>NW_004524736.1:5473176-5477057 GCF_000260255.1 Octodon degus | reverse complement strand
TTTGGTCTACAAGCTTTGAAATACTACATAAAGATAACATATGTATGTGATAGTACAAATCTGATGATGTCTGCCTATACTTGTACAGAAATTGTGTACCTAAACCCATGCAAATTTTCCTATGAAGAATTTTATTGTTATCAAAAAAAAAATAAAAATAAAAGAAAAAAAAATGTCTTCAGCATGACATGGAACAGGTATTTTTCATCAAGTATTGATATATTAAACTTTAAGTCCCTACAGAATATGAAGAAATAAGTTAAAAAATAAAAATATGCTTTAAAAATATGAATAAACAATTACATATTTTTACACAGAAGTTTAGAAATCTAACCATATACAGCACTGTAGCATGACAGTCCTTCAACACCCCTTTTAAGTGTGATTTTTTTAAAAAAGAAATATTTTCAATCTTTAGTTGGTTGAATCCATAGATGAAGAATTGGGGGATATGCAGAGTCAACTATACAGTATCTCTGGTTGCATTAAGAGACCAGCAGGCCTAAACAATTCCTGAACTGATTGATTTCTATATTTTTGAATGAACATGTATAGTTTTGCTGTATATATTGAGAAAAATAAACATGAGGTAGACAAAATATGCCCTTTCTGAAATGTATATGTCCTAGATATTTCTTCCTTTATAGCCGAAGGAAGAAAGAAAGAGTAGATTCAAACAATTTTATACATTTGGTGATAATATGATGAGGGAATTCACATTTAAGATAATGACTTTAATTATGGGGAAGTAGGGAAGAAGGTTCATAGAAGAATGTCCTTCTGGTTTATACTGATTTAAAAATAGATAACTAGCAGCCACAGAAAGTTTCTAAGTAGGGTAGTAATATCTCTGCAGAATGATATGATAAAAACACGATTCAGAAAAGATATTTGTTTACTCTGTGTAACTGATATATTCAAGGGAGAACATAGAAGAAGGAGAACTATTTAAGGTCAAACCTTAAGAGGTTAAAACCTGCATACCCAGGGCTGGCTGGTTAGCTCAACAGACTAAGCACCTGCTTAGGCAAGTACCACATGCTGCACCAGCCTCGCCCCTGGGCACCATGAGCTGGCCACAAAGACCAGGCATGGTGGCTCATGCCTATAATCCCAGTGCTAGGGAAGCTGAAAACAGGAGGATCACTATGAGTCCAAGCTGCATTGTGAGACCCTGTACCAAATACATTAAAATATGCATTTCCAGATTAAAATCATATAAAAAAGAAAGGATAAATTTGAGAAATCATATAAAAGAAAAACTAACAGAATCTAGACAAAGGTCTAGATGAAATGTTGAAACTGAGAAAAGAGGGGGCTGTCCCTTAGCTCAGTTGTTTAAGTGGCTGCTTCAACAAAGCAGTCAGCCTCAGGTTGCTGTGGTTCGATCCCCATAACTCCAGCCAGCCAAACATGCCCTGAAGGCATTCTGAGCCTGCCAAAAAAAAAAAGAAAAAAAAACTGAGAAAAGTTCCTAAAATATAAATTTGATAGGTGGGGATACCACTAATACTAACAAGCAATGGCACAAATTTGAAGTTATTTTATTGGTCAATTTTTTGTATAATCAAATTCCATGCATCCTACATCATTACTGTTTTTATGTTTGTGATATGTGATAATAAACACTATAATTGTCTCTCCCTTCTTGATGCTTTTTCTTTTTTTTTTGTGGAACTGGAGATTGAACTCAGGCCCTTGCACTTGCCAGGCAAGCACTTATTCAACTGAGCCATCTCCCCGGCTCTCCCAGTGCTTTTCTACCAAAAACCTCTTAATGCTTTTCAAAAGTCTTGGCTTTTCCCATGACAGTCAAACACAGAATATTCAAATGAATCCTACAGTAAATCAATCAAGCATATCCACGATTAGCAAGCAAACCAATCTTTTTTATATCCAAAGACAAAATATTGTATATTGGGGCTGGGGAGATGGCTCAGTAGAATAAGCACTTGCCTGGCAAGTGCAAAGGCCTGAGTTCAATCCCCAGTTCTGCCAAAATAAATAAATAAATAAATAAATAAATAAATAAATAAATATTGTATATTTACTAAACAAAAATTTAATAAGAATCAATAATGTTCCTACAGTATAAATCCCTCCTGGCTGAATTTTCTCCCTATCCTCCCACAAATAACCCACTTTCTAGTAGTCAATTCTGGAACTGCTGATGAATTAACTAAATGTCTATAAAGTATTTTAAAGTCCTTGGAGTTAAATATATAAAACACTCAGACTCTTATTACTCAAGATACTTAAATTCTATAAATTAACAATGATGAATTTGCCAATACTGAATCACAGAGAAAGTATGGGGTTAGGTTCATGTTATCTCAGTATTTTTGTTAACTATTTAATAGATGACCTTGTTTTGTGAGTATTTTTGAGGGTTATTTGTTTGGTAGTGCTAGGGATCCATTCCAAGGCCTCACACATGCTAAGTACCACTGAGCTATATCTCTAGTCTTATGTCTGGTTCTGTTTAAAGATATCTTAAAACTGGGAGGCTGAGGCAGGAAGATTGTTGTGAATTTGAGACCAACCAGGGCTACAAAGTGAGCTCAAGGCCAGCCTGAACTGCACAGTGAGACCCTGTCTCAAAAAGACACGCGTGCATGCGCACACAGACACACACACACACACACACAAATCCAAAAAGAACAACAACAAAACAGTAAAAAAGATATCTCACTTAATACATATTTTCATTTAGCCATAGCCAAGAACAACACTTTAACTCATGCATGAACCCTAAGTTCATCTAACATATTTTCTCTGTAAGACACATCAGAGCCTCTTTGCATTTGAAAACACTAGACAGCACTTCGGCACTACATCCAAGGGCCATTTAAAACAATAAAATCACATGAAATAAAGAGAGTGAGAGAGAGACAGACAGATAGACAGAGAAGGGAATGCAGGCAGGCAGACAGACAGGCAAACAGGCAGGTGAGCAAAAGAAAGCAAAGAAGCAAGCAAAAAAGAGAAAACTTAGGAAACTCACAGATACACAATAAAAACAACAACAAAAAAGTACCACTAGACTGGCCTTGAAAAGGATACCTGTTGACTATATGAGAGATGAAACAAAAAGGCAGCAAACTGTCTTAATTGACCTCAGCTAGGAAAGAGGCACAATGAGTGACTCTAATTTTTTGCTACACTGTACCTGCCCATGAAAGATACCAAAAGGACTGTGAATACTGAGTAAGCCAGGGTTTAGGGGGCTACTTTAGCTTGCAGAAGTTCTTCAAACTTTTCCAAATTCCTCCCACAAACAATTTCCAAAGGCTTCTAAACCACATGGTTAGGTATAATCACAGCCAAGACCCTAGTCTCAGTACTGATTGTATGCATTAGCCTTCTCATTTCTGAGACACAACACACAACTATCACAACTTAAAGGAAGAGAGGTTTAATTTGGTTCAAGCTTCAGGAATTCAGGTGGCCCCAAAGCAGAAACATCATGATGGAAGGGCATGGCAGAGGAAGCTCTTTTCATGGCAACCAGGAAGCACAGAGCTTAAGGAGTTGCTAGGGAGAGAAAGGCACGCTTCCAGGAGACACCCACAGTGGTCCATCTCTTCAGACTAGGTCCCATCTCCAAACACAATGTGACTTAAGGAACATTTTCACTTCAACCATACCAATCAAACACAGTGAAGACTTACAAGGAACCCGTATTAAGATATCAAAAACTACCACTATCCAAATAGTTGTCTTTATGCTTGGACTCTATGACTGTTGAAAACACCAGCAAACAGACAGGTCAAGACATCCTAGTGTGGGGCTGGTGAGATGGCTCAGTGGTCTAAAGCACCTACTTGAAACAAGCTTGGCAAAACACAGGGACCGTGGTTCGATCCCCCAGCACCACATGC
>NW_004524736.1:5466191-5473076 GCF_000260255.1 Octodon degus | reverse complement strand
ACATCCTAGTGATTCTGGCACGCTTACTTACTAGGACTTTTCATCTCCATACTAGCTCTCCAGATGTTCTGTATTCTTCTTGAATGTTTAATTATAGTATCTATCCTTACTTCCATTTCATTAATTTCACTGGAAAAAATAAAATACTTAGATGGAAAATTGTTTTCAACTTCTTGGCACTAAAGCCTATAAATTTACTGACATCTATCCTCTCCTGTCTTCCACTTATTTTGATGGAAGAGGATTCTCTCTTCCCATCTAAACCTAACTCCATCCCTGTACTCAGGGTCAAATTCTCTCTCACCCTCTTGAGGACTATCCCCAATAATCATCCCCTCTTATTCCCATTTCTTCAACTTTTTCCCTTTTCTACTGGCTTTTCCCCATTAGAACAAAATATATTCAGGTATCTCCCATCTTCGCAGGATAAATCCTCTATATTATTTTTAGCTATTGTTCTCTGCACTTACCTTCAAAGCCAAACCCAACATTCAACACTCACTATGTCCCAAATTCTTTCCTTTCCACTCAGTCTTCAATCTGTTACAATCTGCCTTTTGCTTTTTCCATTCACTGAAACTATTATTGGTAAATATGTCCTAAATGTAATGAATACTTCTCAGCTCACCTCACTTCTTAGGGTTTTGATGTTGATAATACCTCTTTCTTGAAGGACTCTCTTCCCTCTGCTTTTCTGACATTATACCCACTTTTTCTCTCATCTCCAAGATACCATCATTTTCATCCTCTTAGTACCTTCCTTTTCTCTTCTGTTCTCTTAAATTTAGAAGGTTTTTTGTTTGTTTGTTTTGTATTTTAGGGAAGGGTCTACAGGGTGTTCAAGGTCTCACTACTAGATCTGACTCGGAGTGATCCACCTGTTTACAGCCTCCCAAGAGCTGGGATTATAGGTGTGCCAACAGTCCCAGTCTCAATTGACATCATAGCACACCCCAGCATGGCAGGCCTGGGGATCGAACCCCTGGCCCCTGCACCTGCTTGCAGGTGCTTTAATCTGCTGAGCTATTTGGCCGGCCCTTGTAGAAGTTCTTGAAAATTGTAGTGCGTGCTTCTTCTTCATGCAAAACATTCTCTTTCCCACATCCATGGGCTCATTTATTCTTAATGTGCAGGTAATCTCCAAAGCATAGTACCTAACATCTCAGAGCTTTAGCCCTAAATGATGGCCTATTAAATGTCTTTATTTTATTTTATTCCCATAGATACTTCTACCATAACATATCTACAGTTAGTTGGTTACTAAAAAGGGAAATAAATAAATACATAAATAACTATATTTTAGGTGTTATAAAGGAAATGACAAACAGACTAAAAGAAAGGATAAAAGGTAGAAACTACTTTATTATTTTTAAAATTTTATTTATTGTGTGTGTGTGTGTGTGTGTGTGTGTGGCCAGCTCAGCCCTCCAGGGGGCGGCGCTGGCTGGCATGTGGTGCTGGGGGATTGAACCGCGGTCCCTGTGCTTTGCTAAGCTTGTTCTAAGTAGGTGCTTTAGACCACTGAGCCATCTCACCAGCCCCTAGAAACTACTTTAGATAGAAAGGTTACAGAAGGTATTATTAAGGTGGTGACATCTGACCTAAGATCAGAAATATGAAAGAAAGCTTATTGTATGAAAGAAATAAAATATCTCCATATAATAACATTGATATAATAATGTTGCACATCTAAGGAATGGAAAGACAACTTGTGTGGCTGGAATTTAGTGAATGAGAGGAACAGTGAGATTATAAAGACAGGTTAAAAAAAAAAAAAGACAGGTAAAGGCTCAAACATGAAGGGTTTTATAAAAACTAAGAAAGAATTTTATTTTTTTTTAATAATGGGCTTTATTAAAGGATTTTAAGTAAAAGAGTGGTATAAACCAATTTATATTTACATCTCTTGCTGTGTAGAAGGTTAGACTGTAGAGAGGCAACAAGGGAAGTTCAATCAGAAAGCTGATACGGTAGATAAAATGAAAGACAATAGTACCCTGGAGAAGGCTGACAGGAATGAAAAATGGAGAAAAGCAGAGATTTAAGAGGATTTTGAAAGGAGAACTCATTAAGACTTGCTAATAGATTAGATGTAGGAGGTGAGAAAAAAGAATGACTTCTAATTTTAGTTTGATTGGGTTGAAGGTGATTTATTAAGAAAAACTGGAGTAGGGTGAAAGAAGGTAAAATCAAAAGTTCCACTGTGGATGAAAATTTGGAAAATCTGTGAAGTACTTGTGTAGGCAGAGAAAGTATATAGATAGGCAGACATGAGAGTCTGAGAGTCTGGAGCCCAAATAAGAGGGCTGGGCTGGGGAGATACCTCAGTGGCATTAAGTGCCTACCTGGCAAGCGCAAGGTCCTGAGTTCAATCTCTAGTATCAAAAAATACATAAATAAAATCAAATAAAAGGGCTATGTTAAAGGTAGTGTGACACGAAGCTGCAGAGTGGTAGATGTGAGTTTTCTATAATTCTAATTTTTACTTAAAAGCTTGAATTTTAGTAATAGTAACAGTTAATCATCATCCCCCTACTCTCTACAGTCAGTTTTCCTTAAAGTACCAGGCTCAGTTTGTTCATTCTGAAGAAAGTATATGCTGAATTCTCAAATATAAACAGTCATGGTTCATCTGTCAGTTGCTCCTTTAAGTAAAAGTTAGTATTCCACTTATGAAAAAAAAAGGGGGGGGGCTGGGGAGATGGCTCAGTGGTCTAAAGCACCTACTTAGAACAAGCTTAGCAAAGCACAGGGACCGCGGTTCAATCCCCCAGCACCACATGCCAGCCAGCCCCGCCCCCTGGTGGGCTGAGCTGGCCACACACACACACAAAATAAATTAATTAATTAAATAAATAAAATTTTTAAAAAAAGGTTAGTTCAATGTGCAACTCAATCACCTCAATTATGGCTTGTGTCTAGATGTTCCCACAAAGACTCATGCACTCACTGTTAGAGTTTCAAAGATGCCTGAATTAGGGTATGTGACTATGGAAGCTGTGATGCTGGAATTAAGGGTGCCCTAGCCTGGCTGGGTACAGGTGGCACCAATCAATTGGCTTAGACCTTGGATATAATGCAAAAGGGCTTGAAGCTTGCTCCTGGCTCCTGCTTAGCTGGTTTGCTGTTTTCTGTCTGCCATGCTTTACCATGGACTGCTTCTTCTCTTCAATGCCCCTCTGCCAATACACTCTGCCCTGGAGCCAGCAGACTATGGATTGAAACTTCTACAAATTATAAGCCAAAATAAACCTTTCCTCCTTTAAATTTGGGAGTTGGGTATTTTGTCTCAGCAAAGAGAAACATAGCTAAAGTAACCATGTATTCCTTCAAGATAATTACCATACTTCAGCATGCATCTGTTTTATATGTATTTTCCATTTCATAAAAAGGAAATATAAGCCAAGATTGATATTTAATAAAATTAATAATTTTGTGGTACAAAGATTGAATCAAGGGTCTTCACATTGAGCTACGTTCCTGGATCTTTCAGTTTTTGAAACAGTCTCAAAAATTGCCTAAGCTGGGTTTAAACTTGTCATCTTCCTGCCTCAGCCTCTCAGAATGCCGAGATTACAAGTCTGTGCTATCACACCCAACTTAAAATTAGTAATTAAAAAAAAATCTTTATTTATTTGATACAGGGTCTCACTATGCAGCTTGGACTTGTAGCAATCCTCCTATGTCAGCCTCTCCAGTGCTGGGATCACAGGCATGCACCACTATGCCCAGTTTTGGGGCCGGTACAGCATGCAGCATTGGTGATCAAACTCGGGTCTTTACACTTGCCAGGCAGGCACTTAGACCACCGAGCTATCTCCCCAGCCCCCAAAATTAGTAGTGTGTATGTGTCTTTTTGAGACAGGATCTCACTATGTAGTTCAGGCTGGCCTCGAACTCACTTTGTAGTCCAGGCTGGCCTCAAATTCAGTGACCCTCCTGTCTCAGCCTGGGAGTGCTAGGATTATAGGCATATACCACCAGGCCCAGCTAAAAATTAGGAATTGTAGTGAGTTTGGTGCTTGTCAAGGTTTGTATCTAGTTGTCATCCCAAAGTCTCATGCAGTCACTGGGGTGGGGTTCTAGAGTTTGTGATTAATTCATGACTCAAGGCTGGGATTATGGGTGTGAGTGCTGCTGAGATTATGGATATGAGGGACAGACTAGATGCACCTATAAGGGAGAGAGGCTTACTTCTGCCTCTGCTGCAGCTACAGCTGCTCACCCCCTTTTGCTCTTACTGCTTTCCACTGCCATGAACTGTTGCCTTCTGCCATGTGCCATTCTAGCTTGGAGCCAGCTGAGTATGAGCTGAAACCTCCAGAAACTGAGAGCTAAATAAACCTTTCCTTCATTTTATTCTTTTTTTTTTTTTGGAACCATGGATTGAACTCAGGCCTTCGTGCTTGCCAGGTAAGTGCTTATTCTACTAAGCCATCTCCCCGGCCTCCTTCCTTAATTTGGGGTTCAGATATTTTGTTGCAGCAATGAAGGAAAAGTAATTGAGACAGTGCTATTGCTTTGATTCATGGAAGGTGCTAGCATTTTTATTTATCATTGCTTATGTACCACAAGTTTAGGGCTGGGTACTAAACTCATGTACCACAAGTTTAGGGCTGGCTCAGTGGAATAAGCACTTCCCTGGCAAGTGCAAGGGTCTGAGTTCAATCACCAGTTCTGCCATAAATAAATAAATAAATAAATAAATAAATAAATAAATAAATGTACCACAATGTACACATGATTAAATGTATACTTGATTCTTAAAAGCAAACAGCATTCTAGTATCGAAGTATCTTTGACTTCATAGACTGAAGGGGTATCACTTAATCCCAGGATTTCAGAGGTTGAGGCAGAAGTATCATCACTTCAAATTTGAGGTCAGCCTGGGATACAGCAATTTTCAGGACAATCTGAATTATATAGTGAGATCCTGTCTCAAAAACACCAACACAAAGTTGGGGCCGGGGAGATGGCTCAGTGAAAATATATATATATATATTCCCCCAGATTTACAGCTTCTAAGTATGTGATGACTTATGCAACAATTTTTTATAACATTATATACTATTGTGCCAGTTAAGTGATAGCATCATTCTGAGACTAATCATAGTTGTAAAATTTTTTATTTTTATTTTTTGGTACTGGGAATTGAACTCAGGACCTTGCCCTTGCCAGGCAGGTAACTGTGCCACTGAACTGTATCCCTGACCCTGTTAATAGTTTAGAAAAAGGAATTTAACATTTTCAGCAAAAACAAAATGAATTTATTTTTTAAAAACATTTATTTATTTATTTGCTTGGTACAGGCTCTTACTACTCGGCTCAGACTTGTAGTGATCCTCCTGTCTCAGCCTCCCCTGTGCTGGGATTACAGGTATGCACCACCATGCCCGCTTTTGATGGCCAGCATGGTGTGCCCAGGGCAATGCTGGCACAGCATGTAGTACTGGGGATTGAACCCAGGTCCTTGCACTTGCCAGGCAGGTGCTTAGACTGCTGAGCTATCTCCAGCCCAACAAAATGAATTTTTAAATTGTGTCATATAACATGAATCAATATAAAAAAGAAATGACATAAATCACCACTTAAATGGCAGTCGTCCTAAATTCTTCCAGGAAAATTACAATTGAAAACTTGAACAGTCCAGAAAGATACAACTTTAGGATCAGAACTGGAGTCTATTTACAAGTCATATATGTTATAAAAATGATTAGTAGATAAAGAAGTCAGTAGTATTAACTGATCAGTATTATTATTAATTCTTAATAAGAATTTCCTTTAGGGCTGGGCTGGAATGTAGCTCAGTGGTAGAACAAATATGAGTTCCTGCGTTCTAGCCCAGTACTATGAGGAGTGGCTGAAGCTGGAGGTGGATCATACCTGCAGCGCCAAGCAAGGGCAGCCAGGTCAGCCTTGGAGCAGAAGGCTCCCAAGGCGAACCACATGAACAAGCCAATAAGAAGAGGGGTGTCACATGACAGCAACCTGCAGAGTATATAAATAAATGCACTGCAGTCCTTGGACCATTTTCTCTTCCATTAGGAGAAGAGGCTTGACCTGACCTCAGCTTTCTACATTCTGACTCCTGTCTTTATTTCTTTATCTTCCATGGTCTGCCCCTTGGGAAATCTGAGAGCTATGCTAGATGGGGCACAGTAATACACACACACACACACACACACACACACACACACACACTTTCTGTTTCAGATAGACACTCAACAAGAAGAAGGGAAAAAAACTCATGTGATTTTTCTCTGTGGAAATCCTAACCACTCAGGTAAACAATGTGGCCAGTGCAGTGTGAAAGCCCCGAAATCCAAAGGCTGAGACACAGTTTTGAGTTTTCTTTTCATTTCTTTCTTTTTTCATTTTATATATTTGGTTTAGGGTCTCACTATGCAGCTGAGACTCGCAGTGATCCTCCTGTTTTCAGGCTCCTCAGCACTGGAATTACAAGCATGTGCTACCACATCCGGACTCAGTTACAGGCACAGCACGCCCCAGGGGCAGGGCCAGTGCAGCATGCAGGACCAGGGATCAAACTCTGGTCTCTGTGCTTGCCAAAGTAGGTGCTTAGTCCACTGAGCAATCTTGTCAACTCTTTCTCATTTTTCTTTACTATTAAGGAAACAATGGGAGTATGAGTATTAAGAAATAAATTATTGAGAGTGTGGCCAGGCGGCTCGGACGGAGCAGGGCTTTCCTTACCAGTGGAATAAACTGCCAGCCAGTCTCTTGTCTTCTGCTCACCATGGCTTTTTCTGATATTCAGGTGAAAGAACTGGAGAAGCGTGCTTCAGGCCAGGCTTTTGAGCTGATTCTCAGCCCACGGTCAAAAGAATCTGTCCCAGATTTCCCCCTTTCCCCTCCAAAGAAGAA
>NW_004524736.1:5464222-5465389 GCF_000260255.1 Octodon degus | reverse complement strand
GATTTATGCACCAAAGCCATCTTGGAAGAGAAATAGCTTTTAATTCTGATAATCAATCAATCTATCCATCTTCTCATTCATGTATTCCACACCTTCTGTAGAATCTAAGGAACCCAGTCTCTATGGAAAAGTGTGTCCTAATCTTTACCTTTCCAATACGGCCCTTCAACTCAAGAAAAGGGAATATACCTCACCAACTAATGAAGTCTAACAAAGGGCCATTTCCTTATAGCAATCACAAAATACTGTACTTGAGGGACAATAGGATGGATGCACGCTCAAAAGAAAAGTGATTTAAAAATCATCGTTTTCCAACCTAAAATCCCAGCACTCAGAAGGCTGAGGCAGGATGATCCTTGTGAGTTTAAGACCAGCCTGAACTACATGGCGAGACCCTGTCTCAGAAAGACCAAAAAGGTTATGTAGCCCATGCTCGCTATATCAGACCAGACGAGGCGGTGTCGGACGGTGCGGCTGTCAGCGCTTGGCCGGCCCCTCGGCTATGGCAGTATTCCATGACGAGGTGGAGATCGAGGACTTTCAGTATGACGAGGACTCGGAGACGTATTTCTACCCCTGCCCGTGTGGGGATAACTTCTCCATCACCAGGGAAGATTTGGAGAACGGAGAAGACGTGGCAACGTGTCCTTGCTGCTCTCTTGTTATAAAAGTGATTTATGACAAGGATCAGTTCATGTGTGGAGAAACAGTCCTAGCCCCTTCAAGCAACAAAGAACTGGTTAAGTGCTGAAGAAGCCTTCAGAAATTTAAATCCAGAGTAACTGGATGGAAACTGCAAGTGAAAAGGCCCTGGCTTTCCAGTGACGAGTGCTTTATGATGTGCTATTCTTTTGGAGTGTCCATCTGTTCATCAACTGCTGTGTTTGTCTTCAGAAAGAGAAGGAAGGGCCTGGGGAGATAACTCAGTAGCATGAGTGCCTGCCTGGCAAGCGCAAGGTCCGGAGTTTGATCCCCAGTACTGGAAAAAAAAATCTACCAGAAAAGAGAAGCAAGCCCATAACTTCATCTGGATTTCATGCTTAGAACTTTTAAATTGTTAATTACCCATCTGAACTTAAAGGTAATTTTAGTCAGTGCTTTCTTTCTGTTACTGTCATCATTTTTTATATCCTAAACCTAGTTCAGTATCTGATTACAGCATCATCT
>NW_004524736.1:5457226-5462374 GCF_000260255.1 Octodon degus | reverse complement strand
GGAGAGGAGGAGGAAGAGGAAAGGCTGCTTCAAGGTAATAATACTACATTTGTGTCTTAAAGAAATAAGGTAGACCTAACTCCTTAAGGCTGTAGAATGGTCATGGTGCTTCACATCTCTATGCCTTCAGTAACAACAAGAGGAAAAAAGAACTGTATTTATTAAATATTTTCTACATTTTAACTACAATACAGTTTTGACACGTGTTATCTTTTTTTTTTAATGTATTTAGTACAGAGTCTACAGGGTCTCACTACACAGATCAGACTCATAGTGATCCTCCTGTTTTCAGCCTCCCAAGTGCTGGAATTACAGGTGTACACCACCATGCCCAGTCTCAGTCACCATCTCAGCATGGCTTCAGGGCAGGGCTGGTATGGCATGTGGTGCTAGGGATCTGGCTAGCCCTGACATGTATTATCTTACTTAATCCTTATGATAATGCTGTATGGTAGGTGCTTTAATTACTAGCATTTCACAGTAGAGGAAACAAGCATGGACAGGTTAAATGACTAGCTCAAGATTCCAGATAATTTAAGATAGAACTAAGGTCCAAAATCCAGGTATCTCTTGCACTCTACCTGAAATGCCCTTAGCCTCATGTGCTTGTTGAAAATACTTTTATTGAAGGCCATCGAGATAGTTCAGCAGACTAACCTTAGGCAAGTACAGAGACCAGTGTTCAATCCCCGGCACCACATGCTGTGCCTCCCCCAGGATGCACTGAGCCAGCCACTGAATCCAGGTGTGGTGGCACATTTGTGCAATCCCAGCACTGGGGAGGCTGAAAACAGGAGGATCACTACAAGTCTGAGCGGCATAGTGAGACCCTGTACCAGATATATTTTTTAAAAAGTAAGAAAGAAAATACTCTTGCTAACCCTGAGCCATTTTATCAGCCAAAACCCTCACCTTCTATGAAGTTTTCTTTCTTTTTTTAAAAATTAATTTATTTGTGTGTGTGTGTGTGTGTGTGTGTGTGTGTGTGTGTACAGCTCAGCCCACCAGGGGGCAGGGCTGGCTGGCATGTGGTGCTGGGGGATTGAATCGCGGTCCCTGTGCTTTGCTAAGCTTGTTCTAAGTAGGTGCTTTAGACCACTGAGCCATCTCACCAGGCCCTCTATGAAGTTTTCCGAATGAGCAAAATTTACTACAGCACAGATTTGGAACAAATGATTCTAAGAAACTGGATTATATAATCACATGAATAACTAATGTATAACTCAAAGTGTATAGGTTGAAACCAAACTAGTTATAATTCTAATTTATGAAAATTAGTAACAGATAATCATCAATAATGATCAAATATAGGATTACAAATCACAGGGTTGTATCTACATTTTTCTCCTTTCCACAAAACAAAGCAGAAGAAAGAGCTTGAGTAGGGAGAGATTTTTCAGAGATGCCTGCCACCTCTGCTTCACAGGTCCTCAGGAGATTCTTAAACAGCCCCATCTCATTAGCAAGATAGCTTTACTTCTGGAATGAAAATATATTTTTGAGATTCAGGATAGATCAGGCTTGCATGTGCCTTTAACATGTATGTATGAAATCTGCAATTTTATCTCTTGGTTTAATTTAGGTCTTTACCTAAGAACTATTCTCAAGATTTTTTCCCCTTGTTTTATAAAAAACATTTCTATTTTTAAAAGTTTATTTATAGTAAATTTAGATAAAATATTTTCAAGATGAAGGGTAAGTCTGACTTTATGCAGATAAATCACATCACTTTATAGGTAAGAAATTGAGACCTAGAAAGTTTAAATTACTTCAGCACAGCATGACAAAATTAGAAAATACTTAGATCTAGAGAAGAGAAAATTGTTAGGAAAAACCACAGCCACAGTCTTTTCCTGGCTATAAAACTAACAATAAAGAATTTTCTAGTTGAAGCAACATAAAACAACATAACAGCTTAGGTTAATGTATCTTAACTTTTTAGGGTCATGGTATCCTCCTTTGAAAATATGAAGAAGCTGGGTGTGGTGGTACACACCTATAATAGCAGCACTTCGGAGGCTGAGATAGAAAGCCTATAGTCTGAGGCCAGTCTGGGATATATGACAAATTCAAGGCTACAGTGACCCAAAAACAGAACGGGGGTGGGGTGGGGTGGGGGTGGGGGAATCTGATGAAAGTCGTAGACCTTCTTTCTAAAATCTAGAAAGCCTGGTATTTACATAAAATTTGGTACACAATTTCAAAGTGTTCAAAAATTCACTGAAATGGACAGTCCCTTGGCCCAGAAGAAAATAAATCATGGGAACCCTCCCAACAGTATTTATGGAATTGGTGGGAAAGAAGTAGAAACAAAGGCTATCTGAATTATAGACTCACTATATGACAGGTACTGTTAGATCATATATATGACTCACTAAATCTTTGTGACAACCCTGTAAAATAGGTTTTTAAAATCTAGATTTTATTTTTTTATTTGTTCATTAGTTTTTAACTGGGTAACAAAGTTTCATGGCATAAAGTTCAACAGATATAGTATATATGTAAAGAGTCAGTTTCTTTCTCTACCTCTTTCCTTCACGCTTGATTATCCTCTCTAGAAGGAAATCTTTGAACTCGTGCATTCTTCTAGAGCTATCCATTACATAAGAACATGTGCTCTGCTCCTTTTTCTACATAAATGGCAACAGATTAATATATACAGCTCTATACCCAGTTTTCTTCCTTTTAGCATTAACTTGAAGACTATTAGTATGTATGGAGCAGCTTTATACTTTTAAACTTTGGCATGTTTTTCTATTTTATAAACATATCAGTATTTATTTAGCCAGCTTCCTACCAACGGACATTTCAATTATTCCTGTCTTTTGTTATTTTTCACCATGATACAATGGTATAATGAATATTCTGCTATGTATACTATCTCACATAGCATCTGGAAAAAATTATCCAGAAGTGTTAGGCTCCTTGTTGAAAAAGTGCTTTTGCCATTTCCCCTTTAAAAATGTGCATGCAGTAAGAAATGGAAGAGCATTCAAATGAAGAGTAAGTCAGAGATGTTAACCAATTATTTCATCTCAGTTTTACAGACCTTTTGTACACATGGGTATAGCACCAGATCCCTGCTACAGTTTATCACTAGATACTGTCTATATGAAAAAATTTCAAGCATAAAATAGTACATGAGTTTAAAAGAAATTAAGGCAAAGAATACAACCTCTCAAAGAAGAAGAAGCAAATATTTCATACAATAGTTAATTTTTTTTTTTTTTTTTTTTTTTTTTGCGGAACCGGGGATTGCACTCAGGCCCTTGCGCTTGCCAGGGAAGTGCTTATTCCACTGAGCCCCAGCCCCTTAGTTAAATTTTTAATCATTGGGGTTGAGTATTTTCACTTATCATTTCTTCCCTTGTCAATATAAAAATCTGGACACTAATATATGTACATCCATTAGGATATAGTTCTGCTTTTCCAAGGATTATAATTGTAATTGTTCATTTACCACTGTAAAAACAAAAACAAAAAAAACTAAGACACTTGTCAGAGGTGGTAACAGTGAAAAAGGAAAATAAAGCCTTCCTAGCAAGCAGCAGCAAATACCTTTAAGACCTGAGTTATTTTACCTTTCTCTATATAACTTATTTCAACTCCTCCTCTTTCCCTTTTCTTCTTTATAAACAGACTTTTAAAAGAGCAGTTTAAAAAGTTTACAGCAAAACTTAACAGAAAGTACAGAGAGCTCCCATACTTTGCCTACACATATGCACAATTTCCACAACTATCAACACCATGCATGAATGGTACATTTGCTATAATCAGTTGATGAACCCACAGCGACACAGTACTATCTCTGAAAGTCTGTAGCTTACATTAGGGTCCTCTTGTAATTTGTACATTCTGTGTTTAAACAAATATACAAAGACAGGTATCTACCATTTGGTATTAAACCCTCTATGCTCTGCTTAATTCATCCCTCCCTTCTTCCAAAACTCTAGGAACTTCTGATGTTTTTTATTGTCTCCATAGTTTTGCCTTTTCCAGATAATATAATTGGAATCTTACAGTATATATGTTTTTCAGCTTGACTTCTTTCACTTGGAAATATTTATTTAAGGCTCTATGTCTTTTCATGGCCTGACAGCTCACTTTTCATACCCAGGCCCCTTCTGAAAGACACCTTGGTTGACTCTCAGTGTGAAAAATTATGAAAAAGGCTGCTATAAACACCCATGTGTAGATTTTCATGCGGAGATAAGTTTTTAACCTCTTTGGTAAACACCAAGGACCATGATTGATGAATTGTATAGTATTTTTAATTGCACAAGAAACTACAGAACTATCTTCCAAAGTAACTGTAACATTTTGTATTCCCACCAACAATGAATTACAGATTCATTTGCTCAATATACCCATCAGCATCTAGCATTATCAGTGTTTTTGATTTTATCCAATCTAACAGGTGGGTAGAGAAATATCATTGTTTTAATTTTTATTTCCCGAAGGACATAAGATGGTGAGCATCTTTCATGTGCTTATTTCCCATGTGTATATCTTCTTAGAGACTTACCAATTTATGCCTTTTTTCCCCGAGACAAGGTCTCACTATGTAGTTCAAGCTGGCCTTCAACTTACAACGATCCTCTTGCCTCAGCTTCTTGAGTCCTGAGATTATAGACCTTTACCACCATTCACAGCTCTTTTGTCCATTTTAAATTACATTGTTTGTATTCTTGTTAGGTTTTACCAGTTTTTTTGTTTTGTTTTGTTTTCAATGCCAGGGATCAAACCCAGAAAGGTAAGTACTCCACCACTGAGCCACATCCCCAGCCCAGGAATTTGTGTCTTTGTTAATAGTCCTTTTTATACAAATCCTTTGCACATATTTTCTTTCCATGGATGGTTCGCCTTCTCATTCTCTTGAATTTTTTTTTTTTTTTTTTTGTACCAGGAATCTAACTCTAGATCTCACACTTGCCTGGCAGGTGCTGTGCTACTGAGCTATATCCCTGGCCTGAATAGTCGCCTGTGACAGCTGAGAAAACTGAAGCTCAGTTACTATATATTCAACACATGCTGGGTGTGGTGAAGCACACCTGTAATCCCAGTACTTGGGAGGCTGAAGCAGTTTGAGGTCTCAAGTTTGAGGCCAGCCTGAACTACACAGCAAGATACTATTTTTAAAAATCATAT
>NW_004524736.1:5446619-5457101 GCF_000260255.1 Octodon degus | reverse complement strand
TTTTTTTTTAAGGTGGAACTGGGGATTAAACTCAGGTCCTTGTACTTGCCAGGAAAGCACTTATTCTACTGAGCCATCTCCCCGGCCCCTTTATCACCCATTCACATACTGTATTTCCTATACTTATTTGAAAAAAAGAGATAAGATGCTGAATGAATAACCCATACCAACAACTACCAGCTTAATCATTCTGGTTGTGAGTAAAAGAAACAGCCTCTCCCTCATGCTACAAATTCTCTCTGATCATCTCTTCCATTACTGTATTTAAATTATCAACTATATATTGATAATTCTTAAGTCTATTTACAGCCCAGGTCTATCTGATCCAGATAGATAGATAGATAGATAGATAGATAGATAGATAGATAGATAGATATGTCTCTTGGCCCTGTCTACTTACACAGCTCAGAGGTTCTTCAAACAGCTTGTTCAAAAATAAACTTATACTCCAAACCTGCTCCTCTTCCTTCTAAATTCTGTATCTCAACAAATGGACCTCCATTTCAGAAACACAGAAGACTGGGTTGGGGAAATGGCTCAGTAGAATAAGCGTTTCCCTGGCAAGGACAAGAGTCTGAGTTCAATCCCCGGTTCTGCTAAAAAAAAAAAAGAAAAAGAAAAAAAGAAACACAGAAGACTACTTCTTCATGTATTACCATTTCACTTGCAGAAGTGGTCTAAATTATACATTTTTGTGTCTTACAGCCAATGATACCATAACTCATCATTTTTTTTTTTTTCCTTTCTTTTCTTTTTCTCTAGTACTGGGCACTGAACCCAGGGCTCTTGCATTGAGCTACATCCCCAGCACCTATTTTTTAATTTTGAAACAAGGTCTTCCTAAGTCATTAGATTTCACTAGCTGGGCTTGTACTTGCTAACTTTCTGCCTCAGCCTCTCTCAGTGTTGGGATTACAGGCATGAACCACTATGCCTGGCCAATTCCATCACCTTCTTAGTATTTGTGAAGCCCTTACTAATCTCACTTCCTTCCTTTTCCTAGATTTCCTGTCCATTTTGATAATGAATCTTTAACAATATCTCCTACTATGGTCTGAATCTTAATGTTCTCCAGAAACTCATACACTTGGGGCAGGGGAGATGACTCAGTGGAATAAGCGCTTCCCTGGCAAGCACAAGGGTCTGAGTTCAATCTCTGCTTCCACCAAAAAAGAAAAAAAAAAAAAATCATTCGCTAAAAACTTGGTCATTAACCTATACTATAAGGAGCTGGTAGAAACCTTAAAGGGAGAGGTTTAGTGGAATTAAGTTAGGTCATCAAGGGTATGTCCTTGAGCAGCCAATGAGAATCCAGTCACATGTCTTCCTACCCCCCACACCTCAAACCCCCGCCTGGACATCATAGGTGAGTAGTTTTACTTTACCATGTATGTCCCACAGCATTTTGTCTCACCACAGACCTAAAAAACAAGAGTCATGTGACTACTAACTAAAACCTGTCAACCCAAAAGTCAACATAAACTTGTCCTTCTTCAAGTTGATTTTTTTCCTCAAGTATTTTGTCCCAGCAATGGAAAAATAACAGTTGTGTCTCTCAGAATTAATTCTGTTTTTATCTAAACAGTTAAATGTTGCAAGAAGAAAATTCCTATGACCAAGCTATAGGGTTTCACTTTAAATTCATCTTCCCAAAACTGTAGTAAGCATTCAACTATGCCAAGGTGCAGAGCAGAAGGTATTTAGGTCACTGGTGCCATGCCCTTGAAGAGGACAGGAAGATCATGGCTGCTCCTTTGTTTTCATTTATAGTCCACACTCTATTTTAAGATAATTCCTATACATGGAGTAATATAAGGGTTAAGGTTCACTTTTCCCCCCAAATAGATATCAGTATCTAATTATTTCAGTACCAGTAGTTGAAAACAGTGTCTTTTCCCTACTTGAATGAATTATTTGGGTTCACTGTCAAAATTTAACTCATTTTATATGTATGGGCCTATTTTTTTTTTTTGTTCCATTGACCTATATACCTATTTTTTTCCCTTTAGGTCAGTACCTATTGGGGAGCATGAACAGAAGTAATAATTTTGATCCCCAAAATTCTTACTTCATTTTCATTTTCTTTACTTCTTTATATATCTAGCATGTAAAAACCACTATTAGACAAGGTACCTTACTGTCTATATGACCCAAATATTAATTAATCTCAGATTAAAGACTTCATTAGCTTTTTACCAAGATGGCGCCGAAAGCAAAGAAGGAAGCCCCTGCCCCTCCCAAAGCTGAAGCCAAAGCAAAAGCTTTGAAGGCCAAAAAGGCCGTGCTGAAAGGCATCCACAGCCACAAAAAGAAGAAGATACGAACGTCGCCCACCTTCCACCGTCCCAAGACGCTCCGGCTCCGGAGGCAGCCCAAATACCCTCGGAAGAGCGCCCCCAGGAGAAACAAGCTTGACCACTATGCCATCATCAAGTTCCCCCTGACCACAGAGTCCGCCATGAAGAAGATTGAGGACAACAACACACTCGTGTTCGTTGTGGATGTCAAAGCCAATAAGCACCAAATCAAACAGGCTGTAAAGAAGCTTTATGACATCGATGTTGCCAAGGTCAATACCCTAATCAGGCCTGATGGAGAGAAGAAGGCATATGTTCGACTGGTTCCTGATTATGATGCATTGGATGTTGCCAACAAAATTGGGATCATCTAAACTGAGTCCAGCTGGCTAATTCTAAATATATACTTTTTTCTCAGTAAAAAAAAAAAAAAAGACTTCATTAATACTAAAAAGCAATAACAAGAAAAAAATATGAAAGTTTAAACTCTCTATAAACAGACCACTAAAAATAAACAATATTCTAGTGCCCCCTAGTGGGAGAAAATTAACACTAGTCAAGCAAGAAATATGAGGTAGTTCCACTGCTCAGAGGAATACTGAGTATCAACAAACTTGATTAATATTTTCATGTATTCTCTTCACTGTTTTTAAGACAAAACTTTAAATCAAAAGGAAAATATTTGGAATGTAATGAAATAGAGGTCAGGGAGATGGCTCAGTAGAATAAGTGCTTCCCTGGCAAGCGCAAGGGCCTGAGTTCAATCCCTGGTTCCGCCAACAAGAAAAAAAAAAAAAGAAAATTGCTGAGAAGGGTATTTTTTTGGGGGGTGGGAGATGGCTCAGTCTGTCTTAAGTGTGGGACTAGTAAGACATGTGGAGCTGAGAATCGAACTGTGGTCCCATGCGCCTGACTGGAATTGCCTAAGTAGGCACTTAAACAACTGAGCTATCCCTCAAGCCCCCAAAAGTTGAGAAGGATTTTTTTTTTTTTTTTGGCTTAGAAAATTGTTTAGAAAAACAAAATAGGTATTTGGAATTTGTATTCCCACACTGTATATCCCTAATACAAAAGAAATGGGGCCAGGGTCCAAAAGAAAATAGAAAAGGTTTTAGGATATATACATCCTTGAAATACAAATCATAGGGCCAAGGATATAGCTCAGCAGCACAGCGCTTGTCTGGCAAGTGCAAGGTCTGGAGTTCAATTCTCAGTACCATGAGAGAAAAAAATACATACATAATTATACATAATAAATGCTTTTAAAAAAATTTGTAGGGCAATCATTTTGAAATAAATGGTAACTGTATATGCTTACATATGAGCCCCCAAAATAGGTAGCAAATGAACAATAGTTTACTCAGAAGAATGTGTTTCAACAGTTAATTATAAACAATCTTTGATAGGTCCCTCAGGATACACAGCTATATAACAGCATTCTCAAAAACACAGAAGGAGGGGCTGGCCAGATAGCTCAGCAGACTAAAGTGCCTGCTTAAGCAGGCCCCAGTGTGCCGTGCTGGCTCACCCCCGGGGCACACTGAGACCTCGATTGAGACTGGGTGTTAGCACACATCTGTAATCCCAGCACTTGGGAGGCTGAAAACAGGAAGATCACTATGAGTCTGATCTGTGTAGTGAGACCCTATAGATCCTGTACTAAAATATAAATAAATAAATGCAGAAGGGGAAAAAACAATAAACTAAAAGCACATTTCATAGTCAGGTATGGTGATGGACTTCTGTAATCTGAACATCAGGAATGGATTGTTGTGAGTCTGAGGCCAGCCTGGGCTACATAGTGAGGTTAAGGCCAGCCTGAACTGTGTTGCAAGATCTTGTCTCAAGAAAATAATAGCAATAATAATAATAGCAATAGTAAATTTTTTTTCTCAACATTTTAATCCTTTAAATATCCCCATACAGGACTGGGGAGATAGCTCAGTGGTCTAAGCACCTGCATGGCAAGCACAAGGACCCAAGTTCTATCCCTAGTACTGCATGCCGTGCTGGCCCAAGAACCCTGGGTGTGCCATGCCAGCCCTGGAGTGGTGGTACATGCCTGTAATCCCAGTGCTGGCGAGGCTGAGACAGGAGCATCACTATGAGTCTGAACTGTGTAGTGGGACCCTGTATCAAATAAATAAATAAATATTCCCACATATTCCAAAAGCCTCCATTTGAAGGAGTAAATTAAAGATATCTGCATTCTGAATAGCTGGCTCTTGTGCCACTATTAGCATTAATACGTTTTTTTCCAATTACTATATCATAAATTTCCAGCAGGTGATGAAGACTTACCTGTTGAATCCTGAAGTCTGTTACTAATTCTACACACACTTTCACCCCTCAGCAGTCTCAGTCTTACTCAGGCAACAAGCTTACTTTAGAAGACTGAGATTACATGTTCCCTCATCATTTTTATCAAAATTTCTCAAATACTCATCTACCTTTTTCTGCTTTACTCCTGCTTTAAAGGAAAAGGTCTTTCTCCTCATCATCTTCCAATGACCACCTCAACTTTAGTTTCATATTTTTAAAAATCTCACTATTATTCTTATCACTTAGGTTCAAAACAAGTCATGATTACTTTCCCTCTCCTTCTTAAAGTGTTCTTTGTTTCTTTTTGATACTTTTGAGTTAACAGAGAGGTCTAAGAAAATACTCAGATTTCTGGCACTGTGCTATCAGCCCAGAGAGCTGATAATGGCACTAATGATGACCATGGAAACTGCTGTCTCTCCCACCCTGTTCTTTTGCATACTCCTTGCTCAGTCTAAAACAGCTTTTATTGTCTCCCTTCTATTTTCTCTTTACTTTTTATTCTCTTGTTTTACTGCAAATGCACATGGTGTTTCCTATATGAAACTCTCCCTTTCTGTACTAATGGTTGTAGTTATCATCTGTACTATCTCTTGGACTTGTAGTACACACTGCTTTACATTGACATTCTCCTCTGAAGCACCTGCTAAATATTCCCAAGTGATAATACATTCTTAAGATTATGAACAAATTTTATATTTTATTTCCACTATCCTACCCCAAATAGGCTTCATATGATAATTATGATTGTGTCATTCCACCAGAAAATTTCACAGGAATTCCACCAGAAAGCTTTGGTGACAAGAGTCACTTACACTGTTATAATGACTATACACAATCAGGCCTTCCCTTTAACCCTCCCCTGCACATACATTAGCACTATCACCACTACTGCCTAATCAACCAGATCCTTTCATTCCTATTCTTATCTTTCTGGTAAGTGGTACTAAAGAAATATATGCTATGAAGGGTTCAGAGCATGCCATGCTAAATTTTGGCATTCTGGCATAAGGATTAGTTTGAGTTGAAAGCAATTAAGAAAAAACACACAGGGTTAGGTCTCAGACTCCCTGCTCACTACCTACCTGAAAAACTAATATAAATTCCCTCTGTGAAAGTGTCACCCCACCACTTATTTCCCTTCTCAGGGAGGGGATGAAAACCTCTTCACAGGAGACAAGATGGCACCAACAAAGAGGCCACACAAACTTTTTTAGTAACCCTTACCTACTATCAGTTTCCCCAACTCTGTCTTCTCAGTCCACTACCTCTAGAAGCTCAAGGTTCTTTTCCTGTCTTGTCACTTCTCTGCAAAATTAAAGCTCTTTGTTAAAATAACTAAATTCTAACTACCAGGTTGAGTTACTCATCACTGAATTCTATGTCCATGTACCATTATCTATTAATAAATTTATGTTTCTTTCTTGTTCATGTGTCTTTTGCCCATCTAATTTGTAGCCTCAGCCAATGAACCTAAGACAGACTTATAACAGGGACTGGGAGCCTGAGTCTGCAGATCCCAACAAGTAAATGAAAGCAGGATGAAGGTTGGTAAATCTATCTTCGCTTTACATCTGTTGTTTTTTACCCTGAAACTTTGGGCCAGATGCTTTGGTTCAGTTTCGCAGGTAGGTATGTTAGTTACTTACAGGGTGTCTGTCTAAAAACTGGAAAAACAAGATTTATTAGCTCTAAACTCTTCTAATCTCTCCCTTCAAGATTGAGGATAAGATAAAAGTTAGTAAAGCATTTCCAGGATTTGCGCAGTCAGTCAGTTGCCAGCTTACACAATTTCCTGTGCCAGACATCCTGGAGGAGAACGTATAAGGCACTAATAACAGTCTTAAACAGGAAGTCACCTTGTACTCCTGGAAAAAAGAAGCTCCTCAGACCACCCTCTGATGAGGTCATTTTCCCTAAGAAGGAATCACATGGGAACTGGATTGCTCTCTCAAGGCACAAGGACTTCTACAGAGCAACTTTGCAGAAGCAGTCTGGAAGGAGAAGTAAAATTAGACCATCTGATTAGACCAGGGGCTGCATAACCAATCTCCTAGACATGTAGCCCCTGGCCCCTAGCTATTGAAACCCCTAACCCTTGCCTTGTTCTTCTTTTTCTGTAAAACCTCAAAGTTTCTATCAGCATCTCAAAAATAGATCTTCTTAACCTGTGCTTCCCAGCATGGCCATACTGATTAAAGCTCCTTTCCTGCCCCTCACCACTGTTTCTCTCTTTGATGGCATTTGGGGACAGGTAGGCAACCTGATGTATTGGGACCCAGATCCAGGACTTTTACCCTAAAACTCTGGTAATAAGTAGAGCAAAGTTTTCTTCCCTTACATTGTCTAAAGAGTAATTTGTAAAAGTTACTTTTATTCTTAACAGTATAAAGCATTAAATACACTAATCTCCCACTGGAAACAAATGAATGAGTCAAACACTGGAAGGAAAAGTAGTAAAAGAGAGATAAAGTAAGGCTCTGCTCTGTACTACTAAAACTTGAGATCTTGGGCTTCCAGTTTTTACTCATAGGTAGGAGAGAAAGTCTAAGACACATTTAAGGTAGACAATCTGAGAAAGACCCATCATAAAACTCAAGTCTGGGGCCGGGGAGATGGCTCAGTGGAATAAGAGCTTCCCTGGCAAGTGCAAGGGCCTGAGTTCAATCCCCGGTTCAGTCAAAAAAACAAAACAAAACAAAAAACCTCAAGTCTGTCTCAACATTGGTGTTGCATAATGGGGGAAAGGAAGATTACTTTCCAACAGCTCTCAGATTTATTTTCAATGAAATCATAATAGCTAGGTATTTTTGAGAACATATAGACAATTTAATTTAAAGTGATTCCAGGGATCCAGGGAGATAACTCAAGGGTCCTGAGTTCAATCCCCAGTACTGCAAAAATAAATAAATAATAAAGTGGTTCCAGATTAGTTACATTGCTACACAATGGCTGACATAATTGCAAATCTAGAGGACTAAAAGTTTCACCTGAACCTTAAAGACCTGTAACAGAGGAGGTTGCAAGGAATACAAATTCACAATTTAAAAGTAAATAATTAAAATTTAAAATATAATACAAGGCATCAAGAGTAAAAAACATGACAGAAACACATGATCACAAAGAATTCAAATATTGGTATTAAGAGGCACAACATGAAATAACTGCATATAATGTTAAAGAGATAAAATGTTGGAAATATGAATGGTCCAGGGACTGAAGTGTAAAAATGATCAAGGGGAAAACAAATGAAATAAACTCAAGAGTCAGATTATACCATCTGATTAGATAATAGATAAAACATATAATAATAGATCTGTAAAAATTATACAGAAGATAAACAAAAGTTTAAACAAATATTAAAGCCAGATGTGGTGGTACCCACTTGTAATCCCAGCACTTAGACTGCTGAGGCAAAAGGATCACCACAAATCTGAGGCCAGCCTAGACTACGCAGCGTATTTAAATTCATCCTGAACTACATAGTGAGATCTTGTCTCAAAATACTGGGAAAAACAAAAAGATGAATTTACTTAGGTCATATTACAGTTCTGCAAGGAAATATACAAAAGATTGTAAGAGTCAATATTCAAGAAGTTGAGGCTGAGAATTTGCACACAGACATAGGAAAATGAAAGCACATAACTATTCTAGGGGTTTTTGTTTTTCAAGGTATTGCTAAATTGCCCAAGCTGGCCTTAAATTTATAATCCTCCAGCCTCAGCATCCTGAGTAGATGGGATTATAGACATGTGATCTGTACCCAACACAGTATAACTTTAAAAAACAAAACAAAACTATATTCATATATATCAGAGTAACACTGGTGGACAACAAAGAAAATATTTTTAAAGAAACTACCTACTAAGAAATGACAACTAGCTCACTGACTGATTTTTTAACAGCAATAGTAGAAGTAAAAAAAACCAATGATCAGTATCTTCTGGTATCCTGAGACTGTCAATCATTTTTATATTAAGTGATAGTGTTTCAAGAATACAAGAATAAGCTGAGTGTGATAGCACATCCCAGCAGCAGGATCACTGAGTTCAAGACCAGCCTGGACTACATAATGAGTTCAAATCCAGCCTGACCTACACAGTGAGACCTTGCCTCAAAAACAAAAACAAAAACAAAAACAAAACAAAACAAAACAAAAAAAAAACAACACAAAACAAAACCAAAGAACAAAAAACAGAAAACAAAAAAATAATACAGGAATAAAGCTGGACATGCTGGTGCATGCCTATAATCCCAGAACTCAGGCGGCTGCAGGAGGATTTCCGTGAGTTGGAGACTAGTCTGGGCTACAGAGTTCAAGGCTAGGTTGAACTACATAGCAATACCCTATCTTAAACACCCATCCCCAAAACAAAGAATATAGGAATAAATGGGTATGGTGATAGTATATTCCTATTATACTAGCACTCTAGGAGGCTAAAGCAAGAGGATCAAAAATTCAAATACAGCGGAGTGTGATGGCACATGCCTGCAATCCCAGCACTAGGAGGTTGAGGCAAAAGGATTCTCATAGGTTCAAAGCCAGCCTGGGCAACACAGTGAGTTCAAGGCCAGTCTGAACTACACAGTGAGACTGTTTCTAAAAAAAAAAAAAAATTCAGGTCCAGCCTGGGCAATTAATGAGATCCTGTTGCAAAATTAAAAAAAAAAAAAAAAGGCGTGTGTGTGTGTGGGGGGGTAACACTCAGCTCAATATTTGACCCCTCCCCCACACACACACTCACATACACACACACGCACAAAAGTGGAGACAAAACAACTGTATAGAGGGCAACACATTTGCTACAAATTTGCCTCAATAAGGGAAACTTTAAAGAAAATAATCTTAGAAAGATTAATAACTGTTTTTTGTACTGGGAACTGAATACATGGCCTCCACACTGAGGCTATTTTCCCACCCCTTTTTTTTTCTTTTTTGTCACTAAATTGCCCAGGCTGGACTGGTACTTGTGATCTTTTTGCCTCAGTCCCCAGACTGCTGGGATTACATGTGTGTACCATAAGGCCCAGATTAGAATACTTGTTTTAGTTGCTGGGACAGAACAACTAACACCCACAAGTTAAAGGAGGAAATATTTATTTTAGTTCACAGTTTGTAGATTTCAGTCCATAGTCAGCTGGCTCCAATGTAGGCTGGCATGGCTGAGGAGCACAGCATATGAGAAACAGCCCATGGCAGGGTAGGCAGGAAGAGGAAGCAGTAAACCTTTCTTTCCCTTTTTATTCCATTCAGGCTACTACTGGTCTACTGATTGATGCCACCTCCACCTAAGGTGGGATTTCTCATTATCCACACCCAGAAATGTGCTAAACCATTAAGTGTACTAATCCAGTTATCACACTCTTAGCCCAATATCACACACTTATGAACCAGCCACTTTCCAAAGTCTCCACCTATGAATGCACAGGGGACATCTAAATATAACAATAACTCATATGTAAGAATGAATGGCAAAATATTAATAGTTGTTAGTTATCATAAATAAATACTATCAAGGGCCAGCCAGACAGCTCAGCAGACTAAAGTGCCTGCATAGGCAGAGCACAGGGACCAGGGGTTCATCCCCAGCATGCCATGCCAACCCCGTGCTGGCCCTGCTCCCAGGGCATGCTGAGAGGCGAATGAGACTGGGTATGGTGGTGTGTGCCTATAATCCCAGCACTTGGGAGACTGAAAACAGGAAGATCACTATGAGTCCAGTGTCCAATATACAGAGTATGACCTTATAGACCCTGCACTAAATACATAAAATAATATCAGAAAATAATGTCTATTTGGTGAAGTTAAATAAACCATAGCACTAAAAGCTAGGAAAAGGACTTAAAAAAAAAAAAATATATA
>NW_004524736.1:5445479-5446519 GCF_000260255.1 Octodon degus | reverse complement strand
TTTACTTATTTATTTGTTATAGGGCCTCACTACATGCTACACAGCTCAGACTCACAGTGATCTTCCTATTTTCAGCCTCCCCAGACCTGGAATTACAGGCATGCACCACCATGCCCAGACTCGATCAACGGCTCAGCCCACTGCAGGGGCAGGGCCGGCAAGACATAGGAGAAAGGGATCAAACCCCGGTCCCTCTGCTTGCCAAAACAGGTGCTTAGTCTGCTGTGCTATCTCACTGGTCCAAAATTCTAAAATTCTATAAAATATTGGGCATTGATTGCACATAAGGCAGAAAGAGAGTATATAAATTAAAGCAGAAAATTCTTAAGTACTTATGTTTAGGAAGAAACTAAAACTTGGACTTTTAGTATATTAAAACACCTGGTATAAGAGTAAGAACTGACATGAAAATAATTTCAAAAAAAGAAAAGAAAAAATTGGAATTTAAAAGACTAGCTCTGGGGAGGAGGAAAGAAAGGAAAAAGGGAAAAGAAAAAGAAAATGGGAGGGCAGGCCAGATAGATCAGCAGATTAAAGTACCTGCTTAGGCAGAAGCAGGGACCGTGTTCAATCCCTGCGTGCTGTGCCAGCCCCACCCCAGGGGCATGCTGAAACAGTGGCTGAGACTGGGTGTAGTGACACATACCTATAATCCCTGCACTTGGGAGGATGAAAAGAGAAGGATCACTATGAGTCCAATCTGTGTAGTGAGACCCTGTAGACCCTGTACCAAATACATTTTTTTAAAAAAGAATAGAAAATGGAAATAAAAACTACTCATATGTGTGTAAAAGTAACCAAAGTGTGTCAGTAGATGGGCTTTCTAGCTTGTCTTATCCAGAAGATATTAAAATGCTAGGTTGAGGTTTAGCCATCTTACTTGCCTTTTTACTACTAACATGATATACTAAAGTAGAACCTCTTAGTGACTTAACCCCCCAAAAAGGGGGGATGGGGAATAACACTTTTGTCAATAAGGAAAGGATGAGGTGTTAAAGGGAGGGGAAATGCAGAAAAAAGTAGAATCAAGATATATCATG
>NW_004524736.1:5430999-5445013 GCF_000260255.1 Octodon degus | reverse complement strand
ACACACACACACATAAATAAATAAATAAATAAAAATTAAAAAAAAAAAAAAAAAAAAAGTGGGTTTTTCAATTACTAAATCTTGGGGTGGGAGTGTGTGCTGGGAATTGAACCCAGGATCTCATGCACAATAGGCAAGTGCTCTCCACATACCACTAATCTACATCTTTGGACCATCATTAAATATTTAACTTTGGTTTTGGTTTGGTTCTTTGAGACAGGATCTTGCTATGTAGTTCAGGCTGGGCTTGAACTTACTGTGTAGTCTAGGCTGGCCTTAAACTTGCAGTGATCCTTTTACTTCAGCCTCTCAGTACTGGTAGGAAGGGGGAAGTTAAGATAGTCAGACATTTTAAGTTTTTAAAGAAAGAACAGGGGAAAAGGAAGAAGAAAAATTATCAAAACAGTAACAATTCTCAGAATTGAAATGAGAATATTTCCCAAGGTCAAAAATAATGAATGGACTCATCCAATGCTCTGGGCAATGATTAAATAAAAAGAGCATATACCAAGGCATACCAGATTTTAATCTAATCTTAATACATAACCAATACTATTTTTTTTTTTTACATAAGAATTTTATTGTGGGCCGGGGAGATGGCTCAGTTGAATAAGCGCTTCCCTGGTAAGTGCAAGGGGCTGAGTTCAATCCCCGGTTCCGCAAAAAAAAAAAAAAAAAAAAGAATTTTATTTATACCCACACAAACAAAAAACTCAGAATGGTCCTTAAACATATGGGCTAAAACATGAGTTCTGACTATGGACAATTCCCCCCAACATTTAGAGAAGCAGAGAAAATGGTATCAGACTGCCAAATGCTCTTTTTTGATAAAGGAAGCAACTACAAAAGCCTTATTTATTTGTTCAAAATAATCAGTGCTACAGATGCAAAACAAACAAAACCCAACAACTCCCCCAAATACTACTTTCAAAACTGATATATTGGGGCTGGGGAGATAGCTCAGTAGAAAAAGCGCTTCCCTGGCAAGTGCAAGGGCCTGAGTTCAGTCCCTGGTTCCGCAAAAACAAAACAAAACAAAAACTGATATATTAAACTTGACTTTCATTAGAATGTTTTTTTCCACACTAGTAAGTCAATACCAAGACCCATATTTTACATATATATATATAATGTAAGTTATTGAGCTTCATCTTCTGGACAAGAATGCCAAGTTAGTCTCTCTTCATAAAAAGCAATTACGATTTGAAGACATTTCATATTTGCCTCTTTTTCCAGCAACAAGTCTGCCTCATCTGAATCTTTTCATTTCATGAGAAACATCAATTCTCCACTACTATCTGTGGTGCCAATTATTCATTCAGGATCAAGACCTCTAGCAAAACCTCTAGGTTTGTCAGCAGCATCTCTTTTTTTCTTTGACTTGCTGTCATCAGATTCGCCGTCAGATAAAGACTTTCTGTTTGTACTATCTTTTTCTTTACCAGCTTTCTGTGAATTAAGAAATGCTTCAATTAACTCTGGACAATCTAAATTTTCTTCAGGTTCCCATGTATTGTCAGAATCTGTAAATCCCTTCCACTTCAGAAAATACTCCACCTTCCCATTCACTACACATTGGTTCAGTAATTTTTCTACCACAAACTCTTCAGGTTCTGCTTCCTCAACTTTTTTTTTACTTTTTCCATTTTGTTTCTTTCCCATTTTTTGCAATGTAATTTTATTTATTTTATTAAAATAATTTAATTTTATCTTTTACTGCAGACTTGAAGAGCTATCATTCACCACCTCGGATACTCGGTCACAGGTCTGCAGTCTCAGCCTGCATGCCTGCATCTCCACTGGCAGCACCTGAGCACAGTGGGCTGAGAATAAAGGTTTTTTTGGTACTGGGGATTGAACTCAGAGCATTGTAGTTGCCAGGCAGGCACTTAAGCCACTGAGCTATCTCTCCAACCCAATCATAGCCAACACTAAAAGGAAGATCTTAAGAGCTTCATTTGAAGTGGGCAAAAGCAGTACCAATCAGTAAACAGAATTGCACCAAATAAGTAACAGTGGATAATGGCATACTCCTTTGAATTTCTAAGAGAAGATAAATTAGAGTTCTAAGTGTAGGCCAATTAGACAAATCCGAAGAAAGAATAAAGATATTTTCAAATGTGTAGAGACTCAATTTTATTCCCACTGCGCCTTTCACAGAAAGTTATTGGAGGTTATGTTTTAGTAAATTGAAAGAAGTAAAATGATAAAAAGAAACAAGGACACAAGAGATTCAATATCAGGAACTGGCCCAAAGGAGACCCCAGAATGGTATGAATTCCAACGGCTTCTTTTAATAGAAACCTAAAGAGACACATACATACTAAAGGACATAACAGAGACAGTCACCAGTCTTTCTACACTTGATCTTAGCCAAAAGGCCGAGAAGCGATTCACCAGTCTTTCTAGCACAATGACTGCAGTAATTTTATATTTTTATACATATGTTTGATATAGCAATAGGGTAAATTCCTAAAAGTGAAATCATTTATTAAAAATTTACATTTTTGGCTTGAGAGACTCTTAAAAACTTCCTTTCAGATTTAAGTGGAACACACTTCCTCCACAAATGTTTGAAAGGATCTGTTTCTTGTTAGGGGAGGTTTATTTTTTGTTTTGGTGCCAAGGACCAAACCCAGGGCTTGCTAGGCAAGCATTCTACCACTGAGCCAAATCTGCAGCCCCTATTTCTTGTTACTTATGAACCTAAAACAGCTGTTTTGGTCTATTTATTTATTTTTGTCTTTTTGAGACAGGGTCTTGCTACACAGTTCAGGCTGGCCTTAAACTCACTTTGCAGCCCAGGCTAGTCTCAAAATCTCAATAATGTTTTGCCTCAACTTCTTCATTGCTAGGGATTACAGGCATATGCCACCACACCCAGCTCAATTTTTGAGACAAGGTCTTGCTAAATTGCCCAGGCAGGACTCAAATTTGTCCTGACTCAGCATCCCTCAGTGCTGGGATTACTGGTGTCAGTGACTGGTTGAATAGTTTTTTAAAACTAGTAACCAGGCACAGTAGTGCACAGCTGTAATCTCAACTACTAGGGAGACTGAAACAGGAAAATAAAAAATTTGAGGCAAGCCTAAGCAATTTAATGAGATCCTATATCAAAAATAAGGGGCCAGGGAGATGGCTCAGTGGAATATGCACTTCCCTGGCAAGCGCAAGGGTCTGAGTTCAATCCCTGGTTCTGCAAAAATAAAAATAAAAATAAAAAATAAATAAAACAAAAAGTTGCCATGCTGGCCCTGCCCCCAAGGCATGCTGAGATAGCTATTGAGACCAGGTGTGGTGGTGCACCCCTGTAATCACAGCCTTGGGAGCTAAAAACAGGAGAATCACTGAGTTTGATCTACATGGTGAGCCCCTGTACACCCTATACCTAATACATTAAAAAAAGAAGAAAAAATAAAATTAAATAAAAAGGGATAGAGGTATGGCTCAATAACTGAGTGCTTGCCTATGGTTCATGAGGCCTGGGTTTAAATCCCAGAGCTATAACAAAACAAAACAAAAACCTCTAGAGATATGAGCATAAGTGGCTAATAGCAGAAATCAGAACAGAGTGAGAGAGGTAGATGAGAGAGACAGGAAAGAGAGAGAGGGGCAGAGGCAGAGGCATACATGGGCCATTGGAACAACATCCCTGAAATATAGCAAGGCTACTACTAATTAAATATGAATACAAGATTTCTTATAGGACCAGTAGTGTGCTTCTTTAAATAAATCAAAAATAAAAAGAATTATCTTCAGTCCTGCCCTGCCGGCTCTACCCCAGGGGCACACTGAGACTGGGCGTGGTAGTGCACACCTGTAATCCCAGCTCTTGGAAGGCTGTAAACAGGCGGATCACTACAAAAGTCTGATCTACCCTGAAAACCCTTTAGACCCTCCCCCCTCCAAAAAAAAAAAAAAAAAAGCAAAAACAAAAAGAAAAAGAATTGAGAGTCAAGATAGCTTCTATTTTCCCATTAAATCAGGAAATGAGACCTGTCAAGCAGAAGTAATGTCTAAACCACTTAAAATAATCTTCGAGTGGAAAAGGTCTACTATGTAGGAAACTACATATGACAGTATGGAGAAATTAAACTACATTAAAGTCAAAAGATAATGACAAGATGAGAAAAATATTCATAACTCACATTATACTAAACCTGTTTCTTTTCTTAAATTTTTTTATTTTTATTTTTTTTGAGAGTAGAATATTTTATTGGGAAAGAAAGCTTCTGTCTCAGAGAGGACTGAAGGGGGATCCGAGCGGGTTGCCCAGGAAGCTGTCTCTTTCAGTTTATTTTTATAGAGCAAAACCATGTGAGGTTAAGGTAGAGAGGAAGGGGTCTCACTTAGGTGGATGCGGGGTGGGATGAAACTATGGTCAACCAATGGGATTGCAAGCACCATTGCTCAGGTAAAGTTGATTACGCCCACGGCCAAATGGGGAAGCAAGTCACAGAGTAAGCGGGCATGAATACGGGACAGGGTCTCTTCTTGTTGGGGGCTGTTTCTTTTTTTTTTAATGTTTCCTTTATTTATTTTTTTCTTTTCTTTGGTCAGCTCAGCCCACCCTGGGGGCGGGGCTGGCATGGCATGTGGTGCTGCGGATCGAACTGAGGTCCCTGCATGCTTGCTTAAGCTTGCCTAAGCAGGTGCTTTAGAACACTGAGCTATCTTGCCAGCCCCTAAACCTGTTTCTTCAATATACAAAAACCCAAAATACTATTTTTTTTTAAAAGTAGGGTCTTGCTAAGTATGTAATCCAGGTTGGCCTTTAACTACAATCCTCCTACCTCAGCATTCACCTGAGTGCTAGAATTACACCATACCCAGACCCAGCTTTGAAAAACTGATTTTTAAAAATACCAATAGCCAGGTGTGGTGGTGGTACACATCTAACCCCAGTACTTGGGAAGCTGAGGCAAGAGGATCACTGTGAGTTCAAGGCCTGCCCAAACTATATTTTTTTGTCTCAAAAAGACCAAACCAAACAAATAAAGACCGATGATTCAACACAAAAGTAACTAAAGCATGTCAACAGTTTACAAAAATGGAAATATAAGTTGCCCTTAAAGAAAAATGCTAATTAAAATTTTAACAGTACACCATCTTTATCACCAGAACTGTAAAGAGCTAGGTGGGTTTTTAATATAATGGTAGTGAATTTGCAGAAAACAAATATTCATATTGCTAGTGAGTGTACAAATTGGTTTATACTCTATGGGAAGCTATTTAGTAATATCTATCAAAATTTACAATGCTCATTTGGACCCAGTAATTCTACTTACAGCCATCCATCCTACAGAGATACTTCCCCATGGTATAAGATTGGATATGGACAAAATACATAAATATATTTATTACAGTATTTTGTCATAAATAAACATTTAAAACACTTTAAATGTTTATCAAGGACTAACATACAAGCTATGGCAGTCTATACAATGGAACCCCCAGTAGTGATTAAAACTATCACAGAATTTTGGTTAAGACATGAAGACAGAATCCCATTCTTACCAGGATCAAAAATTGCTTCTTTGTATAAAATGCAAAACATAATCTGTATGCCTACCAATTTGCTAACAAAGCAATTAGGGAAGTTAATGTATTAGGAAGGATCAGAAAGGAACAAAAAAAAAAAAAAAAAAAAAAAAAAATTCCAAAGGAAAGAAAAAACAAATGTTACCAGAGAAACAGATGGTAGTAAAGAAAAACAGTTAGTGAATGTTGGTGGCTTAAGTATGCAGTTATACAGACATCTTCTATAGACAAGGATGGAATTAAAATTGGGCTTAAACTTTGTCATTTATATTCACTTAGTTTTCACCTGAAATTGCTAATGAAAAGGATGAAGCATTGCTAAAATGCCAGTGTAAAATGATTGGAAACAACCAATCAACATGGCTTTGATTACATTCAAACAATTAAGGAGGATCCTTTGTACTCACGAGGTAAAAAAAAAGCAATGTTCATTTTATACTATTCTTTTTTATTAGTGGGGATGGTGTGGTGATGGTAAGTAGATATATTGTTTACATTTGTATAAATATAAATAGGGTTGAGGGGTAGTGTAGGGTTACAATGCCAATCTAGCATGGTTTGATCCCCAGCACTACAAGAAACAAAACAAAACAAAATATATTTGCATAAATAAAGAACAAGAAATTAAGAATAAGATACGAAAAATTATTTTTTTGAGATTTAGTACAAGTTTGTTATCAACCTTAATGCCTGGTGAGAGATTTACGTTCATTATAATGATATTTATTTAACTTTTGCTCTTTCCTAGTGTGGAAGCATTAGGGTCTGTAAATGGTGTGTCTGGGGCTGATGGATTTCTAAAGCATCCTTGGGATGTGAGATGACTTTTCCCCATGTGTAGACAGATGAGAAATGGCTACACTTACTCCTTTTCTTCCCACAGTAATGTTCTGTTCACCTCCTTTAGGCCCTAAACAATACTTACAATTTAAAGATATGTTTTGTGTTTTATGCACTGTTACTCATCTGCAACTCCAACAAATGTACTAGCTATATGTAGTCTTTGCATAGCACCTCCAGTGCACAGTTATGCATCTTAGAACTACCTTAAGCTAATATCCATAGAGTAACTCATTGAAACAAAAAATCATAAACCATGCTATACCCTAGAACCACCCATTACCCTACATTTCCAGCCCTGAAAGACATCTTAAAATCTATTAATGCTATCCCAAACAGTAATAAATTCTAACATGCAAACAGAGAAAAAGTCATTTGTCAGAGATAGCTCTTAGATGCTGGGAAGAATAAGCAAAACCCCAGCAAAGTAGCTATATTTAAATTGTAATTCATATTGTAAGTATCTAATGAAATAGCATTATAGTCAAAGATACAAATACAATATCCTCTTTTCTCAATTTCTATCCTCCTTTTAGCCCTCTCAATTATCTCCCCTGTCTCTTCCGTTCCTCTAGACAGGTGATGGCTTCCTCATAGCTTTCTTTGGTTGACATGGCAACAGAAATGCATCTAAAATGTCACAAAAGAAAGTTATTTGTTCATGATTATCTTTAATGCTTTTTTCTCTAGGTAAGAAGACTCTTGACAAAAAAAGAATTGGAAGAAAGGAGAGATGAAATGCTAAGAGAAGTATAAAGAACTGCTTGTGGGCCGGGAAGATGACTCAATAGAGTAAGCGCTTGCCTGGCAAGCATAAAGGCCTGAGTTCAATCCCCGGTTCCACAAAAAAAAAAAAAAAAAAAAGAACTGCTTGCTTTGTGGTACTATGCTTCTGAATCCTGTTGTTAGTGGCCATGGTCCCAGATCTAGGGAATTAAATAATGGCTATGATTATATTGTTTTAAGATTTTTCATCTGTTCACATCTTCAGATCTCAGGATAACATAGCTGTTTCAACCTTGTAGTTTTTATAAACTAGTGCCAAGAAGAAATTTTAGGCACCAAAAGTGAATACACCCAAACTCAGAAATACGTCTCTGAAACACAAGGGGAGAAGGAATAATAATTTTTTAAAACTACCTAGCCTTCTGCTATGAAATGAGTATCTTTTAAAAACTTTAACTATAAAAGCCATTCATTTGCACTGTAGAAAAAATAATAAAAAGACAAAAAAATATATCATAGGGCTGGGGAGATAATTCAGCAGCATAAACACCTGTCTGGCAAGGAAAAGGTCCTGAGTTTGATCCCTGGTACAAAAACAAAACAAACAAACAAAACTACCATAATCCCAATACCCAACTATTACTAGTGTTGACATTTTAGAAGATCTCACTCTGGTAAATTTCATATTTATATTTATTTCTTCAAACATCTGTCATTGCTTTAAGAGAAAATACTTTCTTTTTAAAGTTTTATTATTAGTAGTACATGTTTGCAGTGCATAATGACTACAATTCATCATAGGAAGTTGGCATACATATTGTACTCAACACATCTTAATCTTTTCATTATTTACCCTTTTCTTCCTTTCTCCTTCTCTTGGGCCCCTTCCCATTTGCGTAAGACTTATTATGAACACATCTGAGATCCTTTCTTCCAGATTTCTGAAATATGTATGTCTGTTATCTGTAGTTTTCCTACTGTGTAACAGTGCACTAAAACTTCTTACTCCTACACTATTACTTAGTACATAGTGATCGACTTTCTCTGTTTCTCCTGGCAGCTTTTCCCTGGCCTCTAATAACTACCATTCTACACTCAAAGATCCATTTTTTAAGATTCCACATATGTATGAGATTCATGAGGTACTGTCTTTCTGTGCCTTGCTTTATTTCACTGAATGTAATGGTCTCCAGTTCCATCCATGTTATTGTAATACAATGACCCTGTCTCTCATTTTAAGGGGCAGGGAGTAAAATGTAGCTCAGTGTGTAAGCCCTACATTCATCTTTTGGTACAAAACCAAAACCAAAACCAAAAAGACTGATATACTTTAAGCAAAATGTTGTATTACATGATGTAGTTTCTTATAAGCTGAAAATGTACTCAGCTATTCCTTGTCTTGTTATCTTCCCAAAAGAATTAAAAGCACCATACCACAGTGATATATCCAAACCCATGTCTATAGTACCACAATTTGTAATAGATAAATCCTAGAAGCAGCCCAAATGCCCATCAATGGATAAATGGATAAAGATGATGTGGGTTTTTTTTAATACAGTAGAGTACTACTCTGCCATAAGGAAAATAAACTCGAGATACTTCTAGGTAAATGGATATATCTTGAGACTCTACTCTTAAGTGAAATAAATTAGACACACATGTTTAAATTTTCTGTTGTTTATCTAGTGTGAGAAATCCAAACAGTAAATAAGGACCAAAATGTATACAAGATATTAGGAAATAGGAAGAAAATCTTTAAATGGTAAAGGGAACAGGAAACGGGGAAGAGGAAAAGAAAGGAGGGAAAAGAAAAAAAAAGAACAGAAGAAAAATTGGAAACAAAGATTTTGTAAATAAGGAGGACAAGAAGGTTTGAAGAATATGAAGGAGATTGGGGAAAAAAGAAGAATCAAGATGTATTACAAGGGCTGGGGAGATAGCTCAGTAGAGTAAGTGCCTGCCTGGCAAGTGCAAAGGCCTGAGTTCAATCCTCGGTTCCACAAAAAAAAAAAAAAAAAAAAAAAAAAAAAGATGCATTACAAGGGTCAGGGAGATGGCTCAGTAAAATAAGTGGTTGCCTGGCAAATGCAAGGGCCTGAGTTCAATCCCCGGTTGCGCCAAGGGGGGGTGGGGGAAGATGTATTATAAGACTGGGTGTGGTGGTGCATGCCTGTAATCCCAGTTCTTGGGGGGGCTGTAAACAGGCAGATCACTTTGAGTCTGATCTAGTAGTGAGACCCTGAGCACCCTGTACACCCTTTCCTAATAAATACAAAAAAAGATGTATTATGTATGAGTATAAATTCCCTATGATGAATATGATCATTATATATATATATATATCAAAAATGTAAAAATAAAATTAATTCTAAAAAATAAAAAGCATGTTAATGCTTAAAAATTTACACTATAAAATCTAAACAGGGCTGGGGATATAGCTCAGTGGCATAAGCACCTGCCTGGCAAGCACAAGGTCCTGAATTCAATCCCCAATACCACAAAAGGAAATTTTAAAAAAGAAAAAAAAAAATGCAAACAATCCCTAAAAATGAAAAGAAAAAGTTGTGGATAATAAACCAGTGAGGAGACAAAATTGAATAAAAGACACTAAACCTAGAAGAAACAAAATAAGAAGAAAAGGAAAATAAAAGATGGGACAAATGGAAAACAAATAGCAAGATGGTAGATTTACACCATCCATATAAACAATCACATCACATGTCAATGGTCAAAATCATTAAAATAAGGGCAGAGGCTGTTCAACTGCATAAAAATAAAACACTTACATGCTACCTACGAGAGAGACATTTTAGGGCTGGGGAGATAGCTCAGCAGTCTAAGCACCTGCCTGGCAAGCACAAAGATCCACATTCGATCTCCAGTACTGCATGCTGTGCAGACCCAGGAACCCTGATGTGCTGAGCCAACCCCAAAAACAGGCATGGTGGCATATGCCTATAATCCCAGTGCTGGGGAGGCTGAGACAGGAGCATCACTATGAGTCCAAGCTATGTAGCAAGACTCTGTAGCAAATAAATAAATAAATAAATAAATTTTAAAAGATGCATTTTAAATATAAAGAAAAATAAGAGTGAAAAGATATACTATGCTATACTAGCCACTAGTCACATTAATACACAATTAAGCATATTTCAAAACAAATTATTTCACAATTATAAAGGAGTCAATTCATAAAGAGAGGGCTACTGAAATAGCTCGGTGGACGAAGCACTTGCTTAGATAAGCGCAGGGGCCACGGTACGATCCCTGGCACCACATGCCATGCCACCACTGGCCCTGCACCAGGAGGCAGAAAACAGGAGGATTACTATGAGTCTGAGCTGTGTAGTGAGACCCTGCACCCAAAAAAAAAAAATCAGAAAGAGGATATACTCTTATGGGGTTATGTATCTGATAACTAATTTTCAAAAGAGATGAACCAAACACTGGTAGATCTGCCAAAAGAAAGAAATAAATTCACAATTCTAGCTACAGATTTCAAAGTCTTTCTCATCTTTCTTAATGATAGAACAAACAGATGAACAAAACTATCAGCTTGTTAAAAAAATAAAAAATTAAAAAAAAAAAAAGGGGGGGCTGGAGAGATGGCTCAGTGGTCTAAAGCACCTACTTGGAACAAGCTTGGCAAAGCACAGGGACCAAGGTTTGATCCTCCAGCACCACATGCCAGCCAGCCCCGCCCCCTGGTGGGCTGTGCTGGCCACACACACACACACACACACACACACACACTAAATGTTAAAAAAAAAAAAAATTAAATTAAAAACTATCAGCTAACTTGACCTAATTGAAATTCATAAAATATTTAACCCAAAAGACCAAAACAAGGGCACATAGAACTTTTAACAAGATAAAACATAGTATAGATCACAAAACAACTCAAAATATTTTTTTATTTTTTATTTATTTTTTGGTGGAACCGGGGATTGAACTCAGGCCCTTGTGCTTGCCAGGAAAGCGTTTATTCCACTGAGCCATCTTCCCAGCCCTCAAACTAAACTTAAAGGAATTCAAGTCATATTACAAAGTATGTTCTCTGCACATAATAAAATTAGAAAACAGGAATGGGAAGATATCTGACTAATACCCCAAATACTTAGAAATAAAAAATAGTTCTAAATGATCCATGAGGAAAAGGAAAAAAAAACATTTTAAATAAACAGAAAGCACAACATATAAAAATTTGTGGGTAACTGAGTGTGGTGGTACACACCTATACTTCCAGCACTCAGGAAGCTGAGGCAGAAAGACTGCCATGAGTTCAAGGCCAGTCTGCACTACATAGACACTGTCCCAGTAGATAAATAAATAAATAAATAAAATCAAAAGTAGGGGATGGGGATTTGGCTTAGCAGTAGAATGCCTGCCTAGCAAGCTGGAAGACCTGGGTTTGGTCCTCGGCACCAAAAACAAAAAAATAGACCTTCCTAAAAAACAGTTCAGGGGTCAGGGAAATGGCTCAGTAGAGTAAGCGATTCCCTGGCAAGTGAAAGGGTTTGAGTTCAATCCCTGGTTCCACAAAAACAAACAAACAACAACAAAAAAAAACCAGTTCAACCAAGAAAATACAGTAAAATTTAAAAAAAGACCAAAACAAAACAAGGTAACAAAATCAAAAGTAAACATAAGAAAGGACTGGTAAAGTTTAAAGCAGAAATTTCAAAAATAGGAAAACAAAATTGATGAAAGCAAAATCTGGTTCTTTGAGAAGATCAATGTAATAAATAAATTTTCAGTCATACTAATCAAGGGAAAAAGAGAGAAGACCCAAACATCAGAAAGCCAGGCATGAGGGCAAACACCAGTAATTCCAGAACTTGTGAGGCTGAGGCAGGATGATGACTGGGCTACAAAGTGAGTTCAAGGCTAGTGTGGACTACATAATGAGATCTTATCTCAAAAAACAAAAAACAAAAAAGAATATAACATTAAAAATTAGAGTCATCTCATTTTACAAACATTAAAAGGAAAATAAGAAAATATTACAAGTAGCTTTTTACTAATAAACTAAGCAAATTTCTTACACATCACAAAGCTCAGCAAGTCCCTTTGGCACAGGCCTATAATCCAAGCTACTAGAGAGATTGAAGCAGGAAGGTCACAAGTTCAGTCAACAGGGTAACTTGGCAAGACCCTATCTCAAAATAAAAAAACAAAAAAGACTGTCATTATGGCTCAGTGGTATGTGTTAGGCAAGATTTCTTGCTTAACATGCATGATGTCCCACATTGGATCCCCAATATTACAAAACAAGGACCACAAGTCTCACTCAAGAATAGATCTGAATTAGATATCTACAGAAAGGAGGTTAAAAACCTCCTCTGCTCCTAAAATTCCAGGTCCAAATGGTTTAACTGGTGAAATCCATCAAATATTAAAGAAGAAATAATACAAAGTCCACATAAACTCTTGAAGAAAACTGAAGAGATTCTATTCAGTTCATCATATGAGGCTTACATTACCCAGCTACCAAAACCACACAGACATGGTAAGAGAATAAAACCAAAGACTAAAGTTTCTTGTTCACAGAGATATAAATATGCTTAACAACTTGGTTTAAAATTGATTTCAACAGTGTATGAAAAGAATAATGCATCACAATTAAGTGGGTTTATCCCACAATTCAGGATAGGTTTGACATTAAAATCAATCAGTACAATTTTTCATATCAAAAGCTAAGAACAAAAACCCATACAAGTCATCTTAGTATGTACAGGAAAAAAGTATTATACAAAATCCATCACTTACCTCTTATACAAATTATTAGAAAATGAAATAGAACTTTTTGATAAAGAGCATCTATGAAAAACAGCTAACCTCTGACTTAATAGTGAAAGACAGGGCTCGGGAGACAGCTCAGCGGCATAAGCACCTGCACTGAATCCAGGGCCTTCAAAATGAGCTATCTCCCAGTCCTTTTTTTTTTTTTAATTTTGAAACAGGGTCTCCAGGCTGGGTCCAAACTTGCTCTCCTCCTATCTCAGCTCCCCCAAGTTCTGAAATTATAAGTTTGTACCACCATGCCCAGTTGAATACTTTCTTCTTATCTAGAACAAGACAAGAATATCTATCTATTCCTATTCAATACTGTAAGGCAAGTTGTAATAAATTTGGTGAGAGAAGAAAAAGAATTTACATAAGAAAGGAAGAAGTAAACCAGTTTTATTTGCAGACAGAATGATCTTTTATGTAAGAAAATCCTACAGAATTTATCAGAAAACCTTACTATAATAGGAGCTTAGTAAGGCTGTAGGAGTCAAAGTTAACACACAGAAATTTAATATATTTTACAAATTTGCATCAACTGATGGCTACATAAACAAAATGTGGCATAACCATACAATGTTACATTACTGAGCAATAAGAAGGACTGACACATAGGGATGAACCTTGAAACATTATGCTAAGTGAAAGAAGTCAAATTATAAAAGACCATATGGTATGATTTCATTTACATGAATGTCCACAATCAGCAAACACAAGGACAGGAAATAGACTAATGATTGCCAGGGGAGGAAAATAGGAATTGACTCCTGAAGGACCAAGGAGCCCAGCAGTTGCAGGCTAGCTTGGATAGCACCGTATGACCCCCGTCTCAAAAAGAAAAAAAGGTGTTTGTGTGTGCATGTGTGTGTGTGTATGTGATATGAGATATATAATATTGCAATATTAAAAAATCACAGGATCATATATATAAAAAGGGAGACTTCTATGCTATACAAATTACATTTAAATTTTAAAAAATCTAACAAAAAGACCCTGTGTCAAATATACTGGTAAAAAATATTTAGAGGGGCCAAGGAGATGGCTCAGTAGAATAAGCGCTTCCCTGGTAAGCGCAAGGACCTGAGTTCAATACCTGGTTCCGCAAAAAAAAAAAAAAAAA
>NW_004524736.1:5390265-5430849 GCF_000260255.1 Octodon degus | reverse complement strand
AAAGAAAAAGAAAATATTTAGAAAGCTGGGGGTGGTGGCTCATGCCTATAATCCCACTACTAAGGGAGAGTGAGGCAAGAAAATCACAAGTTTGAGTCCTACCTGGGCAACTTAGTGAGACTCTTTCAAAATAAAAGAATAAAAGGAAAGAAAATACTTTCACAAAACATTTAACTAATAATATAGTTATATTTAGGACATAGAAGCTTTAAAATTTAGTAATAAAAGACAAAGTACCCAATTAAAAATTAGGCAAAAGACTTGAACAAACACTTTTACAAAGATAAATAAAAACAAACGTGTTTGCTTCAGCAGCACATATATGAAAAATAAGCATGCATCCTTGAGTTCACACTCTTAAGTGAAATAAACTGGTTACACATGTTTAATACTGCATTGTTTCTCTGTGAGTAAAAACTGAAAGGACCAAAATGTGTAACAGATATTGGGAAGTAAGAAAAAAATGTTCACATGAGACAGGGAACAAGAAAGGGGCAGAGGGAAAAGAAGGAAACGACAAGGGAAAAAAGAATAGGAGAGAAAAATGGAAACAAAACTTCAGTAAATAAGTAGAGAAAGAGGTTCACAAAGGGGAAGGATTGGGAAAAAAGTAGCAGCAAGGTATATTGCACATAGGCTGGGGAGATAGCTCAGCTGTATAAGCACCTGCCTGTCAAGTGCAAGCACCCAAGTTCTATCTCTAGTACTGCATGCTGTGCCAGCACCAGAACCTGGGGAATGGGGGCACACACCTGTAATCCCAGTGCTAGGGAGGCTAAAACAAGAGGATCACTATAGGTCTGAACCACATAGTGAGACCCTGTACCAAAGAAATAAATAAAATTTTTTAAAAAGATATATCACATACAGGTACAGATTCCCTATGATGAATGTGATCATTATGTATATCTAAAATGTACTAATAACATTTTTAATCCAAAAAAATGGAAGAAAATGAGATCAGATATTTAGAAAACCAAAAACTAAAACCAAAAAGACCATGCATGAGCCAGGCACTAGTAGTACATGCCTGATCCTAGCACTCAGGAGGCTGAGGCAGGAGGATTGTTGTGAATTCAAGGCCAGCATGGGCTACAAGGCAACACCATGTTTCAAAAAAAAAAGTACATGAATTTATCATTATCAGACATTACAGAAATACAAATTAAACATAAGAAACTACTATACAGCCATTAGAATGACTAAAATGTAGAGAAATCAGACCATTCACACACTACTAGAGCAAATGGAAAATCAGTTTTAAAAATATTCGACAGTTTTTAATAAAAGTTAAACATAAGACAGACATGGTAAACACCTATAATTTCAGCACTCTGGAAGGCTGAGGCAAGAGGATCCAAGTTCAAACCCAGACTGGTCTACTTGGTGAGATCTTGTTTTAAAAAGAGGAGAGGGGGGCTGGTGAGATGGCTCAGTGGTCTAAAGCACCTAATTAGAACAAGCTTAGCAAAGTGCAGGGACCACGGTTCAATCCCCCAGCACCACGTCAGCCAGCCCCGCCCCCTGGTGGGCTGAGCTGCCCCCCCCACACAAATAAATAAATAAAATTTTGAAAAAAAAAAAAAAAAAGGAGGAGAGGCATAATGGGAGCACAGCTCAATGTATACATGTATAGGGAAAACACGATACACATGGGGATTGGTACAGTCCATTTTTAGGCATTCACTGAAGGTTTTTTTTTTTTTGGTGGAGCCAGGGATTGAACTCAGGCCCTTGCGCTTGCCAGGGAAGCGCTTATTCCACTGAGCCATCTCCCCGGCCCTCACTGAGGGTCTTAATGTTTTCCCCATTGGGAAGTGCTATAGGCAGCCGAGTTAGATAGAAATATTATAGGCAGTTAGACAGGGTCAGGCCCTCAAGGAGACAAGATGGAAGACAAGGTGACTTTGCAACTTGGAAGAGACAGACACTCCTATATAGGCCACACCTGAAGACCAAGACAAAAAGAGGAAGCACAGCTACATACTTCCTTAGGGATGGGCATTAGGGATTGATATCCTAAATAGTCCCAAATGAGTCACTAGCCCAACCCCCAACAGGAAGAGACCCTGTCCCGTATTCATGCACATGTGACTCACTTCCCCATTCGGTACCGGATTTAATCAATTTTTACCTGAGCAATGGTGTATGTAATCTCAGTGGCTGACCATAGTTTCGTCCCACCTCATGCCAAACTAAGCAAGTTCCCATGTCTTTTCCACCACCTTAGACCCACCTCACCACATGGTTTTCCTCTATAAAAGTCCCTGGAAAAGACAACTTCCCAGGGAACTACCCACTCAGACCCCCTTCTTGTCCCTCTCTTGGACAGGAGCTTTCTTTCTCTCAATAAATATATTCTGCTCATAACCTCCATTTGTTCCTAAAATTTATTCTTTGGGGCCGGGGAGATGGCTCAGTAGGATAAGCGCTTGACTGGCAAATGCAAGGATCTGAGTTCAATCCCCGGTTCTGGAAAAAAAAAAAAAGTTCCTAAAGTTCATTCTTCAGTTTTAGAGAACATGAACTCGTGCAGGTCAGGTCCAGAGATCGGTTTTTCCCTATGTCTTTTGGAGGTTCCCTATATTGTTTGGAGGTTCACCCACCCGAGACCAGTTTTTCTTCCTGTATTATAAGGAAAACTGCTATATTCTATTTTAAATGTTTATATGGCAGGCCACATTAAACTCTTCAAATCTTGTTACAGAAGGAATAAACACACTTACTGGGGAAGTGTGTAGGCATGACAATGTGTGCTCTGATCTCCCTCAAGGCCAGGGATATAGTTCAGTGCATAAATGCCTGCCTGGCAAGCACAAGGTCCTGAGTTTAATCCCCAGTAAAAAATAAGTAAATAAATAGTATTCCTGACAGATGGCTCAGTAGAATAAGCACTTCCCTGGCAAGTGCAAGGGCCTAAGTGCAGTCCCTGGTTCTGCAAAAAAAAACATTGATCTTTTAGGGGCCAGGAAGATGACTCAGTAGAATAAGCGCTTCCCTGGCAAGTGCAAGGGTCTGAGTTCAATGCCCGGTTCCGCCAAAAAGAAAAAAATTAAAAATATTAAAAATATATTAATTAATTAAAACAAGAATATGAATAAAACTATTTAAAATTATGTTATGGCTTCTATATGCATATAATTGGGAACCATGGAGCCCAGATTCTACAGAAGAGATACAAGAAGGATTTTTATTGTGCGTGTGTTTTTGTTGGTTTATTTGTATTTTGAACACAGGGTCTCATTAAATAGTTCAGCCTGCCCTTGAACTCACTATGTAGTCTAGGGTGGCCTTGAACTCAAGCTGTTCCCTGCCTCAGCCACCCTAGTGCTGGGATTACCAGTGTGTGCCCATACTTGGCATTGTTGGTTTTTGTTTTCATTTTGCTATTTCAGTTTAAAACCCAAGACCATCTGCCTCAGAAAACAGAACTATCTCTAAATGAAACATTTTTTAGTCTATCTTGAAGAGATCAGGCTGTAAGAAGCAATCATACCTGTCTCTGGAATTTAAAGCATCCTGATGGGGGCTGGTGAGATGGCTCAGTGATCTAAAGCACCTATTGAGAACAAGCTAAGCTAAGCAAAACACAGGGACCACGGTTCAATATGCCAGCCAGCGCCGCCCCCTGGTGGGCTGAGCTGGCCACACACACACACACACACACACACACACACACAAATACATTTAAAAAATAAATAAAGCATCCTGATGAACAAATGTAATTAGCTCAAGTCTTCTTCATTCCCATCTCTAAGAAAGATTTTGACCTGAGAATTTTGTTACATCATGTATGTTATATTATGATATGTTATGTACATCAAAATTCATTTAAATATGACTTATTTTTAATAAGTTTATATTTGGTCCATATCTATTATTTTTCTATTGCAAATGAATAGTCTTATGAAATTTTCCCAAGTTTTTTTCACTCTTTTTTCCTCTTACTTTTTTGAGACACGGTCTCACTATATAGCCCATGTTGGCCCACTCTTTCTGCCTCAGCCTTAAGTACTGGGATTACAAATTTGTACCACCATGACTGTCAAAGTTTCTAAACTACTGAAACAAACTGATAATTCCGAGAGTAAACAATGACTTGATCAGGGGCCAGGGATATAGAGCAGCAGCACAATGCCTGCTGGCAAGCATGAGGTCATGAGTTTGATTCCTGGTACCAAAAAAAAAAAAAAATACTTGACCAGAAGACAGGAATAATAGATATACACCACCATACAAGCTGTGAAAGTGCTTCTTAAATCTTATATTTTGGCTTTTCAGCTTACATGATAAAAAGTCCTGAGATATGAGGGCAACATCACCATCCAAAAGCAACATCAGGACACTCCTTTCAGAAAGGTACACATTTGCATGACCTTACTTTCACCTTTTCACAAAGTTTCTCAGTCCAGGTTAAATAATTCTTCTCTTGCTCTAATGTTAACACCTCAGATGTTTGGGAGTATCTTTCTCTCCTGGACCTTAGAGTTGCCAAGATTCAGCCTACCCTACCTGTTCACATTTTTAACTTATTTTCCTAAATTCATCTACGTACCCCTCTAGCACTGCAGTTGCTCCAGGAGCTCTGGACCTTCTGTTTCTCTCATGCTGATGCTGTGTTAAATGTAATACTCCCAGTGGGCTTCTGCTGACTCCCTATGCTGTGGCACAGTTCTTCTTTGTCAGCCATCCAGAATAGCACTAGTTTTCTTTGGACTGGAGATCACATTTCAGGCTCAAACTAAGTTTCTTATCTGCCATTATTGTCAAGTCTCTCTTCTCTAGAGTTTCATTTATTTATTTTCACTGTTAGAACTCTTACACCTTCTCTTCAGCCTCTGAAACAAGAGTAGAATTATGTCCTAAGGCTAAATGAATATTGTGCATGTTTAGCCTGATATTAGTACTAAATGGCTTTACTGATAATTTTCATATCTGATAGGATCTTCTTATTCCTTCTCTGTTAGGCTCCTAGTTAAGATATTTCCTTGTTAAGCCTACATTCAAACCTATTTTCTCCAAGTAACTTTTTTTTTTGCGTTTGTATGTGAGTGAGTGTGTGTGTGTGTGTGTGTGTGTGTGTGTGTGTGTATGTGGTATGGTGAGTTGAACCCAGGGCTATATCCCCAGACCATTTCTTTATTTATTTCAAAACAGTCTCACTAAGTTACTCAGACTAGGCTTGAACTGTCAGTCCTCCTGCCTCAGCCTCCCTGTGGTATACTGGGATTAGAGGAGTATACCACTACACCAAGTTTGAGTAACTGTTTTAGGCAAGACACAATGAGCTGTACACTCTCCATGATTCCTTTAGCTTAATAAAACTTGTTAAGCACCCACTAAATATAAGTGTCATGGATAAACAATATATAGCTTTTGTTCTCACCTTGTTTGAGGATGTGTGAATTTAATGATGTAACATGCAATAAATATAGCAAAATAATAGAAAATATACCAAGGTGGGGAAATGTGGTGACTTTGAATGAATAGAATCCATCAGGAGGAAGCGGAGAATATTCTGATCTGAGAGGGATTCCAGAGCAAAGGCAAAGAATGTTGCATAGTGTGAAATCCTTGGAAAACGAATGCAATATCATAAGGTGAAACACAAAAGCAGGGATTTATGAAAATACCAGAGTACTAGATCTTTATACTTTGAATCTCAAACTAAGGAGTATGAACTTAAATGTGAAAATAAAGAGAAGGGGTTAAAGGATTAGATAAAAAGAGTATCTAAAAAGATTAGCACCTTTAAAGAATCATTTAAAAAAATAAAGAATCATTTAATATAAGTGGAGAAAAGGAACTGGGTATCATTTATTGAGCACCAACTACATGGTACACACTGTATTATGTACTTTCAATATTAGCCTCATTGCATGATGACCATAAATCTGCCAGGGAGCACTAGTATTTATTTATTCATTTGGTTGGTTGGTTGTTTGAGACAGGTTCTCCATGATCATACGTGTTGTTTCTTTTTTTTTGAGACAGGGACTCACTAGGTAGTTCAGGATATCCTTAAACTCACCATGTAGTCCAAGATGGCCATACATTCCTGGTGACCTCCAGCCTTAGCATCCTGAGTGCTGGAATTATAGGCATGTACTATCATGTTCAACTAGCATTTTATTCTATTTATTTATTTATTTATTTATTTATTTGCTTACTTACTTATTGTTTTCTGTGGTACCAGGGATTGAATTCAAGACCTTGTGCTTGCCAGGCAAGTGCTTATTCTACTGAGCTATCTCCCCAGCCCTCAACTAGCATTTTAATCTAACGCAAGAAAATTAAGGCTCAGGCTGCAGGACTGGGACCGGCAGCCAGTGGGGCCCAAAGGGCTCACTCCACCTTGGCTGTTCTATCGTGAAGAAGTCACAGGACAGGCAGCCAGAGTGCCTAGTGGTCCACTTGGACTGGGCTCAGCTAGAAGGAGCTGAACACAGCAACCAGACCCAAGCCAGGTCCTGCCAGTTGAGCTTGAGTTCAGTGGATCTAGACCCAGTAAGCTGATGTGTATTGTTGGGGCCAACCGATCTCAGATGGAGGCCCAGACCTACAGGAACATCCTCGTGGAACAGAGGTGGCAGCAGGTAACTGGGATGAGCTCATCTGCTTAGAAGACTCCAGGTGCATGAAGGGGAAGTGCCCAGACAGAACTTAGGGGAACTAATTTAAATACAAATTCCCAATTTAAGATCTGCTTTGTTATACAGCTATAATGTTTGCTCCTATGGTCTAAAGAACAACCCCATTACTTGCAAAAGTTTGTCAATTTATAAAATTCATTAGCTGTCATTAGTATTGCTAATTGTACTACTGTAAATAGAAAACCATATCTGCCTTAATCACATTTTCTCTTGGGTATTAATATCGGGAGGTGCTTGGGTAATAACCTCATCAAAGCCTTATACTGAAGGACAGAGGACAGTGACAAACAGAAACCAATATCTCACTATCAATCAATAGAAAAGGCAAAATCTTGGGACACACACAAAACAAGAATTTCTGGCACAGGAGAGATACATGAAAAACAGACTCTTTACAGAGAGGCTTTGACTACAGTGATAGTGCTACCTACTATAAAACTTTCACAAAAAGGTATCACGGAAATCAAAATAGAGTTCTCTGTGAAATAGAAAAAAATGACAAAAAGAAGGAGCAAAATGCATTCTCAGGTCCTGAGCTCACGCAGAACAAACCCAGGAGACATGAGCATAGAAGAAATTAAAAGCCACACACCTGAAATTTCTGAAATAATAGCAATTTTTTTTTTATTTTACAGAAACTGATGGTTTATTTACATAGGCAATCAGCCTTAATATCTTCATACTTCTTTATAATATCAAAGGTTTAATTACAAAAGTGGACCTTTGTTCGCCTCCAGTAAACCTATGTCAGGATAACCCAGGATTTCATGATATATGTAACATTTTAACATATCTTTCATTTCAAATCACAATGACTATTTGGAAGTTACTGCTGTAGTCTTAACTGTGCTTCTCAGATAGTGGCCGAAGCTGGAAGACATTTTTAAGAACCCCTGAAGTCATCCATACTTGTTGTTTATATATTCTTCTTGTTTGAAACAAAGTGAAAGAATTCACAAATATCATGACCTAAGCACCTGTTTAAAATTAAACATTTATGTCTTCAGCTTGGAAAATAATTTCTTTATAATTAAGAAAACCACAGCTGAAACCCCATGTCAGCTGAGGGGTTTTCCAGGAGAAGTCACAAGATAACTGCATCCTAAGGGTTTCTCTGTGTTGAAGCTGAGAGATGGAACAAAACAAAGCCATCTTTTTCATTCCAAACCATGGAGGTGATGTGCAGAAAGATATCCATGTCCTCTATCCAGGGAAGAGGGTGTAAAAGAACCGCTGGTCTAGAAGACAATGCAGAAATACACATGAAGCTGGGCACGGGACACATGCCTATAATCCCAGCTACTCAGGAGGCTGAGGCAGGAAGATTGAAAGTTCAAGGCCAGTCCAGGCAACTTAGTAGGACCTTGCCAATCCTGAGTTTAGAATTGTTTTGAGCACCTAAAGGTCAAGAAAATCTTCTTGTATGATAAGGATCCTCCCGTCATCAGTCTTCTCAGCTCACCTCACACGACCCAACAGAGGTAAGTGCCCTCCCGGGGGCCTGTGTGCCCCCGGCCCTGAGGCCACATAGCCTAACAGACCCTCACTCCGCCATCTTCATTCCCAATAATAGCAATTGAAGTAAAGAAACAACTGCAGGAAAGTATAGAGGAAATCAGGTCAGAAATAATCTCACAGGCCTGGCAAGTACAAGATCCTGAGTTCAATCCCCAGTACTGAAAAAAAAAAAAAAAAAGAAATAATGTCACAGGTAAAAATGAAATGGTAACTATAATGAAAGGATTAAGTGTTTCTAAAGAAGACACTGATAAAAAATAGAGAATAGAAAAATGATGGAAACCTTGAATGGACAATATAGGAAAAATTAAAATGCATGAAGCAGATTCAAAGAGATATACAAGAAATTAAAAACTCCATCAAAAGTTGGCAAAACCATTCAAATGAAAATGAAGACAGACTTTCACACCTTGAAGACACCATTCCAACTAGTGAAAACGTAAGAAAGATCTCTTAAAAACAACTAGAGGGCTGGTGAGATGGCTCAGTGGTCTAAAGCACCTACTTAGAACAAGCTTAGCAAAGCACAGGGACCGCGGTTCAATCCCCCAGCACCACATGCCAGCCAGTCCCGCCCCCTGGTGGGCTGAGCTGGCCACACACACACAAATAAATAAAAAAAATTAAAAAAAAAAAAAAAAAAACAACTAGAATTCAGCTGGCCAGATAACTCAGTGGATTAAAGCTCTTGCTTAGGCAGATCAGGGACCAGGGTTTGATCTCCAGCGAGACCTATTTGTGTAGATCCAGATAAAAAAATATAAATAAATAAAAACAACTAGGATCAAAGAGCCAGCCAGACAGCTCAGCAAACTAAAGCACCCTGCTCAGGCAGAGTGGAGCGACCAGGGTTCGATCCCCAGTGTGCTGTGCCAGCCCTACTCCCAGGGCATGCAGAGGCAGCTATTGAGACTGGGTGTGGTGGTGACTGCCTGTAATCCCAGCACTTGGGAAGCTGAAAACAGGAGAATCACTAGTCTGATTTACACAGGAGACCCTGTAGACCCTGTAGTAAATACATTAAAAAAAAAAAAAGAAATTCAACAGCTGCAAGACGATGCAAAGATGAACAACATAGGACTAATAGGCCTCAGTAAGAAAGAGGGAGGCAACACAATTGACATAAAAAGAATACGGGCAGAAGTAATAGCAGAAAATTTCCTAAATATGGGGGAACATTGTGACATTCAGATAATGGAGGCACACAGAACTCCAAATAATATTAACATAATTAAAACTACACCCAGACACATAACAATCAAGATCCCAAAAATTCAGCACAAGAACAACATACTAAAAGTTGCTAAAGAAAAGAAACATCACAGTTAAAGGAAAACCCAACAGAATAGCAGATTTCTTCTCACAAACCATCAAGTTGAGAAAAGCATAGAGAGAAATACTTCAAGTCCTACAAGAAAACAAATTCCAACCCAGACAGATACACTCTCCAAAACTCTTAAGTTTAATAAAAAAGACAAATACTTCCATGACAAAGAACAACTAAAGAAATTCACGATGATCAAACCAACGTTACACAGAGTACTAAAAGATATTCTGGAAAGGGATCAAACTGCCCACAATTCCAAGAACGACAACAGAAAGAATCCATCAAACACAGTAAACTATTAAACACAGAAGAAAAGGAACCAACAACAAGAAAATAACATGACAAACGTAAGTCAATACATGCCAATGTAACTCAATTCACCAATTAAAAGAAACAGAGTGGGGGGCCTGCCCCTTAGCTCAGTTCTTTAAGTGGCTGCTTCAACAAAGCAGTCAGGCTCAGGTTGCTGTGATTCAATCCCCACAGCTCAAGCCAGCCAAACCTGCCCTGAAGGCATTTGGAGAAAAAAAAAAAAAAAAAAAAAAGAAAGAAAGAAAGAAAGAAAGAAAGAAAGAAAGAAAGAAAGAAAGAAAGGAAAAGAAACAGACTGGCAGAGTGGTTAAGAAACAAAATCTAACAATATATTGTATACAAGAAACACATTTAGGGCCAGCAAGATAGCTCAGCGGTCTAAAGCACCAGCTTAGGCAAGCTTAAGCAGGTGCAGGGGCCCGTGGTTCAATCCCCAGCACCTCATGCTACACCAGCCCTCTCTCAGGGTAGGCTGAGCTGGCCAAAAAGAGAAAAAAGGGAACACATATAACCCATAAAGAAATTCACAGTCTGAAAGTCAAACAATGAAAAACAATACTACATGCTCTAGGACCTCATAAAAAGAAGGGGTAGCTATTCTGTTCGCAGACAATCTGAACTTCAAACCAAGAATGATCAAATGAGATAAAGAAGGCCATTATATACTGGTTAGGGGAAAAATTCAAGAGGAAAAGATAACAACAACATATGTGCACCAAATATGGGAGCACCCAACTAACACAAATTTTAAAGAACATGAAAAATCTAATAATAACCAATATCACAATCTTAACAGGGGACCTTAACACCCCCTTATCTCAAAAAGTTAGGTCAAGCAGACAAAAAATTAGGAAAGAGGTAGCAGAACTGAACCAAACCTTTGAACAAACGGACATAGTGGACATATACAGAGTGTTCAACCCAACAATATCTGAATATACGTTTTTTAAAGCTGAACATAGGACATTTTCTAAAATACCACATACTAGTCCATAGATCATGCTTAAGTATGTGCAAGAAAACAGAAACTATCCCATGCATAATATCTAACCACAGTGCAATGAAACTGGAAATCAACAACAAAAGAAGCCACAAAAACCCATGAACATATGGAAATTAACACCCTCCTCAGCAACCAATGGGTTACACATGAAAATAAACACAAAATTAAACAATATCTACAATCCAAAGAAAATTCAAACACAACGGAATTTGTGGGATGCAATGACAGCAGTTTTCAGAGGGAGATTTATAGTGGTGAAGTCATACATTAGAAAAACAGAGTAAGAACAAATAAATACCCTAATGCTGCACCTCAAGTTTCTAGAAAAAGAAGAGCAAACCAAGTCCAAAGCCCAAAGACAGGAGGAAATTATAAAGATTACAGTAGAAATTAAATGCAATTAGACGCCAGGGAGATAACTCAGTAGAATAAGTGCTTGCCTGGCAAGCACAAGGGCCTGAGTTCAATCCCCAGTTATAAAATAAAATAAAAAATTAAACTAAACTAAAATATTAATGCAATTGAGACAGAGAAAACAATACCAAGAATTAATGAATCCAAAAGGTGATTCCTTGAAAGATAAAATAAAATTGATAAACCCCAACCAATCTTCTCAAAAAGAGGAAAGAAAAAACTCAAATTCAAGCAATAAGGAATGAAAAGGATGAAATTACTACAGATCCTGTGGAAATTCAGAAGATCATCAATAGCTACTTTGAAAATCTTTATTCTCACAGGATTGAAGACACAGAAGAAATGGAAAGATTCCTAGATAGGTAAAAACTGCCAAAACTGAATCAAGAAAATATAAAAACTCTGAACAACCCAATATTAGCCAATAAAACTGAAAATGTAATAAAAACTTACCAACAAGGAAAAACCCAGGTCCTGATGGATTCACAGCTGAATTATACAAGAAATTCAGAGAAGATTTAATAACAATACTTCTCAAACTCTTCAATGAAGTTGAAAAGGAAACACTATTCCCAAAATTATTCCTGGAGGCAACTATTATACTGATACCAAAACCAGAGAAAGATCCAGCCAAAAAAGAGAATTACAGGCCAATCTCCCTCATAAACATAGATGCAAAAATCCTCAATAAATAATAGCAAACAGGGCCAGTGAGATGGCTCCGTGGAATAAGCGTGTCGCTGGCAAGCACAAGAGCCTGAGTTCAATCTCTGGTTCCGTCAAAAAAAAAAAAAGAAAAAAAAAAAAACTAGCAAATAAAATACAGCAAATCATCAAGAAGATTATACACCATGACCATGTAGAATTCATCCCAAGGATACAAGGATGGTTCAACATACACATATCTGTAAATGTAATACACAATATCAATAGACAGACAGTTCATGAACAAAAACCAAACTACATGGGAAACACTCCAAAGAATCAACAACTGAGATCTCATCTTATTGAGAAGTTTCTGCATGTCAAAAGAAATCACCAACAGGGTGAAAAGACAACCCATAAATTGGGAAAATATTGTAACCAACAATCATGCAGACAAAGGACTTCTATCTAAATTATATAAAGAACTAAAAAATATTCAGTCCCCAAAATTTAAAGTTCCAATCCAAAAATGGGCATCTGAGATGAATACACACTTCTCAGAGAAATAAATACAAGTGGCAAATAAATACATGAAAAAATGTTCCTCAGCACTGGCTATTCAAGAAATGAAATTAAAACAACACTGAGGTATCATCTCACCCCAGAAAGAATGGCTATCATAAAGAAATCAACTAATAACAAATGCTAGAGATGCTGTGGGGAAAATGGAACCGTTCTTCACTGCTGGTGGGAACATAAACTGGTACAACCACTATAGAAATAGTGTGGAGACTCCTTAAAAAACTAGGACTAGAAATCTCATTCAGTCCAGTTATTCCCCTTCTGGGTATTTTCCCCAAAGAAATGAAAACATCATACCATAGTGAGATATGTGCACCCATGTTTATAGCAGCATAATTTGTTAATAGCCAAATCTTGGAAACAACCAAAATGCCTATCACTTGAGGAATGGATGAGAATGATGTGGTATTTTTATACAATGGAGTACTACTCAGCTGTAAAGAAGACAAACTCGCTCTTTTGAGTCCTCCTTTCCTAGATGATGGAAAAAAGAAGGAACAACAGTCATGCCAAAAAGGGCTGCTGCCTATCTGCTGCACGAACTGCACTCACGTGTACCCAGGGATAAGGCCATTAAGAAGTTTGTCATTTGGAACAAAGTCAGGGCCGCTGCCATCAGGGACATTTCCGAAACAAGTGTCTTTGACAGTAATGTGCTTCCCAAACTGTATGTGAAGCTGCATTACTGTGTGAACTGTGTCATCCACAGCAAAGTTGACAGCAAACCAAACACCTCCACCCTGATTTAAATCTGCTGATGCTACCCCACGATTTCCACCAAAACCCATGTAAGGGGGACTGGGTCTTAACGGGCTGATGAAAACTCTATTGCGAAAGAAATAATAAATTGAAAGTTATACTTAAAAAAAGAAAAGACAAACTTGAAGACTTTATAGGTAAGTGAATACAACTAGGAGCTATATTCATAAGTGAAATAAATCAGACCCACACGTGTAAATATTGTATTGTCTCCCTAGTGTAAGAACCTGAAAGAATAAATAAAATCTGAAAGGTATAATAGACATAGCAAAACAGAAAGAAACTGAACTTAAAGACTAAACAATGAAGATGAGAGAAAGGAAAAAAGATAGGAAAAAAGGAAGGGGAGAAATCATTCAAGTATGTATACAGGATGGCTGAGATGAATTTTATCAGTTTTTTGAAAATAACAGTTAATGTTTAGAATTTTCACCTTGACTAACTCTGTATGCTGGTATCTGTGATCTGAGCAACTACATAGAGGACAGCAATGTGTAATACAAAACCTATGGTTGAATACCTCTCGTCTTTCTTGGTCTTCTAAATGTATAACATTGCTTTTTTTTTTTTTTTTTGGGGGGGGGGAAGGGCCTACAGGGTGTTCAGGGTTTCACTACTAGATCAGACTCCCAGTGATCCGCCTGTTTTCACCCTCCCAAGAGGTGGGATTACAGGTATGCACCACTACACCCAGTCTCACTTGCTATCTCTGCGTACCCCAGAGGCGGGGCTGGCATAGCAGGCCAGGGGATCAAATCCCTGACTCCTGCGCCTGCTTGCAGGCACTTTATGTATACCATTTTATGTCTTATCAATTATTATATTCTCTTTAAACTAAATTAAAACAAAAGACAAGAAAAAAGTTAAGGTTTCTTGAAAGCAAGTGCCAATATGCAATTATTTCCGCAATCTTGCCTAACTGTATGTTAATCTTTTTTTATGTTAATCTGAGCAATAGATTTGACAATAAAAATAGTTAATATAACAAGTATTGTTTTTTTGGTTTTTTTTTTTTTTTTTTTTTTGCTGGACCGGGGCTTGAACTCAGGCCCTTACTCTTGCCAGGGAAGCAGTTATTCTACTGAGCCATCTCCCTGGCAAGTATTGTTAATTAGCTATTCCTCTTTTGAACATCTGTAACATATGTATTATTGGGGGTTTAAAAAACATTTTTTTTTCATATGTATTATTGTATGTTACCCTGTTTCTATCTTTTTTTTTCTATTTGTTTTTGCTTCTGTTTTTACTCTTCAAAATAAAATTACATTAAATTTAGAAAAAGAAAATTAAGGCTAAGAGAAAACAAAACTAAAAATTACAATAAGGAAGCTACTTGCAAAAACAGTATCAAAATTTAGGACACTGTCTTCTGTACTGTCACTGTGAGTTCTACAACTCTATTCTAGGGCATATTCCTCTTCTAGTGACAGCCACATTTTCTCTATTTCAATTCATTTATTCAGCCAAAAACACTTAGCATCCAGCAGCGTAAATGCCTGCCTGGCAAACACAAGGTCTCAAGTTCATCCCTGGTACCACAAAACAAACACACACTTAGCAGCTATTATATGCTATACATTGTGTATCCCAAAAATTCATGCAGTGAAACTAATCTCCATTGCAACATCTGAGGACAGGGCCTTTGGGAGATGATTAATTCATGTGGGCTGAATTAGACTGGTGGTCTTAAAAATTACAGGGCTGGGAAGATAGTTCTGGGTATAAGTGCCTGCCTGGCCAAGTGTAAAGTTGCAAATTTGATCCATGGTCAAAAAATTAAAAAGAAAGAAAAAAAACAAAGGAAGGAAGAAAGGAAAGAAAGAAAAAAGAAAACAAAGAGATCCTTTACTTCTTTGGTATGTGAGAACTCAGTCAGAAGATGACAATCTAAACTGGACAAGGTGGCATACACCTGTAATACTCAGGAGGCTAAGACACAGAGGATCATCCATGAGTTTAAGGCCAATCTGGGCTACATAGTTCAGGGCCAGCCTGAACTACATAGTAAGATCCTGTCTCAAAAAAAAAAAAAAAAAAAAAATCCACAAAGTTTACAATCTAATGAAAGATATACATTCAATGATAAAATATATTAGAATTATAAAACAGGGCCGGCCTGATAACTCAGCGGACTAAAGCACCTGTTTAGGCAGAGTGCAGGGCCAGGGTTCAATCCCAGGTGTGCTATGCCAGTCCTGCCCCCGGGGCACACTGAGAGGGCGAATGAGACTGGGCATGATGGCATATGCCTGTAATCCCAGCACTTGGGAGGCTGAAAACAGAAGGATCCCTATGAGTCTGATCTACAGGTCCAAGACCCTGTCCTAAATACAGAAAAAAAAATTATAAAGCAAAGGACAAGGTAATTTAGACTCAAGGAAAGGATATAGAGGAAGGTTTCTTGAGGAAATAACATTTGAGACCTGAAGGAAAAATGGCTTAGAGGAAGAGCCCTCTGTCTGTCTGTCTGTCTGTCTGTCTGTCTGTCTGTCTGTCTTTCTCTCTCCCTCTCGCTCTCTCCCCGCCCCCCCCCACCTTTCTTTCCCTCTCTCTTTTTGAAATAGGGTCTCACTACACAGTTCAGGCTGACCTTTAACTCACTTTGTAGCCAAGACTGGTCTCAAATTTGTAACATTCCTCCTGCCTCAGACTACGGACTGCTGGGATTACAGGAGCACACCATCATGCCTGGTAATTTCTACACTGTTATATGCTACCATGCTTCTATCTCATTTGCTGAAAACTTTTAAAATTAGCTCAAGGCTCTGAATCTTCAAAGTCCATGGGTATAATGTATCCAATAGCTTCCCCTCTACTTTTTTTTTTTTTTTTTTTGTATTTAGTACAGGGTCTATAGGGTCTCACCACACAGATCAGATTTATAGTGATAGTCTTATTTTCAGCCTCCCAAGTGCTGGGATTACAGGCATGTGCCACCATGCCCAATCTTTTTTTTTTTTTTTTTTGTCTCTACTTTTTAAGTTACATCCTCCAATGACAATACCCTGATAACTTTACCAGGACCAATAATGCTACATTTCTGGAATTTAAAATTCAAATAAAATCTACACTTCAAATACTGCATTTATGGAGTTTGAGGTGCTATTAATTGGAATATCTACCATTAATCCACATAACACAAATAATACTATCAATTAACATCTCAACCTCAGAGATATTAAAATGAGAAAACACTCCTTAAAATCAATGAACCTTAGGTGATTGGTATGATGGCATATGCCTGTGATTCCAGCACTTGAGAGGCTCAGGTACTCGGATCACCCCAAGGTAGAGGCCAGCCTGAACTACACAGCAAAATAACAAGATCCTATCTCCCCATTCCAAAAAGAAAAAAAGAAAAAGCCTTAACTCTTGATGACAACTGGCACTTATCCTTTTACCAATAACCTACTCTATTTTTTTCCTTTATACATGCATGTGCAAACACACATTTTGGGTGGATAGTACTAGGACCTGAATTCAGGGCACTCTGTCCTGAGCTATACTCTCAGCACTTTTTATTCTGAGAAAGCATCGTAGTTGCTCAAACTGGCCTCAAATATGTAAGCCTACCTCAGCCTCTCAAGCACCTGGATTTATAGGAATGCGTCATCATAGGGTACTGTATTTATTCTTTCAATTCAATTATACTTCTGGAAATCTGCTTCTTTTATACTGTCCCAATCTGTTTTTCTTGCCTGTCATTTCTCACATTAGCTAAAATTCAAGGTACAGGTATACTTCAACCAGTATCTTGCCAACTCTTTTGTCTTTTTGACGTTCCATTGTACCTGCAGGGCAAGCAAAACAAACAAACACACAAACACACACCTCTCTCTATTTTAAATGTATTTAGTACAGGGTCTACAGGGTCTCACTACAATGATCAGACTTGTAGTGATCCTCCTGTTTTCAGCCTCTCAAGTACTGAGATTACAAGCATGCGCCACCACGCCCAGTCTCAGTCACCAGTCACTGTCTCAGAGTACCCTACAGCTGGGGCCAGCAGGGCATCTCTTCTGTTTTTATACCTGAGCTAAGTTCCAAAGTAAATCATTCCACTACACCTACTGGTATGTACAAATTCATGATCTACCACATTGCTTGAACCTTCAATAACAAGTAACAAATCTACACTGCCCATGTTTTCATTTTCCTATGCTCTTAACACTTTAAACTTTTTTTCTTTTAACTGTCTTTCAAGATCCCAAGCCTGGCTATAGATGTGACTCAGTGGTAGAACTTGTGTTTAGCATCTATACAACCTAAGGCTCCATCCCAATATACACATAAAAATCCAAATTTCATCACTTCTACTCTTCCAAAAGTCAATTGTATGCCTTACTGTCTAAGAACATGAAAGTATAAAATGGGAATTTCTTCAATTTCTGAATTTTTCCATCCATATTACCTGCAAATTTGCCTACATCTATCTGTCTTCTCATTTATCCATTTCAAAATGAGCCCTCACTACATGCTAGGCACTGTTTTAGGTACTCGGGCTACTGCAGGACAAAAATCTCTGCTCTTTTTGGAGAGGTTTACATTCAATAAATAATGACCACAATAAACAAATTATATGTTAGAAGATAAGTGCTATAAAGTTATGTAGATGAATGAACAAAAGCAGCTATATTAGTACAGAGTACTAGACAATAGTATTATAGATTATTATAGTATTAAATAAGTAAAACTCAAGTTCAGAAACAAAAAAAGGATGCCAAGATTATAACCCGAGGGCCGGCTGGATAGCTCAGCGGAGTAAAGTGTCTGCTTAGGCAGAGTGCAGCAATTGGGGTTTGATCCCTGGCATGCCATGCCGGCCCCACCCCCCAGAGGCACACTGCCACCCTCCCCCCTCAACTTCCCGGCACACTGAGAGGGTGATTGAGACTGGGCGTGGTAGTGCTGGGCATGGTGGTGCTAGCCTGTAATCCCAGTACTTGGGAGGCTAAAAACAGTAGGATTATTACAAATCCAATCTATGTAGTGAGACCCTGTAGACCCCGTACTAAATACAAAAAAAAAAAAAAAGAAAGAAAGAAAGAAAAGAAAAAAAAAAGATATAATCCCAGCACTCTGGGAGTCTAAAACAGAGAGGAGTACAAATTTAAGCCTAGTCCAGATACCTCAAGAGACTTAGTAAGACCTCATTTCAAAAAAAAGAAAGAAAAACAAAAAATAAAAAACTAGGGATGTACCTCTATGTGAAGGCCCTGGTTCAACCTCTAGTATAATAAAAAATTAATGAATGAAAGAAACAAAGCTAATTTAAAAGGTGATTCAAATCACACTACAGCAGCGGTTACTTGGGGCCAGAGCAGGCATTGGGGGAGCTTTTGACAGAGAAAGAGTATAACAGAAATTTCTAAAGAGATGAGAGTGTTCACTGTCTTGATCTGGATAGTGGTTACACAGGCTTAAGACTTTATTCAAGGTAAGTTATATCTCAATTTGAAAAAAAACAAACAGTTGAAACAGGTAATAAGCAAAAGATAATTCTATAAATATTTCTTCAGACTTAAAATTGTAGGTAAGACACACTGAAAATCAGAGATTTTCAAGCACAATAGCAGAATGAACAAAGAGTAAATAAGGGAAGAATTAATGAATTAATGACAGTTCTAGTTAACTTTTTTTTTTTCTTTTTTTTTTTTTTTTTTTGTGGAACTGGGGATTGAACTCAGGCCCTTGTGCTTACTCTACTGAGCCATCTCCCTAGCCCCTTCTAGTTAATTTTATCTCCTGTGAAACATGGAGCCACTACAGGGTTTTGAGCACAAAAGAGATATGATTTAACTTACAATTTAACAAGTTCATACTGGCTGTGTATGAAAACAACTACAGGCACAGGAAGTCAGGCATGGTAGCACATACCTGTAAATGTAGCAATCAGAGCAAGTTCAAGGCCAGCCTGGACTACAAAACCAGACCCTGTCTTAAACAAGAAACAGGAAGATGCTGACCCTGCCCCCCAGGACATGCTGAGACAGCAATTGAGACTGGGCATGGTGGTGTGCACCTGTAATCCCAGCTCTTGGAAGGCTGTAAACAGGTGGATCACTGAGTCCGATCTAGTAGTGAGACCCTGAACATTCTGTAGACCTTTCCCTAAAAATACAAAAAGAAAAGAAACAGGAAGAACAGAAGCAGGAAGATTAATTGAGAGGCTATGTGATAATCCAGGCAAGATATGAAAGTTTGATGTAGGCTAAAGTGGCACGAATAAGTTAAATTATGAACATAACAAAAGTAGAGCTGAAAGGATTTGCTGATAAACTGATATGAGAGGAACCACGAATGATCATAAAGGGCCTGGGAATGAAGTTCAGCAGTAGAGTCTGTGCTTAATACATACAAGCCTCTCTGGGTTCAAGCCTCAATATAAAAAAAAAAGCCTTAAAAGTAAGATTCTTAAAGTATGAAACAGGAAAACTTGTCCAAGGACTGGACCTAGGGAATCTGACATTAATTGGTTTCTAGTTATATGAAATATTCAATTTCTATATAAATAAGTCTAATTCATGCATTTATGCTTTGGCTCATATTCCTCGTTTTCTTTTCAAGGACTTCAGACCATTTTTATTTCTGACTTTCAGCCTTGCTTTCTTCCTCATCATACTTTTTTCCCCACAGACCTGAACATATTCAAGTCTGTCACACTTTATTTATTTGTTTGCTTGTTAGTTTATTTGTTTTGGGCCAGTTCAGCCAGCCCTGAGGGCAAGGTTGGTGTGGCATGTGGTGCCAGGGATGAAACTGCAGTCCCCTGCAACTGCCTAAGCTTGCCTCAGCTGGCGCTTTAGATCGCTGAGCTATCTTGCTCACATGCCCCTATCACACATTATACTTTAATTTTAATTTTTATACTTTAAAAATTCCCCTGATTTTGCATCCTTCTCTAGTATCTCTAGTTTTCTTACCTATAACAGTTAATATTTTCAACAGTTAACAGGTTCATATGCCCAAGCAAAAGCTATTTTATCCTCTTACTAATATCTCTAACAAGGCTTTAGCAATGTATTAAAATCCTGAAACAACTGCTTTGCTGCTACATTAGTGAATTATTCTCAGTACTGATTTACTTTATATCTATATAGAATTAGACAATTCCCCTCTTTTTTTTTTTTTTTTCTTCTGTACCAGGCATCAAATTCATGACCTGGCAGGCACTACATCACTGAGCCATATCCCTGGCCCCCAATTCCCCTCCTTTTCTGAAACACATCACACTCTCCCGGTTTTCTCTTCCCACTCTGGCTTTGAATTTCCATTATTATAACATGCACTATTTTCTCCTTAATCAATTTCTTAATGCTGGTGTCCACTGTGGTCTCTCTAGCCCTCTTCTGTTACCTCACACAATCTCCCTGTTGATTCTGCTAAAAGGATGAATGATTTGATAGTTAAATTATTAGTAATCTCAGAAAATACAGTTTCAGGAAAAAGGCAAGAAAAATGGTGGGTTTTTTGGGTTTTTTTTTTTGTACTGGAGATTAGACTTAGGACCTTCTACTTGCCCAGCAGGTGCTTATGCTGCTGAGCTGTCTTCCCCTGGACAAATGCCTTATGTTTGACTAGGACATAAAACACATCTAAAATAATATATGTAGGGAAGATAGAGAATTATGGAATTCACTTTATTTTATTTTATTTTAGAAAAGATGGGGAAAGAGCTACTGGATAGAAAGACTAAAGATAAAGGATATAATTAAATCACTGACGAGATGGTACTCACATCTATTTAGACAAATCTCACAGCTATCTAAAATGGGAAGAACAAAACCACATCCTCTGGGATTAGGGGGAAAAGGTAAAAATGAAGTAGAGCAGAAGTACTTAATGAAAAAGTAAAAGGAAGTAGAGAGAGTTCACAAGCAAAAGCTTGACAGTTGATCTGTCCTCTCCTTCATTCTTCAGCCCATATCAAATAACCTGACACAGATTAAACAGGGATCTGAGAAGAAAACAACAGCATAGACTAGGTAAGATAAAGTTAAAGAAGAAAGAAAAAAAGCTAATAACTCAGGGGGCTGAAGCAGGGAGATCCTTTCAAGTTCAAGACCAGCCTGGGCTACAAAGTGAGCTCAAGGCCAGCCTGAAGTGTATAACAAGACCCTATCTTGAGAAAGAGACCCTCCCCCCTCAAAAAATTGAAAAACTCATGAGAACCCAAATATGATTGGAATTTAGAGGATCAGCAATCCAAAATAGGAATGATATGATATACTGCTATAGTCCCAGCATTTTGCAAGGCTGAGGTACATGGATAACAAGTTGAAGCCTACCCTGGACAACCTGGTGACTCAGCAAGATCCTGTCTCAAATAAAAAGTAAAAATAAATAAATAAAGCAGCAATCTCATAACTTTATAGCACTCAGGTGTTAAGGTACCGAGAGAAATAGAGGGGCTGGCGAGATGGCTCAGTGGTCTAAAGCACCTACATGGAACAAGCTTGGCAAAGCACAGGGACCACAGTTCGATCCCCCAGCCCCACATGCCAGCCAGCCCCGCCTCCTGGTGGGCTGAGCTGGCCACACACACACACACAATAAATAAATAAAAATTTTTTTAAAAAAAAGGTGTTTGGGAAACCAGTAAGTATATCATGGCATATAAAAATTATATCAAACTCAAATTTTAGATTTCGTCAATAAAGTTGGTGTTTACGTGTGACAAACTGAAAGGAACAACTACTTGCTATGATCAGTATTTTTTTATTCAATATTCATTTAATAATGAAGACAAGTAATTTGAGTACTATTTATATAATTATATTTATAATAATTTCAAATTAGTATTATTGTCAGATAATTTGTGATTCTGTTACTATAATATGGTTGTAATTTTTATCATCTTTTTAAAATGTATTTAGTACAGGGTCTCACTATGTAGATTGGACCTGTAGTGATCCTCCTGTTTACAGCTTCCCAGGCTCTGAGATTACAGGTGCATGCCACCATGCCCAGTCTCTTTTTTTTAATATTAATTTTATTGAGAAAGAAATAGGAACGAGACAGTTTCAAAACAGGTTAGTAGGACAGTTACAATAATTAATACATTGTATATTGTGTCTTCATAGTTGTTATTCATAGTACAAGATGTAGACATGATATCATCTTGTCTAAACACTATTAGTTCAAAATTTTCTTCTCATTGAACTAAGAGAAAGTAGCTGTATATCTATGCTAACTATTTTGTATAAACATATATATATATATATATATATATATATATTCACTACAAGATGGTCCTTCATTTATATCCCCTTTTTGTTTACTTTTGTCAGAGATGGGTATGCCACTGCCATTCAAATATTGTAGGTGCATGAATTCAGCAAAGTAATCCAATATAGTCCAGTAGTCCATACTAGTAGTGGGTTATGCACAGGACTGGCAATGTCAGAAGTTGCTGACTTGAGCCTTTTACAGCTCAGCATATTATGATCAGTATTTTTAATGCCCCCCCTTCTTTGTGATTCTGGGGAATTAAACCCACTGCCTTTGCACTAAGCTACATCCCCAGCCTAAGTGTACTTAATTTTGAGACAGGGTCTCTCCAAATCAGTTTACTATCTAAACTGTAAATATACCAAAAAAATAACAAATCATATCCCACACATATGGGCAAAGAAAAAATCTTCCATATATACAAACTTCTGTACTTCCACACAAGGTGGGTGGCAATGATGTGAACAGTATAACTCTCTTGAAAAGCTCTTGTCAAGGAGGTACTCCCAAAAGCCTCTTCTAGACTTTCACCTCTATGAGATATGAGAATTTGTTAATGGAATTTTAAAAGCATTTCTAGGCAATAAAGCAAGGGTCAACAAACACTGACCCAGGGATCAAATCTGATACAATGCATATATCTCTACATTTTTAATATTTAAAAAAATTAAAGAATATATCATAGCATGAAGAAATATCAAAATCAAATTTCAGATTCTATAAAGGTTTTTTTAAGGAACACTGCCACAATTAGCATTTATGTATTGCCTATGGCTATTTTGTATGACAAGAGCGGAACTGAATAGTGCAACAGAGCCCTGTCCTCTGAAAGACCCAAAATACTTGTAACTTACTGACACTCTGCAGAAAAAGTTTTCTGACTCTTGGCCAGAAGTCTTATTTTACTGTGTAATTCCATAATCATAATTAGCATAAGAGCTCAGACCAACAGCCCTCTGGATAATGTTCATCTTTGTAAAACTGAGTTAACAAAGCTTAAATAGTTTAATAGGTTAGCTAACCTTGATTTATCTGGTACAATGGTAGATATCAAATATACTATAAATAGTAAATGTGCCACTTGTAGGACAACATTTTTAGTTCTTAAAGCCCTTATGCTGCCTCTCTTCAATTACTCCCCAAGCCAAATTTAGCAAGAACTCTAAATTTCTTCCAGAAATTTTAGAAAAGCTGCACAGAGGTACAATATCCTACCTTCCTAACTGCTATTCTATCTTCCAAAGTACTGCGCCTTCCAAAACTGTCATCCATTGCAAGAAAGCAAAGTACTAACATGAAAAGACATCCTCATGAAATGACAAACGAACTACGACCAGTAGGTGGAGACAATTTCTAACCAAACCAGAGTAGCAAAGTTTGATATATCCTGTAGTGGAAATTTAACCTATCTTCAGATCCTTATCTTGAAATGTTTAGTTAAGTAGACAGGATAAAGTGATTTCCTCCCTAGTTTAATATTAAATAAATAAATCAGACTTTACTACGAGACCAGAAATGAACAGTCTGATTCCCTACAGAATATGAATCTAATGTATAAATTAAGACACATCAAGATTTTTCTTCTCTTGCATTTAAAACAGGAATATTTTCCAATCACATTCTCAGTGAGAAATCTCAGACTTCAATGAATCAAACCTTAGGTTTTCTTCTCTATCACAACCTAGCTATTTAATTATATAAACTAGAAAAGACTAAATATTCAGTAGATAACAACTATAACACCTCCAAATTACCTTATTAAACATCATAGCCTTTCACCAATAAGAAGCATCTTTCTCTATAGCTAGGCATGAGCTGAAGAGATAGCACAGTGGTCTAAGTGCCTGCCTGCAAGTGTAAGGTCCTGAGTTTGATCCCAAGAAAGGAAGAGAGGAAGGGAGGAAGGGAGGGAGGGAGAGAGGGAGGGAGGGAGGAAGGAAGAAGAAATTCAATAGCTAGGCATGGTAGTGCACATTTATAATTCTAGCAATCTGGGAGGCAAAGGAAGATCTCAAATTCTAGCCCAGACCAAGAAATTTAGCAACAAAAGGAGGGGCTAACCAGATAGCTCAGCAGATTAAAGCGCCTGCGGGCCTGCCCTGCAGACCCCTTGTGTGCCAGCCCGCCCCGGAAGCACACTGAGATGGTGGATGAGACCGGACATGGTGACGCATGCCTGTAATCCCTGTGCTTGGGAGGCTGAAAAACAGGAGGATCACTATAAGTCTGACCTGGGTAGTGAGACCCAGTACTATATCTATCTATCTATCTATCTATCTATCTATCTATCTATCTATCTATCTATAGAGAGAGAGAGAGATATAGATAGACAGACAGATATAGATATATATCTGGGGATGTAGCTCAATGAGTTTAATCCCTAATTTTGCCAAAAAAAAAAGAGAAAAGGGAAGAAAGTCAGAAAAGAAAGAAGAGATCTTCCTCCAAAATGTTTCTCATTTTATAAACAAGAAAAGCTAGGTATGGTGATATATGTCTAGTTGTAGCAAGTGGGAGGCTGACGTAGAAGCACAACCTGATTTGGGAGTCTGAGATCAGCCTGAGGAACATACCAAAACTCTCATTTCAAAAATTAAATAAATAAAAACAAACACGAAAAAGTTTCAAAGTGTTTTTAATATATGGCAAAATGATAGGAATAGAATTATGATTCCGACTTCTAGCTTACATGGTAATTTCCAGCTGGCTGTAGAAGGAAGGATCCTGTTTCTTAAGCTTGGGCACTAGCATTCTCTCCTTCTTGTCTCAATTTCTGAAACTTCTGCCATTCACTAGCTTTCTGAATACTCCCAATAGGAGCTTGTCTGGGGCACCTGTTTCCTTTTTTCAGTACCTATAATTTCAGTAATCAGGTTGTAAGATAAAGCCTTTCTTTGAGGGGGAAGGATATGGTTCTGTTTTTTGAGACAGTCTCTTTATGTAATTCAGGCTCGACCTGAACTCACTATGTATCCCAGGCTGGCCTCAAACTCATGATCCTTCTGCCTCAGACTTGTGAGTGCTGGAATTATAGGAATGCACTACCACGCCCAGTTGTGAAGCTTATTAAGGACTCATATCCTTATTCTGGAGACATATATACTTCAAATAAATTTCAACTTAGAATAAGTAGTGATATATTCCAGAAATTCACTCTTCTTGAAGCACCCACCATCATGATCTCTATGATCCACACTTACATCCCCAGTCATATTTTGTGTTAAGGACCCCAACAGGCAAGGGCAGGCTGACAAGTGAGACACAGAGAGGAGCACATGTGTATATTTTTGTACACACATGGTTCTGACAAGTTAGCTACTCTCTTCAGAAAGGCTGATGCACGCTAAATTTCAGAAAGAAGCAGAGCATGGTAGCACATGCCTGTACTCACAGCTACCTGGAAAATTCAATTTCAGCTTGTGCAATTAGCAAGACCCTGTCTTAAAGTAAAATAAAAAAGGCTGGAGTTGTAGTTCAGTGGTGAAGTATTTGTGTAGTATGCTCAAGGTCCTGCATTCAGTGCACAGTGCCACAAAAAGAATATTTTTTTAAAAAAAACATAAATTAATGCCTGTAAAAACTAACTCTTCAAGCAAGAGCAAAGACTCTAACTTACAGTTCAATGTAATATGAAAACATACGTTTGCTTCTTTTCAAGGGCTGTTTTCAGAAACCATTTAAGTCCTGTTCTAAGGCACTTGTATCAAAATGTCCCGAAACTTATTTTACCTTCCAAGAGTATGTGAAATACAAGAATCCTAGTTTTTCCACTGTAATAAATCTCAGACACTTTTTCTATGAGCAAAATATATTTATTGGAAGAAAGAAAAGCTCCTGTCTGAGAGAGGGACAGGAGGGAGGCCCAGAGTGGGTGATCCCCAGAAAGGTGTCTCTTTTAGGGACTTTTACAGAGTAAAACCATGCAGTGAGGCAGGTCTAAGGTGGTGTAGAACATAGGAACTTGCTTAGGTGGGACAAAACTATGGTCAACCAATGAGATTACAAGCACCATTGCTCAAGTAAACAATTACGAACAATGGGCAAAGACACATCAACATTTGAAGCATAAAAATTTGTTACCTAGGCAAGTCTCAATCCAGAATTTATGAAAGAAAAGCAAACTCCGTCCAACGATCTTGGTGGGACCGCCAAATGATATAGGGGAAAAATGACCTCTGTGGATGATCTCCAAATGATATAGGGAAAAAAATGAACCTGAAAGTTACCTGGGATGAGTTCATGTTCTCTAAAACCGAAGAATGGATTTGAAGAACAAACGGAGGTTACAAGCAGAATATATTTATTGGGGGAAAGAAAACTATCCGAGAGAGGGACAGAAGGGGCCTCCGAGCGGGTGGCTTCCCCTCTCCCCCAATATTTCTATCTTTATCAATTGCACAGGTTATTTTGAGACCAAAATATTTGTCTTTTTTTTTTTTTTTTTTTAACTGGGGAATCAACTCAGACCCTTGCACTTGCCAGGGAAGCGCTTATTCTACTAAGCCATCTCCCCAGCCCCTAGGCCAAAATATTTGAATTCAATGAAAATTAACCTGATACCAGATACTTTGCGGGATAAAGTGATTCCTCACTGGCTCCCTTTATGTAGTCTGTCTTCTATTACTACTTCCTAATCTACTCCTAATCAAATGTTTTCTCCTGAATACAACTATAAAAATTTTAAGTAACCATTACAGGAGTAATCATAAGTGTTTCCCTCACAAATAAAGCTATTTAACTATATTTCCCAAAGTTTCCATTTAGTTTCTTTAATACATTGGAGGGGGAGAGGGGAAGGGGTTAGACCAGGACTGGGATTTGATTAATCCAAAAGCAAAGTAGTAAAACAGAGATAACAATATGAAAGCAGACAGGATGTACAGAAACTGACTAATCTATTTTTATCCTGACTTTAGCCAAATTACTTAAACCAGTGGTTTTAATCCTATACATATATACCCTTAGCAAAGCAAACAAATATTTAAAGAATAAAGCATTAAGCAAGAGTGTCCTAATTAGAAACAATATAAGTTCTACCAAGGCATGTAGTAAACTTCCAGAGATAGCTGTTGCTACAGAAACTCATCTCAAGTAGTTTCTTTATTCATGCACTGTCTTTATTTTAAGACAATAACCAGGGAAAACTCTATAATAGTTGTTTATTAAGCTTTCTCACATTTATTGTATATCTCACATGTGTCATATGTTGAGCTTTTTCTTTTTCTATATATAACAGAATAAAAATACTTGAGTCAGTTCAACATCTTAGAGAAACAATAAATAATGCTTAGATAGGACTCAGTTCCACATTCTACACGCTGATCCCCTACTGCCTATTTTTTTTAGCTTCAGTCTAAGCTTCTTTTTAAGATAGTATAGAACTGTTGAGGACTACTACTTAAACTTAAATTAGTTGCAATGTTTTGCTCTCAATCTAGACAGAGTAATATATGTAACATTTTTTAAAGCTGCTGTTCTGCAACATGCATCCCTCATAAAACCTTAATCACAATGAATCAGTTAAATCCTTTAAAACCAGATTGCTATGGCTTTAAAGAACAACTCTGGCTGCTAGGCTTCAATTCCCCAGAGAGAAGAGAGCCGCTCTACTCTATTATGAAACCAGCTTGCCTAATCAAATTCCCTTTCAGGGAAAGAGGTCAAGGAGAATAACTGCTGTGCCATTTTTCAATTCTTCCTTCCAAGAAATGACTGTGATTGACAGATTCTATTTCTTTGAGTTCTAATGGACCACTGCCAACATCAACTAATTGTTTCTTGGTTAAAAGAATGACACCAATTCACCTGCTCTCAATAATCACAATACATAATACTTGATATTAGTAAATTTTATATTTTTTAAAGCTTTCACACAGATAAACTAACACACCATTAAAAATATAGAACAGAGCTTTTCATTTTACAGACTGGAAAACTATAAAAAGCAATTTATAACTCATAGAAGGCACACATATTCACAGTGGCTCTAAACACTAACTTATACTGTCATCTTAGAATCCTGTGAGGTGCAATCCCCTCAGTATGTCTACTAATTCCATTATCTGTCCCACCTTACTGAAATATTTGTTAAAAGATAGCCTGGTCAGATGAAAGTTGCAAGGATGTATGAGATACAGAATCTTGTGGTATAAGAGGAGTATTTAAAGACTGTGATAGGTCCTGGTCATAGTCTTGACACTAAAAGTGTACAACAGGTAAACTGATAACTAGTCTCAATTTATTCTTTTTTTTTTTTTTTTTTTTTTTGTATTTTAGGGAAAGGTCTATAGAGTGTTCAGTGTCTCACTACTAGATCACACTCATAGTGATCCGCCTGTTTACAGCCTCCCAAGAACTGGGATTACAGGCACATGCCACCATGCACAGTCTCAACTGCTGTCTCAGCACACCCCGGGGGTGGGGCCAGCACGGCAGGCCTGGGGATCGAACCCCTGGCCCATGTACCTGCTTGCAGGCACTTTAATCTGCTGCACTATTTGGCCAGCCCTTCAATTTATTCTTAATCTATAAAACTAATACAACCTACCTCACAGAAGTCTAAAAATTAAATTTCCTAACACATATTAAAAGCCTAATACACACAAAGTACTCAAGTGTTAATTTTCTTCCCAGTAGCAAGTCACCAACCTCTAGACAAGAATATAACCCATCTCATTTCAATGCCTCCTAAAAATTAAGGGATAAACATTAGGGAAATTTGAGTACTAACACTTTCCTGGCACTTCTCTTAGACATGGGAATTTTTGGCTATCAAACTAAAGACCAGCTTTTAGAAATGAAGTCAAGCCAATTAAGAAAAAAACAGGACAAAGCAAATGGGTCCAAATAAATAACATTTTTCATGAGCACATAAAGTAACTGTTCTACCAACTGTCTATTTGAATGCCAGCTAGAATACACTATTGAGTTTCCCAATAATGCAGAATCGAATTTATGTTAGTTTCCCTACAGAATGACTGATTAGATACATACAAAGAGAAATTATATGAATGTTATTCTAAACAATCCTTCTCTTCTTTTTTTTATGTATTTAATACAGGGTCTACAGGGTCTCACTACATAGATTGGACTCATAGTGATCCTCCTGTTTACAGCCTCCCAAGCACTGGGATTACAGGCATGTGAACCACCACACCCAGTCTCTAAACAATCCTCCATCACTACAAAACAAGTCATTTGATAAAGACTTCATAATTAATAAGTAAACAATCATATTGATTATGACATAAGCTCTTAAAACTAAATTAATAGTTTCTAAATTAGCTAGAACAAATCATGTTTGAGTCTTCATCTCAATACTACATATAAATTCATACTCAGCTACCTTTTTCCCGGAATTATATAATACAGCTTGAGCATTCCTAACACAAAAATCTGAGTCTAAAATGCTTGAGACCTAAAATGTTTTAACACTGACATAGGGCCGGCAAGATAGCACAGCGGACTTAAGTGACTGCTTAGGCAAGCATAGGGACTAGGGTTCAGTCCCTGGCACCACATGCCGCACCAGCCCCACCACCCAGGGATGCTTAGCTGGCCACAAAGTCCAATGCGGTGGTGTGCGCCTGTAATCCCAGCACTGGGGATCATTATGAGTCCAAGCTGGGTAGTGAGACCCTGTACCAAATACAGAAATGTTGCAAAAGCTTCAGAATTTTAGATTTATGGATTACAGATGCTATTTTCTCATTCTCTCTCTCTCTCTCTCTCTCTCTCTCTCTCTCTCTCTCTCTCTCTCTCTCGGGACAGGGGATTGAACTCTAGACCTTACACCAGGCAGGTGCTTATGCCACTGAGCTATCTCCCCTGCCCCAGAGATGCTATTTCAGTCAGCTTTCCATTATTGCTACAAAATACCTAAGATAAATCAAGTTATATTAAGGAAAGATTTCAGTTCAAAGGATTGAGCTTTTCAGTTCAAGGTCATTTCACCTAATTGCTTTTGAACTTGTGCCAAGACAGAACACAATGAAGGAAACATGGCAGAGGAAGCTGCTCACTTCCTGACAGCCAGAAAGCAAGGAGAAGGAGTAGAATGCCTATTTCTCCCTAGAAGTACATGCCCCAGTAAACTAATTTCCACTAAGACCTGCCTTTTAACCCACTTCCCCTTGGCTTCTGGAACACATGCCATCCATGTTTGCAGCTACAATTAACCCAAGATAACCATGGTTTACTGTCTTAACATTACCCCTAAAATTTGCCATACAGTACCTCACTTTAATTTTTGTGTCTCTCTAATATATTAATAGTCTCTGAAGACAAAACATCATTCTAGTTATAGCATCCTGTTTTTAATAGTGGTACTTTCTATTTACTCAATAATTCTCAATTGTTCCATGCTTTAAAATTTACCATAGGAAAAAGATTATGAATATTGCTCATCACATACATTTCTATTACATTAGAATTAGGGAAAAATTCTGTCCTGAAATAATTCCCAAGAACAATTTTTATATTTTATTTTCAAGTTGAAATCTAGTCAGATTTGCTTCCACCTCAAAGAACGTGTTAATGTAAAATTAAATGAACACTGGTAGCAAATTGTGCCTTTTTTTCTAAACAGGAAATGGGTTAGAGTTTTACAACTTCCTAATAGCAGTACAGCCCAGGACACACATGGACCTTTGGGTTATATTCCAGATAATAACATTTTAAAAAGAGCCAGGAATGGCCGTGAATGATAGTGCACACCTGTAATTACAGCACTTGGAAGGCTGAGGAAGAAGGATAATCACAAGTTCAAGGCCTGCCTAGGCTACATACTGAGTTCAAGGCCAATCTAAGCTACATAGTAAGACTTTGTTGCAAAAAAAAAAAAAGAAAAAAAAAAAAGAAGCAAAATTGGTGATAGATGCTTGGAATCCTAGCACAAAAGGCTGAAGCAGAAGATTATAAATTTGAATATAGCACAAGCAAGGCTCACTTGGATTAGATAGCAAAACTTTGTCTCAACCAAAAAAGAAAAGGGGCTCAGGATATATAGCTTATTGGTAGAGTGCTTACCTAGCACAAATAAGGCTCTGAGTTCATCTGTAGCATTGAAAAAAAACCCAACACATCTAAGAAGAAAAAGAAAGTAGTTTGGGGCCTATGGGTGGCTCAATGGTGGAGGGCTTACTTAGCATGAGTGAGACCTTGTATTCATCTCCTGTGTGGAAATGCAAATAACAAACTCACTTAGCCACATTTACTTTGTATCATAAAATGACAGATTTTGTGACAGTTAAAGGTAATGTTTAACAGCACAGGCTCTGAAGGCCAAATTTATGATTTCAATCCTGGCCCAAACATTCAATAGTTGTGGACCCTGGGCAAGTCCCTTAAAACTTATGCCTCAATTACTTCACCTATAACATGGAGACAATGATAATCCTTCTAACTTTATAAGATGGTGATAAGAATAAATTATATGTAGAAGCATCCAGAAAAGTGTCTAGCATATTGCAGACACTTAAAGTCACAGTAGTTTTGTCTTAGTAACCTGAAAACAACATGGGGAGCTTTAAAATAAATAGATAAGCTCATAGGGGAACATATCTGTCATGAATAAGAATATTCATTGTCATTTTCCAAGGGTGAAAAGAACATTTAAGGAAAGTCAAGGAAGCTTTAAGTGCTACATATCTTATAGAAAGAGAAGTAAAAACAAGGATGACTTAGTCTTTTGTTCTTTTTTTAATGTATTTTAGTACAGGGTCTACAGGGTCTCACCACACAGACCAGACTCATAGTGATCCTCCTGTTTTCAGCCTCCCAAGTTCGGGGATCACAGGTACGTGACACCATGACTTACTCTTTTAGACAAAAATATAATGAAAGATCTATCGGAAACAATAAAGTAAAATCATCAGGCCTGGGGAGATAGCTCAGTAGAATAAGTGCTTATCTGGCAAGTGCAGGGTCCTGAGTTCAATCCCCTGTACCGCAAAAAAAAACAACAATAATAATAATATAATAATAATAACAATAATAATAATTCTACAAGTCTATTCATAAATAGCAATTAAATAACATCTACTTTTTTTATGTTGCCAGAATGATCTCAAACTTCTGGGGCCCAGTGGATCTTTCTGTCATAGCTGAGTAGCTATAATTGCAGACTCAGGTCAAAACATACAACTAACATTCATTTTTTGAAGCCCTTTTTTGGGCTGGGATATAGCTCAATGAAACAGGGCCTGCCTGGCAAGTACGAGACCCTGAGTTCCACTCCTGATATCAAAAGAAATTTTAAGGACCTTTTTTCTTTTTATTTACTCAGACCATGTTGCACTGTTAATATTGCCTTTTTTAGATCAAGCAGGAAAGCCATCTTTGATATTGTTCCTCTGTTATACATTGTTATTGTTTGTGTCTAGTTGTCCCCCCAAAGCCTCATGCAGTCATGGGGTGAGGACTTCTAGAGTTTGTGTTAACTCATGATCCCCTGGGATTATGTGTGATCCAAGGCTGGGATTATGGGTCTTAGTACTGCTGGGATTACCCATAGGTGGGTTAAGTACTGGGAAGTACCCATAGGTATGAGTACTTCCCCTACCCTGGGGCAGGCAATTTGCATTACAATGTAAGGTGGGAAGAGAAGCTAGCTGCTTGAGCTGCTGCTACCCCTCCCTTGTGCTCTTGCTCTTTGCCGCCGCCATGAAAGGTTGCTTTCTGCTCTGTGCTGCTCTGCGTTGGACCCAGCCGAGTATGGACTGAAACCTCCAGTAACTGTGAGCTAAATAAACCTTTCCTTCCTTCATTTTGAGTGTCAGGTATTTGTCCCAGCAACGAGAGAAGAGTAACTAAGACATACATCCAAAATGCAATTATATTTTCTCACATTTTAAAGGGTAAACAGAACATCGGGCTGGAGTGATGGCTCAGTGGTCTAAAGCACCTACTTGAAACAAGCTTGGCAAAACACAGGGACCGCGGTTCGATCCCCCAGCACCGCATGCCAGCCAGCCCTGCCCCCTGGTGGGCTGAGCTGGCCACACACACACACAATAAATAAATGTAATAAAAATAAATAAATAATTTAAAAAAAAAATAAAGGGTAAACAGAACATCAATTCATTCATTTGATAAATATTCATTAAAAGCCATGAACTAGGCACTGTCCTCATCTTCAAGCTTAGTCTATTGGGAAAAAATATATGAAATTATTCAAAAAGGAATAAAGTATAATAATAAACAGAAACGAGTTCAAAATGTCTAAATCTAGAAGTTCATTATGATACTCAACACATCTCCAAACAAAAATAAGCAAAACCCCAACAGCTAAGTGGTCACTCCTAGAGAATGCTAGTGAACAAACACATTACTTTTGAAAACAGTTAAAGGGCTGGTGAGATGGCTCAGTGGTCAAAAGCACCTACTTAGAACAAGCTTAGCAAAGCACAGGGACTGCGGTTCAATCCCCCAGCACCACATGCCAGCCAGCCCCACCCCCTGGTGGGCTGAGCTGGCCACACACACACACACACACACACATAAATAAAATTAAAAAAAAAAAAACAGTTAAAGAGATCCTGACTTTCCTAAATGAACTATATCATTGGATATTCACATAGTTGGTAGAGGATGTTTCTCTTTATTAAATATATATTACATAATGCATATATATATTCCAGCTAATAAATGACAAAAAAAATACAATTGGAATATCTCCATGTTGTGGCCTTTATGATTTAATAGATGTAAGCAAAGATCAATAGATACTGACACCACAAAAAGAAAGACAAGCAGACATTATATACCTTCTAATAGAAGAAACAACTCATGGAGAAATCTGAGCAAACTCCTAAATATAAGTACCAGTTTATAAGAAATGCAGAAGACAAAGAAATATATTTTAAAATACAGAGATGTAATTTGTAAAATTCAAATTCATAAGCTTCAGGTCAAATGACTGAGATTTTACAATAAAAACTGACCCAAAAAATGAGTGTTAAAAAATCCACCAACTTCTTTATGAACTTTATTTGTGCTTGATTGAAATACAATGTAAAAATGTACATTTATGAATTACATCTCAAAGAAATGTTAACAGAATTGTTTTTATTTTTGATGTAAGATTGTGCTACACTGTTCAGGCTGATCTCAAACTCATATAGTCAAGTGATCCTTCTCAGTTTCCCAAGTACTGGGGTTACAGGCATTGATCCCTGTGCCAGCCTCAACATTGTGCTTTTGATGGTATTAAAAAGATATCTTAAGCCAGGAGTTGTGAGACATGCCTGTAATCCCAGGACTCAGGAGGCTGAGGGACTTGACAATTGTGATTTGGTGGGCAGGCTGGGCTACAAAGCAATTCAAGGTCGGCCACGACTATGTACTGAGACCCTGTCTTAAACAACCAGAGTGGGGGGGTGTAATTTTTAATTATAATAATGGAATTGAGGTTATTATTTATTTGGGGCAGGATTTTGCTATGTTATTTATATTGTTCAGGCTGGTCTCAAACTGTCAATTCCTCTGCCTCAGCACTCTGAGTAGCAAGGACTATACACGTGCATCACCATACCCTGTTATAATTATTTAACTCTTCATATTTTGAGAGATATACAGTGATACACTAAAGGCAAAATTATAGAATTCTTGGGTTCACATCCAATAATCCAGGCAGTGTGGTAGAATACTTAAAAGTTATACCTGGGCCAGGCATGGTAGTACATACCTATAATCCCAGGACTTGGGAGGCTGAGGCAGGAGGATTGCTGAGAGTTAGAGACCAGACTGGGCTACAAAGTTAGCCGAAGACCAGCCTGAACTGCACAGCAAGACCTTGTCTTAAAAAGATTTTTTTTAAAAAAAGCTATACATGAAAAAAATGGTTGCAAATTTATGGGTGAAAGTAGGTAATGGGGTTTATGGTTGGCAATATCTACTATTAAAAGTAAATAATAAAATCAAAAGGACCAAAAAAACAAAAACAAAAAACAGTAAGAAGAGGCAGAGACAGAGATTGACTCTATGTAAAGTTATGTTTTACAAGTACTAGATGTACTTTGGTTTTGATTAAATGTCTTCTCAGGTACTTTAGATATCTCAAAGTCTCAAATTATTTTTTGTTTGTTTGGGTAGGTGGGTAATGATTGAGCCCAGGGCTTCACATGTGCTAGGAAAGTGCTGTATCCTCAGCTCTCCTTACTGTTTTTATTTTAGGACAAGGTCTAGGCAAGACGTGGTGATGCTGCCTATAATCTCTGCACTCCAAAGGCTGAGGCAGGAAACTCATCTTGTGACTGAGGCCAGACTGGGCTACAAAGTGGGCTCAAGGATAGCATGAACTGCAGAGCAAGACCACCTTAAAACACACACACACACACACACACACACACACACACAGGCAGGATCTAGATAAACTGTATGGGGTAGGCTGAGTCTGGGGGTGCACACTTATAATCCCAGCACTTGGGAAGCTAAGGTAGGAGGATCACTGCAAGTTGAAGCCCAGGCTGGGCTATACAGTATGACTGTATCTCAATAAATAAATTAAGGGCTGGGGAATATAGCTCAATGGTAGAAATGCCTACCTGGCAAGTGTAAGGTCCTGAGTTTGATTCCTGAGTATGAAGAGAAAGACAGAGGGAGAGAGGAAGATAGGGAGATAGGGAGAGAGAGGGAGAGAGGGAGAGAGGGAGAGAGGGAGAGAGACAGAGAGACAGGCAGGCAGGCGGGCAGAGAATTTGTAATCATCCTGCCTCAGCCTCCCAAGCAGCTGGGATTACAGAATGTGTCATTTTATATGAAAATTCTTTGGTTATTCTTTCCCAGAGGTCTGGTTCAATTTTTGTCTCGCATACGTTAGTAATTTCCTACAAAAAAACTGAACAGTAACTACTCTTTAAAGCTCATGAACTGGGACTAACTCCCAGTTCAGGCCTTGGAGGTTTTAGCTACACCACCCACTTCAATTCTGGAGTCTTCATGTTATTCTGCTTAATTAGGCTAAACAGCCTGTACTGACTGAACACATGGAAACATTTGCTGTACCCAATGGTGACAGTTTTTGTGTTTCTCTTTTCCTACATACAAATAATGCAGAAATAGTAGTCTCTGTGATTCAAAAACCCCCAGATGTATCCTCTCAGTGGTCAGTTGAAATCAGAAGTTCTTTCATGACACAGGGTGAACAGCCCTAATCTTAAAAGCTAAAACGCCCCCAAATCTGAACCTTTCTGAACACTGATGTAACACAAGTAAAAAATTCAACATCATGAATCTGTTTTATATAAAAATTATTTAGGGCCGGGGAGATGGCTCAGTAGAATAAGCACTGGCCTGGGAAGCGCAAGGGCCTGAGTTCAATCCTCGGTTCCGCCAAAAAAAAAAAAAAGCATGAAAATTATTTAAAATAATGTATAAGATTATCTTCAGGCTATGTGGATAAACTATATATGAAACAGGAGTGAATTCTGTGCTATGAGTTTGGTTTCACTGCCAAGATACTAAGCACTGTATATGGAAATACAAAAAAAAATCTAAAAATAAATGAAAATAATTTCTGATCCCAAGCATTCAATATAAGGGATAGTCAGCCTAGAGTACTACAATGATTTTTGCCTGGTTTTACTCCCATTATCTCAGGAGCATACAATGTTTTTAAGCAGGTATATGACATATGGCAATGAACCACACTGAATGCAAAAACAGACATAAAAATTCAGTTGCTTTTAATGGAGTCAGATAGTAAAGTGATTTGCAAAAATATAGGAGCAGTAACACATGCACATAATCCCAGCATTCTACAAGGCTGAAACAAGAGGATCCCAAATTTGAGTTCAGCTTTAGGAATTTAGCAAGATACTACCTCAAAAGTTTTAAAAAAAAAATTTTTAAAGCTACAGATTTAACTCATGTGAAGGTCCTAGGTTAAATCCCCAGTACCAAAAGAATATAAATAACTAAAATTTTAAAATGTATACTCATACATATATTATGCTTTTCTTACCATTAAATTATTTATTTATTTATGTCTTTTTGAGACAGAGTCTCGCTATGCAGTTCAGCCTGGCCTTGAGCTCACTTTGTAGTGTACGCTGATCTCAAACTCATGATGACCCTTCTGCCTCAGCCTCCGGAGTGCTGGAATGAGAGGTATGTGCCAATATACCCAGCTGTCTTGTTTTGTAAAACAGAGTTAGTTTTTATGAAAAATGCTATTTATGTGTACAAGATAAATTTATTTTCAAAAAGTTAATATGTATTTTAAATTTCTCAGTTTATTAAATAACATACTGTGTCTGGTTATTTTAAATCAATCAATATTTTTAAATTCTTGGCTTTAATTCTTTTTTTTTTTTTTTTTTTGGCGGAACCGGGGATTGAATTCAGGCCCTTGCACTTGCCAGGGAAGCACTTATTCCACTGAGCCATCTCCCCAGCCCTTTAATTCTCAACATAGCAAAGACTGATAATAAATAGAACAACAGCCTTTGGAAGCTAGGTGGCATTCAGAGAGGCTAAAGTAGGAGGATCACAAGTTCAAACTCAGCTGGCCTTTTAACAATTCAGTGAGACCTTATCTCAAAATAAAATAAAATCTAGGGATGTAGCTCAATGTAAAGGCCTTGGGGGCCGGCAGGATAGCTTAGCTGTCTAAAGCACCTGCTTAGGCAAGCTTAGGCAAGCCTAGGGACCACCGTTCGATCCCTGGCACCACATGCCATGCCAGTCCCACTCCCAGGGTGGGCTGATCCAGCCACAAAAAAAAAAATTAATTAATTAAATTAAACAAGTACAATTTAAAAATAAAGAACAATAACAACAAAGGCCTTGTGTTCAATACCCAATACTCCCCAATAAAGTCTTTGGAATCCTCATTTTTTAAGAGTATAAAGGTTTTTGTGCTTGCTTGCTTGCTTGCTTGTTTTCTTGCTTGCTTGCTTGCTTGCTTGCTTGCTTTCATTCATTTCTTGTTTGTTTTTTTTGTTTTGTTTTAAGAGTGTAAAGGTTAGGCCAGTATAGGAGGATCATTGCAGTCGGGAGGCTGAGGCAAGAGGATCCTTGCAAGTTTGCAGTTGGGAGGCTGAGGCAAGAGGATCCTTGCAAGTTTGAGATCAGCCTGGGCTACAAAGTGAGCTCAAGGCCAGCCTGAACTGCATAGCAAGACCCTGTCTCAAAAAGACAAAAAAAAAAAGCATAACAACTCTGTAAAATACATACAATGTGTCTGATTATGTCTGTCACTTACATTACCATTATGCTTTATATAGTATAGCTGATTCTTCCCCCCCCCCCACAAAGGAAAACACTGTAATCTAAAACAAATAGGCTTGGGGCTGGAGAGATGGCTCAGTGGTTTAAAGCACCTACTTGGAACAAGCTTGGCAAAGCACAGGGACCACGGTTCGATCCCCCAGCACCGCATGCCAGCCAGCCGCGCCCCCCGGTTGGGCTGAGCTGGCCACACACACACACACACACACACACACACACAATAAATAAATTTAAAAAAAAAAAGCAAAAAACAAATAGGCTTGTTGCACTTAAAATTTATTTTCAGTATGGTTGGAAATTAGGAAGGTGATCTTCTTTTTAAAGAAAATAGAGGATTATTGCTCAGAACTCTAAAAGGGAAATGAAAAACTTCCATCACATGGGACTACAAGGACATGAACATTTCCCTCTGGAGAGAGGTTTGCAGTCAGGCCATGGACCTAAATTCTTTTGAGAGCTTTTTTCCCTTTCAATTAAGACTTATCAAAATAGAACCTAAAAGTCCTCAAGCACCATTCCCTCACACTATGGAAAGACTCTAGCAAAACAATATTTCCTGGTCTGGGCAGGAGACGCTACATCTCAGGACACATACAACTATTCTTTTCCTGGTCTGGTGGATTCTCCATTAGGAATCACTGTTCATTGATCCTTGCCCAGTTTTTCTAACAAAAGTTTAATTCTAACTTCATTAGTTAGTTCTTCTAAATGAAGTTTAATTCAGTTCAACAAACTTGGGTAAGCTCTTTCAAAGGAGCTTCAGGAAGGACAGGATAAAAAAAAAAGACTGTATGGAGCTGATGGCAGCTGTGAGTAATAGGCATGCATACATCAGGGAGCTACTACATAAATACATTAAGGAAGTCACACTGCACTGCAAGACATAGGAAGACTGTGGCCCCAGAGAGATGATACTAGCTATACGTACTGCCTTAGTTACTTTTCTCATTGTTGTGATAAAATACCCAACACTCAAAGTTAAAATGGAAAGGTTATTTGACTCAGTTCATAGAAAGGTTATTTGGTTTTTCAGTCTATAATTGTCTGGCTTCAAGGTACAGGGGCAACAGTTCATGGTAGATGTAAGGTAGCAAAAGCAACAAAGACCTTAAAGACTGTGTCTTTCTTCCCCTTTTATCTTTTTTTTTTTTTTTTAATGTATTTGGTCATTACAGGGTATTAACACACAGCTCGGAGTAGTGGCAATCTTCCTGCTTTCAAGCCTCCCCAGAGCTGGGATTACAGGTATATGCCACCATGCCCAGACTGGCTGGCTTAGCCCACCCTGGAAGCAGGGCTGGCATCAAGCAGGGCTGGCGTGGCATGCATTGCACATCCCGTGCTTTGCCTAAGCTTGCCTAAGCAGGCGGTTTAGTCTGCCAAGATATCTTGCTGGCCCCCCTCTGCCCCTTTTATCTTATCCAGACTACTTAGCACGGATGGTATTCACACCCTTAATCCTAGTACTCTTGATCTCAGTGCCCTTGATTCCAGGATTGTACCATGAATCAATCCCAGCATTACACACTCTAGATCCAGCTACCTCCAATAAAACCACCTATGACTGCATGAGGCTTTTGGAGGACATTTAGACAAAAGCCACATACACATATATGTACAACAAGCATAAATACTACTAGGTGCCTTATTTTCATTAAACCTTGAGTAATACTGTACCCCTCTGTATCCTACTTCTTAACTGTTGTAGGCATTTTTATTAAATTTATCTCTATAAAATTATTGTAGTAATAATTTGAAGTTTTTCTACCTTCCTACAGCCATAATTCTATAATTTTGCAGAGTAAAAACTGAGCTATTTCAGTTTGCAAAGAATAAAGTTCTAGAAATTAATGATGTGGATTTTCTGTCTTGAGAAAAAGTTTTTACTTTCATTCCCAGTACTTTTTTTT
>NW_004524736.1:5358292-5390135 GCF_000260255.1 Octodon degus | reverse complement strand
TAAGTAGGTGCTTTAGACCACTGAGCCATCTCACCAGCCCCTCCCAGTGCTTTTTAATTAAGCAACAACTGCATATTGAACATTAAGTAAAGAAGGGCCCACCAAATAGCTCAGCAGACTAAAGCGACTGTTTAGGCAGATGCAGCAGCTGGGGTCTGATCCCCACATGCTGTGCCAGCCCTGCCCCCAGGGCACACTGAGAGGACGATTGAGACTGGGCACAGTGGCATATGCCTGTAATCCCAGCTCTTGGGAGGCTGAACACAGTCGGATCACTATGAGTTCAATCTACTTAGTGAGACCCTGTAGACCCTTACTAAAACACACACACACACACACACACACACACACACACACACACACACAAAGAGAGCAATCAAGAGTGATAGTTACAAGCTAGAATCCTCCAACAGGTCTATTCATCTTCATCTTCCAAAAATGAGGCTCACACTGTCTCAGAATGTCCTCAGGACAATAATTCTAAGCTTTTTTCCATCCTATCTACATGTTGATTTTTCCTATTCTTCTCTTGCAGGTAACCCTAATTTCATACTTGAGAAGACTAATGAACTCCCTCATGTTAACTACAAAATCACTCTATTCAAAATTTCACTTCTTTCCTTTCTTCATTACATCCATTAACAGAATTCATAGCCTTCTCTACCCCTTTGTTAAATTATTCAGTTAGAACACAGTCTTCCTACCCCAGGAAATCTTAGATATCAATTATTAATATTAATAATAAAATAGTATTCAAATTATTCCTTTACTAAGCTAAAAGATACAAGTTTCTTTTTTAAAAAATGACCATTGTAAAAGGCTTAAAGATATTAACATGTTTTAAAATATTTGGATCTTAATTTTGTTTTTCAAAGCCTCAGGATATAAAAAAATTTATTTATTCTATTCCTGGGAGATTTCTTACCCCAGATCACAAGATCAAATCAAGCTAGACAGAAGAACTCCTTTTTAACTTTAAAAAAGACCACCTGATGCTATTTGGAACCTAGTGTGAAACAAGATAGTGATGTCCAGTTCAAACCTTAAGTTCTATTGTACAAGAAGTACTGTTTACCAATACAGACTCAGAATGCATTAAATCTCTGCTTTATAGATTAAAAACCAAAATAGAATGGATTCCTAAAAACACCTGAAATATAAAACATTTGTTTCTCAAAATGATTTAAGAGATGAAGGTAAAGTTTAATTTAAGTTTAATACAACAGATTACCTTTCACATATATGCCCATTTGGTATATACATTTATTGCAAGACATTCTAAATTCATAGAAAAGTATAGAAGATAGGCTATATCTTAGCCATTGTTGAGGCTCATGCCTTATAATCCCAGCACTCGAGCAGCCTGAGGCACAAGGATCACAAATTTAAGCCCAGTCTGGGCAATTTAGCAATATAATGAAACCCTGCCTCAAAAATAAACGAAAATTAAAAAGGGCTAAAGATGTAGCCCTGTGTAAAGGTCCTGGATTTTATCTCTAGCAGAAGACACATGCACATACACACACACACACACACACACACACACACACACACACTCTGGTACAAACATTTCCAGCTGATATGGAATAACAAATATAGGATTTATATACCTGCTTCAAACAAACAAACAAAATCAGATAAAATATACAAAATAATGGCTTTAAAGACACTGCATACCAGGAAATAAAGGACAGCGAGCTCTAGAGACAAGAAACAAAGTGAGTTTACTGACTGCCTCTGCTTTCTGCCTTACGAACATTTGCAAGGCACGGCTCAGGGAAGAAGAGCCCTGGTAGAGATTTCAGGTTCTACCTTGAAAAATCCAGAAAAGAAAAACTAGCTGAGCATCATGGCAGGCGACAATTCTACCATTGAACTACCCATGCACCATAGCTGAGCATCATGATGCATGCCTATAATTCTAGTATTTAAGAGGCTGAGTGAGGCAGGAGGATTGCGAGTTTCAGGCTAGCCTGGATTACACAGTGAGACCCTATCTCAGAATAAAAACAAAACAGGGGCTAGGGAGATGGCTCAGTGGAATAAGCGCTTCCCTGGCAAGCACAAGGGCCTGAGTTCAATCCCTGGTTCTGCAAGGAAAAAAAAAAAAAAAAGGAAAGTTAGTAAAACCCAAAGTAAAGTGAAGAAAGAAAATAACAGGGAATCAGAATGGAAATCTATCCAGGCCTGTCTTGCTGGTGCCAGCCCCTCCCCTGGGGCGCGCTGAGATGGTGATTGAGCCTGGTGGCTCCCACTGGGCCTTGTGGTGTGCACCTGTAATCCCAGCGTTTGGGAAGCTGAAAACAGGAGAATCACTATGACTCTAATCTACGTAGTGTCTAATCTACGTAGCAAGACCCTGTAGACCCAGTCGAGCCTGCACTAAAAATACAAAAAAAAAAAAAAGAATAGAAAGAAAGAATGGAAATCTACACAAACTTTTCTAGATCTCTTAAAGGAAAGATATTTCCCAATCTATTCTATGATGCCAGCCTAATTAGTCCAATACCAAAACCTCACAATGTCATAACAAGAAAAATATCCTTCATGAGCAATGATGAACAAATCTTTCAAAAAGTAAAACAAATCAAGCTCAATAACATATAAAGAGAATAATATATCACAATAAAGTGGGATTTATGCAAAGAATGCAAGGTTGGTTTAACATTAAAATATGAACCAATGTGATTCATCTGTTAAAACACTAAAAAATGAAAAAATACTCCAAAGATTACCTCAATAGATGCACAAGAAGCACTAAATAAAACTCATCATTTATTCTTGATTTTAAAAAAGAAATAACATGTCAGAAACCAAGCATGGAAGCACATAAACTACTAAAAAGGCTGGGGATCTGAGGACAGTTTGGGCAATTCGGCATGACTCTGTCTCAAAATAAAATTTCAAAGTTGTGGAAACCTTGAGGATGTAGCTCAGTGGGAGAGCACTTGGTGAGCATGCTCAAGGGCGGGTATTCAACCCTTAGTACTATAAAGAAAACAAAAGCAGTAAAAAACAAGGATTACAACTTATTTAATTTGATAAAGGGAATTGGGGTATGGGGAGGAATGTTAACATTCCATTTTATGGTAAAAGACTGAATACTCTTCCTAAAGTCAGGAGCAGAGGGATATCTACGTTCACCACTTACATTCAACATTGTATTGGAAGCTCTAGAAAATATAGTTAAGATAAGAAAAAAATTTTTAAACATAGAAGGAAAATTGTATTTCCTCACAAATGGCATGACTATAAGGATGGAGGAAAGAAGTAAAGAAGGAAGGGAAAAGGAAAAAAAAGCTGTACACTGAAACTTATCAAAAACATCTGAAAAAAACTGAAGATGTCCACAATAATAATGTAGAGATATACACCATTTATGGCCACACACACATACAAAATAATTAAGATCATTATACTACTAGTTTCTCATTGTTCATTGAAAAGAAAGGTTTATGCTAATATTGTTTGGATAATTAAATGTATATATCTTGTACTCTGAGTAACTAATTTAAAATAACAATATATAATGTATTAATCACTGTTATTCTATTATCTTGTTTTGAAATACTGTAAATTTATTTTAAAAATTTCAGCAATAAATGAAACAATCAAAATATGTACAAGAGTTGTACACTGAAACCTACCAAAAACATTTGAGAAAAATTAAAGATGTCTACAATAATAAACGTAGACATACACACCATTTATGGCCAAAAATCAATATTAAGATTTTAATTCTCATGCCAGCACTCGGGAGGCTGAGGCAGAAAGATCCTTGTAAGTTGGAGACCAGCCTGGGCAACAAAGTGAACTGAAGGCCAGTTTGAACTGCAGAGTGAGACCCTGTCTCAAAACAACCAAAAAAAAAAAAAAGCCATTTAGTGGAGAAAGTTTAACCTTTTCAATTAATGAACTTGCAACAATTACCTATCTACACAGGAAAAAAGGACTTCAATACAAAACTTGCACCATATATAGAAATTAATTCAGCCAGATGTGGTACCACACAACTATAATCCCAACACTTAGGAGGCAGCGAGGCAGGTTCCAGGCCAGCCTAGGCTACAGAGTAAGTTCAAGGCCTGTCTGAACTGCATAGGGAGACCTTGTGTCAAACAAAACAATCAAACTCAGAATGGAACACTGATATAAATACATAGCCAAGGGCCAGCCAAATAGCTCAGCAGATTAAAGCATCTGCAAGCAGGCGTAGGGACCAGGGGTTCGATCCCGGAGGCCTGCTATGCTGGCCCCAGCCCTGCTCCTGGGGCATGCTGAGGCAGCAATTGAGATTGGGCGTGTTGGCATGCACCTATAATCCCAGCACTTGGGAGGCTGTAAACAAGAGAATCACTATGAGTCTGATCTAGTAGTGAGTGAGACCCTGAACACCCTGTAGACCCTTCCCTAAAAATACAAAATAGAGCCAAAACTTACAAAGCTTTCACAAAAAAAAAAAAAAAAAAAATTTGAAAAACACTTTTAACCTTGGACTGGGCAAAGATTTCTTAGAAATGACACTAAGAAAGCAAAGGGATAATTTGAACATCAAAATGGAAAGCTTGCTCTTCGAAAGGCAATGTGAAGAAAAGATTTTTAAAAGTCACAGATTGTAAAGGAATATTTGTGAATCATTTACCTGATAAACATGTTTTTATTTTTTATTTTTTTTTTATAATTTTTTTTTATTTATTTGAGAGAGAGAGAGAGAGAGAGAGAGAGAGAGTGGTGTGTGTGTGTGTGGCCAGCTCAGCCCACCAGGGGGCGGGGCTGGCTGGCATGTGGTGCTGGGGGATTGAACCGCGGTCCCTGATGCTTTGCCAAGCTTGTTCTAAGTAGGTGCTTTAGACCACTGAGCCATCTCTCCAGCCCCAAACATGTTTTTAAAATATAAAAACAACTTTCAAAACACAAAAAAATAGTCAAAAGATTTGAATAGACACTTTATACCATGGGACCACAGGAGACAAACACATGGCAAATAAATACATGAAAAGATGCTCAGCATTAGTCATTAGATAAGAAACTAAACCACAACGAAACTAAACCAGCCAGATGTGTATTCTTCTCTTAGTAGAATTGTTAAAAATAAACGACCACACAATGTTGATGGGACTACAGAAGGGGACTCAATGTGTTAAAATATCAAAACCACTTTGAAAAACTGTGTCAATTTCTTAAAAGTTAAATGTACATTATTACACCCCCAGATATTTAACAAACATGCCAAAGCAAATGCTCATAGTAGCATTATTTGTAATAGCCCAAAACTGGATATAACCCAAATGTCTGTCATTGGGTGAATGAATAAACAAAGTAAAGTCTACATACAATGAACTATTATAAGCAATGAAAACAAATGAATTTTTGGCCATACTACATGGATAAACCTCAAAGTAACTATACTAAGTGAAAGAAGCCAGAACAACTTTCCTCCTTTCCACCAGAAGAACACACACTGCATGATTCCATTTATATAAAAAGGACAGAAAATATCATCTTGTGTTGGTACAGGGTCTTGCTACACAGCTCGGACTCATAGTGATCCTTCTGTCCTAGCCTCCCAGCACTGGGATTATAAGCATGTGCCACCATGCACAGCAGGCTGTACTGATGATTGAACCCAGGTCCTTGCACTCACCAGGCAGATGCTTATGCTGAGCCATTTCCCCAGCCCCTCATCTTGTGTATTATAAAGCAGATCGGTGGGGCCAGGGATACAGCGCAGCAGCAGGCACAAGGTCCTGAGTTCAATTCCCAGTACAAAGAAATAGGAGGGGAAGAGAGGAGAGGGAAAGAGAAGAAAAGGGAGCGGGGAAGGAAGAGTAGGTAAGGAAGCAGGTCAGTGACTGCCTGTGGATGAGGCTGAGCACCACAAATGGTCAGGAGAGACAGGTAATAAATACATTATCCTAATTATAGGTAATAAATACATTATCCTAATTATAATACATTCATATATATATATATATGTTGAAATTTTCTAAGTTATACATTTTGTTTATTTGTTTGAGACAAAGTCTCACAATGTAATTCAGGCTGACTTTGAACTCAGTATGTAGCCCTGGCTGGTCTTGACCTGGCAGCAATTCTGCTTTAGTCTCCCAAATGCTGAGATTATAGATGTGTACCATCACATTAGATTTCTAAATTGTACATTTTAAATAGGTGTGATTGGTTTTCTTGGTTATTTTGTTTTTGAGACAGTGTTTCATTATGTCGCCTCAAACTCACAGCCATCCTCCTTTTTCAGTCCCTCAAGTATTGAGATTACAGACGTGTGCCATCATATCCAGGAAGGTACAGCTTTTAATATGCCAATTTTTTTGGTGTATGTGGCAGGGAGTACCAGAAATAAAATTCAGGACCTCACACTTGCCAGGCAAGCGCTGCACTGCTAAGCTATAATCCCAGCTCTTAATGTGCCAATTACAATATATCTTTTTAAAAACTTTTACTAATACATTTAAGGATTTCAGGTCTTCAGGTTGTTGTTTTTCAGTCATTATTTTTTTACAATGTTACTGTTTTTATCTAAGTTTTCTAATTTAGCTCCAAACATCTAATACTATGTTATTTTACAATCTATTTCACAAACAGATCAATCCTAGTACCATTTTGTGCCTTTACTCTTAATACTTTTTAGAAACCCAACTTTTGATTTTGTTGGTTTTACTACATCTTTGTTTTCATTTCTACTAGGTCTGCTCTTATTTTCAATATTCTATCTTCTTTTCTTTTTCTTTTTTTTTTTTTTTTTGCCAGGGAAGCGCTTATTCCACTGAGCCATCTCCCCCTATCTTCTTTTCTTATCTTCGTTTCTTTATAAATTTCTTTAGCTGAATACTTCAGACTAAAATTAATCAACTTTCTTTTTTTTCTAATGTAAGTAAAGCTGTAAATTTGCTAGTTGTAACACACTGTTCTGATACAGTGTTTATATTTTCATCTTTTTTTTTTTTTTGTGAAACCAGAGATTTAACTCAGGCCCTTGCGCTTGCCAGAGAAGCGCTTATTCCACTGAGCCAGCTCCCTGGCCCCTATATTTTCATCTTTACTTCTAACTTTATACTCTGGTTTCTCTTCAGATCGTATAAATTGCTTTTTATTTCTAACTTCTAGCAGTTACCTAGATGCTTTTCAATTTCCACATAAATAAGTTATTTTAGCTATTTGTTTAACTTGAATCACTGAATTGAGTAAAATTAGTCTATATAATACATCCAACCCCTTGTTTTGTTAAGACTACGAATTGATCTGTTTTTGACAAATGAGATTAAATTCAAGGCTTTTGCATTGAGCTATCTCCCTAGCCCTTTTCATTATTATTTTTTTAAATTTTAATGTAGGGTCTTATTAAACCATTATGTTGTCATACTTGTGGTTCTCTTGCCTCAGCCTCCCATGGTGCTCAGATTACTGCCTTGTAGCACTCCAGTTGGCTTATTGTTCAAATCTTTTGCATGGTCTCATATTGTCTTTTTGATCATCAAGTACTAAGACAGATATGTCAAAATTTTTCTACTTTGTATATTTATCAATCTATTCCTAAATTATAGCCATATGTTTTTTCCTATATTTTATGTACACATATCTTATTTTTTGTTTTTGTTCTTTTGACATAGGATCTCACTATGTAGTCCAGGCTCACTACAGAGCCCAGGCTGCAATCAAACTTGTAATCCTCCTGCCTCAGGATTCCTAGTGCTGGATATACAAATGTGCACTACCATGTCTAACTTTTGGTTTTAGGGGGCGATTTTCTGGGGGGTTTTGTTTTTTGAGGCAAGGTCTCAGTATGCTCCCCAGGCTGCCTCACACTGTAGGCTCAGGTGAGCCTAAGTAGCACAACAGCACGTGTCACTGTGTCAGGCTAATCTATACATTTTTAATTCTATCTGTATTTTAGCTACATATTTTGGGGTCATAATATTGGAGACATATAGATTGAAATTATAGCTTCTTGCTTAATTATTACTATAATTCCAACAACTTTTCTGATTTTTTAATTCTAATTATTGCCTTAAAAGTAATTTTCCCTACTATTAACCTGCTATACCAACTTTTTTTTTTTTTTTTTTTGTGGGAGGAGGGAATGGAGGAGTGCCGGGAATTGAACTTAGGACTTTACATTTGCCAAGTAAGTACTCCACGGCTCAGCTAAACCCCAAGCCCTTTTTGCCAGCCTTTTAAAAATAGATTGTTCAGTACCTTTAATTCCAATCTCATCTGATTCTGTTTTAGAAGTGTCTCTTACAAAGTGAATAGTTTATTTTCTATTCAACCTGACAATATTCATTATTTATATTATATACTTAGTATAATTATTATATTATTATACACAAAAAACTACATAATTTAGTGGTGTTAGATAACAATAAATTTATTATTCTCATGATAGTGTGGGTCAGAAATGGTGGCAGAACACATCAGAAACAGCTTGCACCTGGTCCACATAGCATGGAACTGCAAGGGGGTGACTTGAAAGGGACGTCTTAAGAGGGATAACATGTCTAGGACCTTTACATTTCTCCAGGAGTTGCCTGCTAGGGCTGGACTATCCAACATGGCTCCTTACTCACTCAAATGGCTAACAGCCAGGTGGGTATGGTGACACACACCTATAATCCCAGCACATGGGAAGCTGAGAAAGAAGCATCACTATTGAGTTTGAGGCCAGCCTGCACTACAAAGTTCAAGGCCAGCCTGAACTGCATAGTGAAACCATGATTCAAAAAGACAAGAACAATTCAATTACTGAAGAGTGAAATCCTGACTCAAAAAGACAAAAAAATAAATAAATAAATGAAAATAAATAAATTTCAAAAAAGCTAACCGTTAATTAGTGCCCACATGTGTCCATCTGGCATAGGCTTTGTATTGCTTGGTGGCTAGGTTCTGATAGTAACCACTCCAAGATAGAATTCCAAGAGTCATAAGTAGAAGCTGTAAGGTTTCTTATGACCTGGCCTCAGAAGCCCCAGAAAGACACATTCCTAATTAAACAAATCACTAAAGCCAGCCCAAATTCAAGAGGGAGACAGAAACAGATTCTACTCTGAATGCCAAAAAGAGAAGAAAATGATGGTGGTTTCTGAGACAAACTACCAGAGACCACCCAATAGCCCCAATAAGTCTCTCCCACATGCAAAATACACTCACCCTCTCCTAAGACCTTCAAAATTCTCATCTCATTATGGCATCAGCTTGATGTCCAGAATCTTGATATCTAAGTCAGGTCCGAAGGTGGTTGAGGCTTCTCAGATGTAGTTCCTCAGGTACAGCTACTGGAGTATAGTTCCTCTTGATCTGAATTAAAGAGATAAATTATCTGCTCCCACACACCCAACACAAACACACAACACTAAGACTGACTCAGAATAACCACAGAAGACATTCCCACTCCAAATGTGAGGAAAGGGGGGAAAGAATAGGAGATACAGAGCAGTTACTGGCCCATTCAGTTCTCAAATTTGATCATACACATCACCACTTCTTCCATTACAGTTAAGTCTTACTCCTGGAGAGTGACTCTCCACACCTTTTGGCTCAACTTCCTTTTACATAAGAGATGATTAATGTACAAGTTCTTAAAAGCCTTGCATAGTTTCAATGAATCTTATGTGGGGAAAAGCTGCAATATACAAAAACTATACCTATACCACAGGATTTGTCTCTCAAATCCTGTGTAGGGCTACTGTAGGAAATTGCCCTTAACACCCTAGAAGCTCTCCTATAACAGAATGTGTTGAAAGGTATTTGTTAGGAAATATTTAGACATTATTTTATCTAACTGAAAAGTTTTATGGTATCTTTTTGAAATCTTAGCAAAGGGATTTATAGTTATACTTTTTTTAAAAAGCTATTTATTTATTTATTTATTTGGTACTACAGAGTGAAATCCTGACTCAAAAAGACAAAAAAATTAAATTTCAAAAAGGCTAACAGTTAATTGGTGCCCACATGTGTCCATCTGGCATGGGCTTTGTATTGCTTGGTGGCTACACAGCTCGGACTTGTAGTGATCTTCCTGTCTCAGCCTCCCCAGTGCTGGAATTACAGGTGTGCACAACCATGCCTGGGGTTGGGGTGGCATGGCATGCAGTACTGGGGATGAAACCCGGATCCTTGTGCTTGCCAGGTAGGCACTTAGACCACTGAGCTATCTCCTCAGCCCTACAGTTATACTTTTGAAATCTTCAGATCATATTTTATACATAGCATCTTAAATTTTATCTTCTCTCTGAAGCCATTTCTTTAAAATTCACTGGCTAGGCCAAGGATATAGCTCAGCAGCATAAGCACCTGCCTGACAAGTGCAAGGTCCTAAGTTTCAATCCCAGGTACTGCAAAAAGAAAAAGTCATTGGTCATCTGAAAGATTTGAAAGTTTTCTAACAATTGATCCTGGGTTAGAAATATTTTTTCTTGGGCCGGGAAGATAGCTCAGTAGAATAAGCACTTGCCTGGCAAGCACAGGCTCCTAAATTTAATCCCTGGTACTGCCAAAAAAAAAAAAAAAAGAAAAATTTTTTCTTAAAGGTTCATTTAATAGTTCATTTTTTGGCTCATTTAACTATTTGCACCTTATCATAGCCATAGAAGCAAGGCAGCACTTTCAACATCCTGCCTAGGAATTTCCTTAGATCTAATTCATTACATTTTTTTATCTTCCATGATATCATAAGTGACAGTGCCAATAAATCATGTCCTACTATATGTTTAAGATTGCCTCTTTCCACAGTCTTCAATAACAATTCTCTCACTAGGGCTGGCCAAATAGCTCAGTGGATTAAGCGCCTGGCCTGCCTTGCCAGCCCCCAACCCCTGGGGCACGCTGAGACAGCAAATGAGTCTGGGCCTGGTGGTGCATGCCTGTAATCCCAGTTCTTGGGAGGCTGTAAACAGGCGGATCACTATGAGTCCAATCTATTAGAGAGACCCTGAACACCCTGTACACTCTTCCCTAAAATATAAATTAAAAATAAATAAATAGCTAAATAAATAAATAAATAAATAAATAAATAAAAATTTTAAAAAAATTCGTAAAAAGAAAGACAAGACAGATGGCAAGTAGGCACATGCATCAAGTAAAATGTTTTATTCTGAGACATACAACTGATGGAGCCTTCACCAAACCTACAATCTTAAAGGTTTTGCTATTTAGCTTTGTTGCTAAGTACATATCCTTCCACCCAGAGTACAAAACAAGTTTGTTATTTCTACTTCTAAACTGCATTTGGGAAGTTTTAGGCCCAAGAAGTCAGGAAGGCACCAAGCGCTCCATCAGAAAGCATAAGCCATCCACTATCTGAGGCACTTAAATTCCCCCAAACCCCCTCCCAAAACCACTGATCAAACTTGGGACCTTGTGCTTCCCAAGCAGGTACCTATGCTGCTGAGCTATCTCTTCAACCCTTGGGTCACTTAACTTTTAAAGGACTACAAGTTACTCAGTAAGAAATCGTACCCTCAATTGTTTTGCTTAAATAAAACAACTTTGCAGTTTCTTCCAGCAACAGTCAAAATGGCTCCAACCACCCTGATGACAAAGCACAGTCAGAAGGTATCCGCTCACCTTCAAGATTGAAATTAACAATCACAAAACTTCCCTGGAGGCCCAGGGAGATGGCTCAGTAGAATAAGTGCTTGTCTGGCAAGCGCAAGGGCCTGAGCTCAATCCCCAGTTCTGCAAAAACACCAACTTCCCTGGTCTGGGCTGGCCAAGTAGCTCAGCGGATTAAAGCACCTGCAAGCAGGCACAGGGGCTGGGGGTTCAATCCCCACCCCCAGGGCGTGCTGAGCCAGCAATTGAGACTGGGCATAGTGTCGTGTGCGCCTGTAATCCCAGCTCTTAGGAGGCTATAAACAGGTGGATCACTGAGTCCAGTCTAGTAGTAAGACCCTGAACACCCTGTGGACCCTTTCCTAAAATACAAAAAGAAAAAAGAAAAAAAAACCAAAAAACAATTTCCCTGGTCTTGGTTACAGAAACTTTGTCTAGAACCAACATACAAGTCTGTTAATTATTTTCTAATCCCAACACAACCTCACTGTATATTAATACATTTTTATATTACTAACAAGAGAATCAGCCATCATTTTAACATGATTTTCAGCAGTGTGGTGGTACATGCTTGTGATCTTAATCTTAATACTTTGAGAGGCTGAGGCAGGAGAATCTCAAGTACAAGTCCTACGTAGGCAATTTAGTAACTCAGGGAAATCCAGCCTCAAAAGAGAAAACACTTCTTCAGCTATTCTGAAAACTAATATAAATTTACCCTGAACAGTACAAAAATCCAGGGGCCAGGGAGATATCTCAGTGGTCTAAGTGTCTGCCTGGCAAGAACAAGGACCCAAGTTTGACCCCTGGTACCACATACTTTGCCTGCCCAGCACCACCAGCCACCAAAATTTGGCATGGTGGAACATGCCTGATTCTCAGCACTGGAGAAACTGAGAGGGAGGATCACTATGAATTCTAGCTGTGTAGTGAGACCCTGTACCAAATCAATCTTTTAAAAAAATCTGTGGACTGCCAGGCATGGTAGCACACACACCTGTAATCCCAGCACTGGAGAGGCTGAGGAAGAACACCATGAGTTGAGGCCAGCCTGTACTACATGGTGAGACCCTGCCTCAAAACATCCAAAAAAGCTTGGCATGGTGACACATGTACGTAATCCCAACATATGGGAGGTTGGCGTAGGGGAGATGGCTTAGTGGAATAAGCGCTTCCCTGGTAAGCGCAAGGGCCTGAGTTCAATCCCCGGTTCCACAAAATAAATAAATAAATAAATAAATAAATAAATAAATAAACAAACCAACCATCTCTCACTGTGTTTCAAGCCTAAACTAACAGCCTTCTGAAGGGCCCTTTTCTTCAACCTACTACCAAATCCCAAAGTCAACAGATTTTATATTATGGCAAACTCATTTCCGGGTATCAAGTTCTGCCTCAGCTATCTAATACTACAAACAAAACATCAAAGCTTAGTGGCATAAAACTACAATCAACAATCAACAGCAAGGGTGGCTCTCTCTAATGGGTAAAGATGGATACACTAGAGCCATGTGCCTAGTGTCTGGGTTTTCTTCCTATGGTATCTGTTGCAACCAGAATGTCCAAGATGACTACTCCACTCACTCACATGCCTGGGACCTGCTGGCTGCTGGCTTGGAGTTCAGCTGAGCCTCCATTTGTTTTGGACATCACACAAGTTCAACTGAGTGTTTCATAAGACAACATTCCAAAAGACAATGTTCTAAGCAGCCGACATAGAAGCTACAAAACTTCTCATGACAGTTTTGAAAGTCCCTGAGTGTCATTTACATCACATTTTATTCATCAAGTCACCAAAGCCAGACCAGACTCAACACAAATAGAGAAATACATTTTCACCTTTAGACAAAGGGTGAAGGAATGGGGGTAGGATAGCGCATATATAAAGAAAAGAGAAACAATGTCCAGCTATCTTGGAAACATGTTACAATAGACTTTTTTCTAGAAAAAAAGACTACTGGGGATTGAACTTTTGGCCTTCTGAAGGAAGCTACATCTCCAGCCCATTCTCTTATTTTTTGTTTTTGAGACAGTGTTTTGCTAAGTCACTAAGCTGCCCAGCATAGACTCAAACTTATGGTCTTCCTGCCTCAGTCTCAAGAATACTGAGATTTCTGGCATGCACCAAAACAATCTTTCACTGGTATACATAATTCATTTACATACATGTGCTTTCTGATGCATTTGGATTTATTAACATCTTTTATTGTGCCTTCTATTTATCTTATCCTACCATAACACTTATCACACCTTTCCTACTTTTACATTAGATTAGTCAAATATACAAGTCATAAATTCAGTGAATAATCATGAAATGAAACAATCATAGGACTACACCTGAACCAAGAATGTAATATTACTATTATGGGAAATAGTAAGTTCTGTCTTTTCTATCAAATAGGAGTAACCCCATCTTGAATTCTACCCCAGGCTAGATAGCTCTTCTTGAACACACTAAGTTACAAAAAATGCCCATTCAGTTCCAATCAGCTACAGGGCACAGATAATTACAAAGCAGAGACAGCTGATCATGGCCCAAGGCTATTCTGTTCTCCACATCCCACACTACTCTGCCTTCCCTTTCACTAAGCAACTCCTCAGAGTTCTCTTGTGTAGTCTGAGTTAGCCAATAAGGATAGATCGGGAACCTGCAAAGCAGCCAATGGGAAAGAGATCAGCTGCTCGTTCAGCATCAGGGATAAAAGGAGCAGCCCTCCCATATGCCCACTAACTCATAGCTGGGACAAGCTGGTGCCCTTCTGCAAAAGTAAAGACTTGTCCAGATTTCTTAATATCTGAGTGCTTTATTATCTTCACCAACAAATTGACGTCCTACTAACCTCTTTCAACCCTCCCTCCTAAACTCTATCTCATCCCCCCTCTTCAGAGATTACGATTGTGACTCCTAACATGTTAGGGTTTTCAGCTTTATATAAATAAAAATCACATAGTATTATGATGTGTCTGGCTTCCTTTCTTCAGCATTATCTTTACGCAGCCATAATCTTGTGTGGCAATTTGTTCATTTCCATTGCTTAACAGTAGTCTATTGCATGAATGCACTATAATTTATCTATTATACCATTGATGTTGTCCACTGAACAACTAAGAGGTTTTTGTCTGTTTTTGTCCACTGAGTTTTAAATTTCAATAACTGACCAGGAATGGTGGTGTGTGCCTGTAATCCCAGCACTTGGGAGGCTGAGGGCGAAGGATCGCTTGTGAGTTGGAAACCATCCTGGGCTACAAAGTGAGCACAAGGCCAGCCTGAACTGCATAGCAAGACCCTGTTTCAAAAATGCTAAATAAGTATTTTTTTCCCCTGTATTTTAGGGAAGGATCTACAGGGTGTTCAGGGTCTCACTGCTAGATCAGACTCATAGTGATTCTCCTGTTTACAGCCTCCCAAGTGCTGGGATTACAGGCATGAGCCACCACGCCCAGTCTCAACATCCATCTCAGTGTGCCCTGGGGGCGGGGCTGGCATGGCAGGCCTGGGGATTGAACTCCTGGCCCCTGTGCCTGCTTGCAGGCACTTTAATCCGCTGAGCTATTTGGCTGGCCCCAATAAATTTCAATAATTATATTTTTAAAAGTTCTATTACAGGGCTGGAGAGATGGCTCAGTGGTCTAAAGCACCTACTTAGAACAAGCTTAGCAAAAGCATCAGGGACCGCGGTTCAATCCCCCAGCACCACATGCCAGCCAGAACGCCCCCTGGTGGGCTGAGCTGGCCTCTCTCTCTCTCTCTCTCTCTCTCTCTCTCTCTCTCTCTCTCTCAAATAAATAAATAAAAATTTAAAAAAAAAAAGTTCTATTACAAAAAACAAAGAGCATACTTAGCTTTGTGGCCTATATTGAAGATATTCCTATAAATAAATTTAGCATTTGTGTTAGCTTATTGCCATAGGATCATCGATTCACAAGTAATTTATATGTTAAGTTTTTGCTTTGGGTTTTGTGAACCCAAAGAACATAAAAAAGGGATATTCTAAACCAAACTTATATAAATAAGGAAAAACCCAGGCAATAAATTCTTGATAAAATAATTTTTGATAGAAGAAAAAAGCGGGCAAACTTTATGGTATCTCTTTATAGCACTATGCAGAAGTATTCCTAGATCACTTTTTCAAAGATGTGGTAAGGAATTTAGCTTTACAGATGATGAGTAGAAAAATCTATTTCCATGCGTCTTTTAAAATTCAAATCTCTTAGTAACCCAGAACTTTAGCTTATGGGTTTTGTTTTCAGTTCCCTTTTTGCTTTGGTTTTTAATTCCTTCTTCATAGTTTGCTTCTGAAGATTTTCTTACTTTATCATAAGTTCAGCTGTGGGATTCTCACTAATGTTTATTATATATTTATCTGCATTTGCTTAGGAATTTTGAGTATTTTTCCTTCATTTGCTAAAGGAAGAGAAACTTAAAGATAATGAAGTAAACATTTTGCCTTGCATTAGGGACTGAACAGAGCACTTATGAAGCCAAAGTTATGATTTGAAGTAAGAAGATTCTAATTACAGGAATGTAAACTAATTTACTATCCTGTCTGAGTATTTTGTATTCTGGTGACTAATGGAAAAAATATATACACCAAAGCATTTCTAAACACAACTGGCATTACATGAGAAATGTAGAATTCCTTAATTAGGGTGATCTAGATTCTGCAAAGAGGAGAGGTTTAAAGGAATTGAGCAATGAAGTATTACAAAATATCTAAGCCTCTTAATGGACTTATTTTTCTTTTCAGCAAACTTTTGACCTCTTTCCTATCAAAATGTATAATTAAATAAATCTACTGGAATAAAAAGGGCTTAACTCAAAAACTTACCATCAACAGTGTACAATACTCAGCAAAAAAGTAAGACAAAAATGAAAGGAAGAAATAAATGAAATTATCTTTTAATACTAAAAAATTTATGTAATACTACAAATTATTTATTTGTATTAATGTGTCAGGTTACAACTATAAAGTACAAATCAGGCAAATATATCTAGTAGAGTTACAAACATTGTAAACTTAAAAAAAAAAATTTTGAGCTGGCCAAATACCTCAGCAGATTAAAGTTCCTATAAGCAGGCTCAGGGGCCAGGGTTCAATCCCTGAACCTGCCGACCCCATCCCCAAGGCGCACTGAGAGGGCAATGGAGACGGGGCATGGTGGCGCGCACATGTAACCCCAGCTCTTGGGAGGCTGTAAACAGGCAGATCACTACGAAACCAAACTAGTCATGAGACCCTGAACACCCTGTAGACCCTTCCCTAAAATTAAAAAAAAAAAAAACAAAAAAAAACCTTGAGACACAAAGAAAAAAATCATTTAGAAAAAAAGAGACTTAGAAGGGCCGGGAAGATGGCTCAGTGGAATAGGTGCTTCCCTGGCAAGCACAAGGGCCTGAGTTCAATCCCCGGTTCCACAAAAAAAAAAAAATAAATAAAAATAAAAAGAGAAAGACATTCATCATATTCTGCAGGGACTTAAAAGTTCAACATATCAATACTTGATGAAAAATACCTGTTCCATGTTATGCCTAAAATGTTTGATATTCAGACAGATAGTGAGGTTAAGCTTAACAGCCCAGGTTGCATGGTAATAACAATAAGCCTGTCTTCTGGAGGGTTAACAACCTAAGTTTGCAGACCAAAATCAGAGAAAATGGAGGACTGCAAGGAAAGCCAACTTTTTGGCCCTAGCCTTCCAAGGTCAATTAAGACTCAGGACATACGAGAACTTGTACTGTAACGTCACGTAACTCAGTAGTGTCCCAAATTTTCTGATCAAGGAGATTATGGGGCCAAAGAGGAAAGTGATCGATGATGTAGAGTGTGCCTAAGGAGAGTCACATGGAGAGAAAACATTCTCTCAGGCTTTCGCAGAGAGCACATTGGCCAAGCAATGGCCGTAACTCATCCACATGGCGGACACTGACAAACGTTCTACAATCTGAGGTACAGGATCTCAGGATAAGTCCTGAGGGGATTTCACTGACCTTATCAGACCCAAAAGCTACAAACCTTGTTGCATAGGTCCTGCTTTACCTTGGTCGTAACCATCCAGCAGAAAAGTATAAAAAGGGAACTCAGGTCAACAATTTCTGACGTTGCCAGTGAAGCAGAAGACCCAATACTATTATGGACTACTGGACTCTTAGAATATTTTGCTGAGTTAACACACCTATAATATTCAAATAACAGAACATAACAAAAAAGCGGATACAGATGAATGTCCATTTTGTATCTGTGTATTCAAAATGGTTAGGATAGATATATAGTTACATTCTCTTCATGAATAGAGGGATTTGTTCTAATAGTGTTTGTAAATAGGATATCATGTCTGCATCTTGTACAGCAACTAACCACTAGGAAGAATGTATGCAGGGCTGGTGAGATGGCTCAGTGGTCTAAAGCACCTATTTGGAACAAGCTTAGCAAAGCACAGGGACTGTGGTTCAATCCCCCAGCACCACATGCCAGCCAGCCCCGCCCCCTGGTGGGCTGAGCTGGCCACACACACACACACACACACATAAATAAATAAATAAAAGAAAGTGCTTATTCCACTGAGTCATCTCCCTGGCCCTAACATGCCAAGTTTAATAATACTTTCTATCTCTTGTGAGCTCCATACCAGTTTATCCCATTTGCTTATGAATCATACCCATGTTCATGTTCCACGGATACTTCAAACTCTAAAAATTAAAGATACCTTCTAGCACTACTTTTTGCTACCACCTACGTTGGTCAACTGGTACCATCAACTACTCTAATGTTGGAAAAGTGAGGATAACTGCCTTTCTTTTCTTTCAACTATTCTCCACAATGAGCAGAACCAGATCCAACACCTGGAGTAATTAAAAGAATTCATCTAGGGCCAGCCAGATAACTCCAACTAAAATGCCTGCTTAGGCATGCGCAGGGACCAGGGTTCAAAGCCCAGTGTGCCATTCTGACCCTGCCGCTGGGGCATGCTGAGATGACGATTGAGAACTGGGTGTAGAGGCATGCACCTCCCAGTGCTTGAGAGGCTGAAAAGAGGAGGATCACTATGAGTCCAATCTGTATACAGAGACCTTTTATTTATTTATTTATTTATTTTTTTTTTTTTTTTTTTTTTTGGCGGAACCGGGGATTGAACTCAGGCCCTTGCGCTTGCCAGGGAAGCACTTATTCCACTGAGCCATCTCCCCAGGCCCTACAGAGACCTTTTAGACCCTGTACTAAATCATAAAAAAAAAAAAAAAAGAATTAATCTAGGGTTGGTGAGATGGCACAGTGGTCTAAAGCACCTACTTAGAATAAGCTAAGCTAAGCAAAGCACAGGGACCACGGTTCAATCCCCCAGCACCACATGCCAGCCAGCCCTGCCCCCTGGTGGGCTGAGCTGGCCACACACACACAAAAGAAAAGGAAAAAAAAAAAGAAAAGAAAGAAAGAAAGAAAGAAAGAGAATTAATTTACATTTTTCCATTTCTCCTGCTGGGTCACTAGTTTGTGCTTCCATATCTGAGACAGATAACTATTCATCCTTGCTGTACGTATATGGTAATATTCTTCCTGTTTTTATTCTAATGCATTCTCTATACTCGATCTGAAGTAATCTTTCTGAAATACAAATATGTCCATGGCACTCTCCTATTAGCATACAGACACAAAGCAATGTTTCAGGAATTTGTACAGCCATAGGGAGTGAGGAAATGAAAGTTACCTGGATATTTTCTGGTTTCTTATTTCTTTGCACACTACTAGTTTGTTTGTTTTTTCTTTTTTTTTTTTGAGACAGGGTTTCACTATGCAGTTCTGGCCGGCTTGCAATCAATTTGTAGCCCAGGCAAACCTCAACTCACAAGGGTCCCCCTGCCTCAGCCTCCTGGGAGTGCTGGGATTATACACATACACCACCATGCTCAGCTCACACAACTAGCTTTATACCCTCAAGCTATGTCAACCTAACTGGTGACATGTACACCAACACCTCCAGGGTAAAGTTAAGAAATAAAATCTGGTGAATGTAAATATGTATGCAACATGATTATCTAAATTGTACCAATAAACTTAATTTTTAAAATGTACCTTTGTTATTGGAAACTATTGAAACTTGGGTATCGTTCGTTACCATATAACCTAGTCTAAACTGACTTTTATTGCACATTATAAAGATGGACTATTGCTTGGTTTCCATCATATTCCCCACTTAAAATCTTCAGAAGCCAAGCATGGAAGTGCAAGTCTGTAATCCTAGCACTGTGGAAGGCTAAAGCAAAAGAATCCTAAATTCAAGTTCAGTATGGGCAACTCAGTGAGATCCTACCTCAAAAAATGAAAAAGACTAGGAATGTAACTCACGGTAAAGGCCTTGGGTTCAATTACCAATAATGTAAAACAAGCCAACCAAAAATTCTTATACCTCCTGCAGCCCAAATTACTACTACTACTACTACTACTACTACTATTTTCATACCAGGAATCAATCTCAGGACCTTGTGCTTGCCAGGCAGGCACTCTCCCCCTGAGCTATATCCCTGGCCTCTGCAGCCGAAATTTTACCATAATATACAAGGTCCTTTTTGACCTGGTCCCACTAAACTCTTTTAACCTTATTCTTTTTACTCCCCTTTATATTCTATGTTCTAACCAAACAGGATTATTTTAAATCTCAGCACAGCATACTGAACTTCCCCCCACTTATTTCTATTTATTATACACTGTTCTTCAGAAAAAAGGATGTTCTTTGAATCCTATCCCAATCCACTAAATGTCTATACTTTCTTTGGTTGGTTTTTTTTCAGTACCAAGCTGAACTCACAACCTTGCGCTTCCCAGGAAGGCACAGAAGCCACTAAGCTGTCTCCCTGACCCATGTCTATTCTTTCTTTAAGAATCCACCTTCAAAAGAGCTTCCTCTGTGGGGGCTCAAATAAACCTACTTATTATTCATAATTCACTGCTCTTTCCTCATGCTTCCCATTTTTCAAAACAACTTCTACTGGCCCTTATCCTGCTATGCAGCAAATATTTATATGAATATATACCTACTCAAGTATATTGTGACCTCTTTGAAAGTAAAGACCATGTTTTATTCATCTTTAGAGTACAAATATCTAACACTGTGCCTAGCACAGAACAGATCAATATGATGTTATTAGAAAGGCTAACATACAATCTTTTGTACAAACAAAAATAGGCCCTTTTATCATGATAAAAATATATTATAAATATCTGTCAAGTACTATGTTACATACCTGTAATACCAGCTGTTTGGGAGGATGCAGCAAGAGGATGCAACTTAGAGGCCAGCCTGAGCAATTTGTGAGACCTTGCCTTGAAAGATTAAAAAGAGTTGGGAATATAACTCAGTGGGAAGGCCCTGGGTTCAATCCTCAGTTGGGGAGTGGGGTGAGAAACAAAACTATTCAGCTCCTATTTTGTTGCCATTTTTTAAATTACGAGGGGCTGGAGAGAGAGCTCAGAGCCATAAGCACCTACCTGGAAAGTACAAGGACTGCAGTTTGATCCCCAGCCCCTTATGCCGTGCGGTCTTGGCCCCCGATTCCTGGGTACAATGTCTCGGCCTCAGGTGCCTGGGCACCCACCATGTGCCCTAGGGTGGTGGCACCCTCTGTAATTTCAGCATTCAGGAGGTTGAGCCAGGAAGATCTCTGTCGAGACCAGCCTGAGGGCTACAAAAGTGAGCACAAAGCCAGCCCAAAATGCATGTAGAGATCTTGTCTCAAAAGAAGACGAAAGAAAGAAAGAATATTTTACATACTAGGAAGAGCAGTAGAAACATAGTTAAGAGAAAACTAAACACTGAGATAGGAGAAAAGATAGTAAAACCATCCAGTAGCTTACAGTAAATTCAAATCTGAACCCAGATGAATTCCAGCCTGAGACACTAAAATCTCTAAAGTATCTCATGAAGAATGGAAGAGAAGCTAGAGGAGTAGAAACAAGGAAATTCAATTTTAGTTTTCTCAATTTCAAAAGGAAAAGAGAAACTCAATTCTTTTATAAAGGTTAAAAATTTAACAGGGATTCCCAGAAAAAAAATCTACATTAGCCCACTGTGGACAGGAAAGGGATATAAGGAAGAACAGAAGTAAAAATGGATTCACCAAGAAAAAAAAAAATAACAATTTCACTTTTGACAAAATTATTGGACCGAGTTTAGAGGAAGAAAATAGAGTAGGTCAAATATATATTGGTGAAGTCAACATAAAAATTCCTTCAGCCTAAGAATAAGCCCCTGCCTGGCAAGCACAGGTTCCTGAGTTCAATCTCTGGTACTGCAAAAAAATTAAAAAATTTTTTTAAAAAATTTCTTTCAGCCCAAATGCCCATCAAGTTCTTTTTCATACAGTGGAGTACTACTGTCATAAAGAAGGATAAATTTGAGACATTTGTAGGTAGATGCACCTTGAGACCATACTCTTTTTTTTTTTTTTAAATATTTATTTATTTATTTATTTATTTTGTGTGTGTGGCCAGCTCAGCCCACCGCGGGGCGGGGCTGGCTGGCATGTGGTGCTGGGGGATTGAACCGCGGTCCCTGTGCTTTGCTTAGCTTGTTCTAAGTAGGTGCTTTAGACCACTGAGCCATCTCACCAGCCCCAGACCATACTCTTAAGTGAAATTAAATCCAATACACATGTAAACATTACATTGTTTCTCTAGTTTGAAAAACCAAAAGTGTAAATAAGAACCAAAATGTATAATGGGGGGCCGTGGAGATGGCCCAGTGGAATAAGCTCTTCCCTGGCAAGCACAAGGACCTGAGTTCAATCCCCGGTTCTGAAAAAAAAAAAAAAAAAAAAGTATAATGGATATTGTAAAATAGGAAATGTTCAAATGGGAAGGGGAACTGAAGAGGTGAAGGGGAAGATAGAAGAGAAAAGCACATGGAAAAAGTGGGCTGGGGATTTAGTTCAGCAGTGCAGTGCCTGCCTGGTAAGCATAAAGTCCTGAGTTTGATTCCCTGTACCAAAAAAAAAAAAAAAAAAAGAGGAAAATGTTCAAATTAGAAGGGAAACAAGGGGGGAAGAAAAGAAGAAATAAGAAAAAAATAAAAGCAGGAAAAAATGGAAACAAAGCTTTTGTAATAAGGAAAGAAAGGGAGTCAAAGGAGGGTAGAAGAATGAGAAAAAAAAAAGAATGAAGATATATAATGTACAGGTATAAATTCCCTATGATGAGTGTGATCATGTATACCTAAAATGTACCAAGCAACTTAATTTTTTTTAAAAGATAAAACAGTTCTTAATCTAATTGATAGGTTTATAATTGTTTGAATAACTAGCCTCAGAATATTAATCAATGGGCCGGGGAGATGGCTCAATAGAATAAGTGCTTGCCTGGCAAGCGCAAGGGCCTGAGTTCAATCCCTGGTTCTGAAAAAATATATATATATTAATCAATGGCTTAGCAACAATCTGGATGGAAACGCACATTGGCTGTTACAGGGCTCTGTATTGGGCTTACTTCAGTAGATGTTTATCAACACCTTTAAATTAAGTAGTAATTTTGCTGGTGAATAAGTATAGCTATAAAGATTAGCTAATACAGTGAAACAATCTTTAAAAATCACCAACATCTAATCAAATAAATAACAGGCTGAAAATGCAAAATGAATTATCTGTCTAAAAAAAGTTAATGCCAAATCAATTTTAACATCTGTTGATAAAAGAGTTTGGACAACTGTAAACTCAAGATGAGGCCTCAATGTGAGGTATGTTTAAAAAGCTAATACAGCAGGTATGGTGATATACATCTGTAATTCTCAGCATTGGGGAGGCTCAGGCAGGAGGATCACCTTAAGTTTGAGGCCAGAACACAAAAAAAGCTGAAAGAAGAAAGAAAAGAAGAGAAGGAGAAAGAGGAGGAGGAGGAGGAGCAGGACAAGGAGAAGGAGAAGAGAAAGAGGAAGAGGAAGAAAAGAAGCCGCAGCTGCTGCAGCTAATAACAGTACAAGCCAGTTGCTGAAGCACACCTGTGTAATCTCAGCATTTAGCAAAGCTGAGGCAAGAGGAGAGCAAGTTTAAGGTCCTACCTGGGCAACTCAGTGGGACTTTGTCTCAAAAAGGGGGGTGGGGTGTTTGGGGATGTATCTCACTGGCAGAGCACTCCTGGATTTGATCACAAGTACTGCAAAAACAGTACAATGATCTGCACAAGGAAGAAAATTGCTACAAGTCAGGCAAAATCTTGAGAATTATCATTTGAACAGTTTTCCGACAAGTGACACTAACTCCAGGTAGTAAGACCTGAGGAGGATCACTAGGATGATAACAGTTCTGACAGACTTAACTACATGAGGAACAACTAGGAATGATTTCCATGGCAAGCAGAGCATTGACAGTAGGAAAAGTTGTCTCTAAACATATGAATGATATATACTCCAAGAATAATTATGCTTTTATTTTATTGTTCCCATGTACACAGTTCTAGGCTTTGTATATAATAAATGCTCAAATTTTGAAATTTAAAATCAATTTATCTGTTTATGACTAAACCAAGAAAGACAAATTGTATTACAAGAGTGTGTGTTGTGATTTGGATGACAACTCAAAGGGAAGAGGAAGGAATGTTAAAACCAAAATGAAAAATGTAAAAGCTTTAATTGGAACAAGATAAAGGGGATCCTGAGGCATAGTATCTTACAGTTTAGACTATCTGTTTCACATCAGATGATTTTCTTGACCATATCACTACTTATGTTTTAGTTCCTTTTGTAAATATTGCCCCACAGCACACAGGGCTATTGTTTTTACTCTTTATCAAGAGAAAAACTGAGACTGAGGAAAGCTATTTACCTAGCACCAACATCTGAACAACAGTTAACTTTGATAGGAACCTTAAACTTTTCACTCACCACCCTTTATTAAAACCACTGGACTTCATTTAGGAGGTAATTTAAGTACAATACTTAAATTAACAATTCAGCCTCAGTTTGATAATTATTTTAGTTCCACTTTATTCTCATCTAGTCATACAGTTCCTACCAAAGTTTAACTGGCGATTGAAGCCAGGACTTTCGCACTGAGCTACATCTATAGCAGTGCTTTAGAAAGAGACTGGCTAAACTGCCCAGGCTGGTCTTGAACTCTCAATTTCCCTGCTCAGCCTCCTGAGTGCTAGGATTATAGGTGTGTGTCACCATGACCCACTGACCCTGAATTAACACCCTAAAACTTAAATAGATTTTTAAACATTTCTTAAAACTGAAAAACAAAGACAAAAAATTAGTATTTGAGACCAAAGATTCATTTCTCTTGTGCTGCTTAAGAAGCAGTTAGCACCACTGGTTCCAACATAAGCCAAATCTTGTCTGTTGCATATACCACCCCGCACTATTTTTCCAGAAACCTCAGTGGCTTCTTTGTCTACTAGACATCTGGTGCACAGCAGCAATATCAGGCCCACAAGGTAGAAAAAAGTCATGTTGGAATGAGTGCAAAGGTAATCCATACCAGTAATCCCAACGTTTCAGATGATGAGGTAGGGGGATCAAGATTTCAAGTGCAGCCTGGGCTGTGTAGTGAGACCTAGCCTCAAACAAATGGTTAAATACATTTACATTAAAAAACAGCCAAGATGTAACTCAGTTTAAAGGCCTTGAGTTCAATCCTTAGTACTAAAATAAGCAAATAAAGTAGTGTTGACAAAGCTGGGGGTTGCGGGGCTTTGCAGGTTAGCTCAGTCGTTCAAGCCCCTACTAGGGTAAACCCAGTCAGGCACAGGGAACTGCAAACCCAGCCAGGCGCAGGGGACTGTGGTTCATCCCCAGCTCTCCATGCCTTATCAGACCCTCCCCTAAGGCAGCCTGGGACAGTAAAAAAAAAAAAAAAATGTTGGGGGGTTGTTTTATTTTAAGAGCTCTTTAATGTGTTACAAAGGAGAAAGCAAGAGAAGCATGTCAAGTATTTTTGTTTCATATGCATAGTAGAACATGGCATTAGTGCCTCAAACTGAGGCTGGGGAGATGGCTCAAGTGCCTCAAACAATTAAAAAAAAGATTGATAGCACAAGACTCAAAAAATGACCAAAGAGCAACCACATAAGGATTTTTAAATAGCAAACTGCTAGTCTGCTTAGTTGTAAATGTAATAAAGGAATGCCCTAACAAGTGCCCAGGCTCTCAACTTCCTTCTGGAAGTGGCTCATTTACATTACAATAGTTGCCAAGGTTACTGTAACTCTAGCACGGCTTCTTCTGTTGCTAATCTGGAGCCAGGGAGTTACAAGTACAACCAAAAATCTTAATTAAGGCTAATTCAAATCTCAGTCTACTCAAAAGTTCATGACCTAGAAAAAGATTTTGTTTAGCAACAAAAACTGCTGAAAGGTTAAGATTTATCTATTTCCTATATTTTATTCTATCCAAGCTTCTACTGTTCCCTCAGGGAGCAATCTGGGATTTAGAATGTTAATCAGTATTTTTAAATTTTATTTTTGCTTTTTGTGGTACTGGGAACTGGGCACAGGGCCTCATGGACATTAGGCAAGCATTCTACCACTAACTGTATCATCAATCCTTTTTATTTTTATCTATTCACTTTTCCCCAGTACTGAGGATTGAACCCACGGCCTTAACACTGAGATACACCCCAGCCTCACCTCTTATTTTGAGACAGTCTTGCTTAATTCCCCAAACTGTAGGGGCTGGGGAGATAGCGCAGTGGAATAAGTGCTTGCCCAGCAAGTGCAAGGTCCTGAGTTTGATCCCTGGTATAAATAAATAAATAAATAAATAAATAAATAAATAAATAAATAAATTAGATTTCCCAAACTGGACTTGAACTCACCATCCTCCTGCCTCAGCCTCCCTGACTGGCTGGGATTACAGTCATGTACCACCATACACAGCTCCTTTTTATTTTTTATTTTGAGACACATTGTCACTGAATTGCCCAAGATGGCCTCAACCCTGAGATCCTCCTGCCTCATGTTCACAGTTGGGTTTAACACACAAGGTGGGAGTGGGTATTTTTACCTGTCTTAAACAGAATTTCTTCTAATCACTTTTTGGCCTTCTGACTAAGATCAAAGGCAGTATCTATTCTTACCACTTTTAAACAAAATTTCTTCTAGGAAAAGCAAGATAACATAAATTTCCAAAAAAAGTAATGAATCAAAGTAGTGACTGCTTTATTCCAAAGATTTAATATTCCAAGCTGTAATTTTAAAAAAAGATCATCTAGGGCCGACCAAATAGCTCAGTGGTGGGGCCAGGGAGATAGCTCAGTGGAATAAGCGCTTCCCTGGCAAGCATGAGTTCAATCCCCAGTTCCAAAAAAGAAGAAAAAAAAACCCTCACTCCTATGGTTTGGGGCCAGGGAGATAGCTCAGTGGAATAAATGCTTGCCTGGCAAGTGAAAGGTCATGAGTTCGATCCCTGGCACCACCAAAAAAAAAGAACAACAAATAGCTCAGCAGATTAAAGAGCCTGCAAGCAGGAGCAGGAGCAGGGGCTAGGGGGTTCCATCCCCCGGCCTGCTGTACCAGCCCCACCCCAGGGCCCAAGGCGTGCAGAGACAGCAATTGAGTCTGGGCATGGTGGCGCATGCCTCCTAGGTCTTGGGAGGTTGTAAACAGGTGGATCACTAGGAATCCGACGTAGTAATGAGACCCTGAACCCTGCAGACCCTTCCCTAAAATATATTAAAAAAAACAATCATCTGAAAGGATGTTGAAAAGCTTCTTATGTAGAGTATCAATTTTATTTTCCAAAATTGATAACATAGTGCTGGTTATAGAAGTAGTACCTAAATCCGGCATTAACAATGAGGCCAGTATATTAAAAGCAACAACTAAACAAAACATATAGTAATGGAAAAAAATGAAGGCATAAAGGTAAAGGATTAAAAATAAACAAACAAGAATTCAGGACTATGAATAGCAAACATTCACTTCTAGTTAGATTAACAAAAACATCTATGTATTCCAATAATAATTGGTTACCAGAAATTCTACCCCAAAGGATAGTAACCATAGGAGATGTGGGACAACTGGCCTGCAGAGGTCTTCTTCTCCTTCTCACTCACCAGATGTCTCAAAGGTGGTCACCTCAGGGAGGTATAGAAGTTACCCATAGACACATTTTTGCTTTATTTTCTCCTATATTCACATCCAACAGAAGCAACCACAAACAATGTATTTAATGTGTTACAATGTTCTCAACAATATTTAATGTGTTAAAATTTTGCAAACTGTGCAATGTATTTTATCTAGGTGTATACTTTAATTTACATAAATGCTACTGTGTTACATATTTCACATAAGATCCATCCCACTGATCCATCCCACTGCCATGTGCACATTTAGCCCATTACTTCAAAATGCCTGATGGTTCTCTGTGATATAAATCTGTCGCATTTTATTCATCTTTGGAGAAAAGGTATGGACAACAAAACTCTTTTCCCCAGCACAAATAATGCTTTACTGAAAAGCCCTGGATGGACCCATGTGAAAATTTTTTCAGATAAATGCTCGTAGAAACAACTGCTGGATTATGAGGCACACATAATCTACAGTCTCCTGGCGCTTGGTCCCTGGCATGCCACCCCTGGGGCTCACTGAGAAGGGGAGAGATTGGGAATGGTGGCACATGCCTGTAATCCCAGCACTTGGGAGGCTAAAAACAGGAGAATCACTATGAGTCCTATCTATGTAGTGAGACCCTGTAAACCTTGTTCTAAATACATTAAAAAACAAACAAACAAAAAAACAAAAAAAACAAAAAAACACTAGTCTTACTAAGTACAATAGTGTAGGCAGTCCAGTCTATACCTCCACTAATCAGAAGCTACCATAACTAAGCACAAACTATGTACCAGGTGCTGGGCTGCATGCTTCAGATCCTTTTATCTCAGACCCCCTCATCCTCTTCAACTGCTCTTTGCCCCTTTGGCTATTCACATGAGCTGTCAGGATGTCAACTAGGACCTCTGCCCTTACTCACCCACCCCACCAACTGCCCTATTCTATAGCATAATGTCTTTAGTTCCCCCAAACATCTATAAGCCATGATGCTTATAAAAACAAAATTAAGGGGCTGGTGAGATGGCTCAGTGGTCTAAAGCACCTACTTAGAACAAGCTTAGCAAAGCACAGGGACTGCGGTTCAATCCTCCAGCACCACCTGCCAGCCAGCCCCGCCCCCTGGTGGGCTGAGCTGGCCACACACACACACACACACACACACACACAAATTTTTTTAAAAATTAAATGAAATTATCTTTTGAAGGTTTGATTCTGGATGTGGTGGTGTATCCCAACACTCTGGAAGGCTGAGGCAGAAGGATCACAAGTCTGAGCTTAGCCTGGGCAACTTAGTGAGACTTGTCTCAAAAAATAAAAAATAAAGGCTGGGGTATACCTCAGTATGAAGGCAACTGATTCAATCCCAGTACAAAAACAATAATAATGATAATTCTTTTTTTAATAATGATAATTCTGAAAAAGTAATTACTGTTTTCCTGTTATACCAAACACTTTGGTACACATATCAGTCATTCATGAGCTTCTCTACTTTCTTTTTTATACTCAAATAAAAGGGGTTAGATTTGAACCACTGTTTTTAACCTATCTTCTGGTACATGATCGGCTTCCCTGAGATCATTAAAAAAAATTGTGTCCAGACAACGATGAGTATCCATGGTTTCTCAATTAGTACACCATAATAAATGTTTTATTACTTATAAATTTTGTTTTCTCCTATCATTCAATTTGGAGACTTGGTTCTATTTAAGAAGTCTACTCAGGGCTGGCAAGATAGCTCAGTGGTCTAAAGCACCTGCTTAGGCAAGCTTCTAATCCCCCACCCTCAGAGTGAGCATGAGCTGAGCCAGCCAAAAAAAAAAAAGAAGTCTATTCAGACATTATTACTTGAATGTGTTAACTATTACAATACTGAATTTGACAATATAAAATTTTAAAAATAAAAAACATTTTAACTAGAAATTTCACTTGTATGAATTTATTCTACAGACATCCACATATGTTTTATATATATATACATATAAACATATGTATATATATATATATATGTTTACTACAACACTGATTATAAGAGCAAAATATTGAAAACAAGTGTGGTAACCACATCTATAACCCTAGCACTCCAGAAAGCTGAGGTGACACAATCCAAGTTCCAGCCCAGAAAGGTGACTTAGTGAGACCCTGTCGCAAAATATTTAAAAAAATAAAACAAAAAGGATCAGGGTTATTGCTCAGGGTCAGGGCCCTTGTATAGGCCCTGGGTTCAATCCCAAGTACAGCCCAAACCAAACCATCAATAGTAAACTTCTATAAATCATGGCATACATATACAAAGGAATAGTATAGGGACTTTAAAATTAGCCTGAGGATGTAGCTATACAAAACAAAATGTAAATACTTCCAGCTACCAATCTGAGTTCTTCCCTGTCTTCCCTCTATCTTTCCAATTATCTTTTTTTTCTGAGAGATAAATAAGTAAATACGTGGATTAATTCTCAGGCCCTAGTTTCAACAAAATAATTCAGTATACCTGGGGATATAGCTCAGAGGCACAGTGCCTGCCTGGCAAGCATGAGGTCATGAGTTTGATTCCTGGTACCAAAATAATAATCATAATTCGGTATAAAGCCCCTATATTTTATTTTTATCATAGTTTTTAGAAAAATATAGGAATAGCTTCCATGAAATTAACATATTACACTAAGAAGTCATCTACTGTATTTCAAACTACTTCAGTATCAAGTAAGATAATGGAATTAACTAAATTTGAAAGGTATAAAGGGCTACACTAAGGTACAATCATATTACTATAGGATAGTAACACCTTGCCAGCAGTTTTCTTCCTTCTTTCCATTAATGATTATTTTTTTAATATTCAGTGTTCTCTCATTAGCTACTTCTATTCTCCCTATATAACTACCAAGATGACCTATACCTTTATTTTTTTTTAAATTTATTTACTATTTTTTAATTTTATTTGTGTGTGTGTGTGTGTGTGTGTGTGTGGCCACCTCAGCCCACCAGGGGGCAGGGCTGGCTGGCATGTGGTGCTGGAGGATTGAACTGCGTTCCATTTGCTTTGCTAAGCTTGTTCTAAATAGGTGCTTTAGACCACTGAGCCATCTCACCAGCCCCGACCTATACCTTTAGGATACTTTCCAAAACTACTTCTTGGATCACTACCCAATCCCATTTCCACTCAAAATCCAATTCCAATGACCTACAAGACATTTTGTCTAGGGCCAAATAGCTCAATGGATTAAAGTGCCTGCAAGCAGGCTCAAGGGCCAGTGGTTCAATCCCTAGGCCTGCTGAGTCAGCCCCACCCCCAGGGTGTACTGAGCTGCAAATTACATTGGGTGTGGCGGCACACGCCTGTAATCCCAGCTCTTGGGAAGTTGTAAACAGGTGGATCACTATGAATCTGATCTAGTAGTGAGACCCTGAACACCCTGTAGACCTTTCCCTAAAATTAAAAAAAAAAAAAAAGACATTTTGAAAATGAATCAGAGTTTATTCTATAAGACTTACTATAGAATAATTTTTATTATATATTTTGGGGGGGCGGAATCAGGGATTGAACTCAGGCCCTTGCACTTGCCAGGCAAACGCTTATTCTACTGAGCTATCTCCCGGCCTCTATTCTATAATATTTTAACCAAGTGTGTATACTATGTCATACAAGCTTTTGGTTAAAGTATTACAGAACAAGAATTTAGTGCTGGGGTGATAGTTCAGCAGTCTAGGCTCCTCCCAGAACCCCAGGCACACTGTGCTGGCCACCAAAACTGGACATGGTGGTACTCTCCTGTAATCCCAGTGCGGGGGGAGGCTGTGACAGGAGGATCACTACAAGTCCAAGCTATGTAGCAAGACCCTGTATCAAATAAATAATAAAAAATAACCAAAAAAATTAAAAGAGATTTTAAGTTCACTTTTCTACTTTTTGTCTGCTATCACTAAATCATAATATGCAGAAATAATACAACCATACAGTATTTCTTGTTTTTGTAATTCTTTTTTTAAATTTTTATTGAGAAATAAATATGAATGAGACAGTTTCACAGCTGATTAATAGAACAGTTTTGATAATCAATACACTGTATATTGTTAACTTCTTAGTGGTTATTCATAGTACAAGAAGCAGACAGGATATTCTGTCCAAACACTGTTAGTACACCTCTTTCTTCTCATTGAATTAAGCGAAAGTACCTGTAAATCTATCCTAACTATTTTGTATATATAAATACAAAATGATCTTTCCTTTGTATCTTTTTTTTTTT
>NW_004524736.1:5355641-5357932 GCF_000260255.1 Octodon degus | reverse complement strand
TTGGCAAAGCACAGGGACCGCGGTTCAATCCCCCAGCACCACATGCCAGCCAGCCCCGCCCCCTGGTGGGCTGAGCTGGCCACACACACACACACACAAATAATAATAATAATAAATGTTTTTTTAAAAAAGGAAAAGCTAAACAAGTGTATTTTTTTGGGTACCAGGAATCAAACTGAGACCTCATGCTTGCAGGCAGGTGCTGTGCCATTAAGCTATATCTCTGGCTCAACAAGTATATTTTGAAACATCTGCATTCTAATCTTTACTGAAAAAAAGATTTCTTTCAGGGCTGGGGATATAGCTCTGATAAAATTCTTGTCCAACATGCACAAGACCCTAAATTTAATCCACAGCATCACCAAATTTTTTTCCTTTATTATAATCTTGTAATTCTGAAATTACTTATTTTTACAGAAAAAGGAACTGAAATGCTATCTTGACAAAATGCACTGTTTTCTGTGCTTGTATCTGTCTGCTCTGGAGCCTTAGACCACCACTAAATATAGTGCTTAATGGCATTTAACAAACATTAATTGCATTTCATTTTATTCAGCTTTTCCATTAGCAAACTATAATTGCTTACCACAGTGCTAGTGTAAGACTTAATTATAACTATAAATGCTCTAAAAAGAGTTTTCTTGACAGGCATGGTGACACATGCCTGTAATCCCAGCACTTAGAAGGCTGAGACAAGACGATAGTCGTGAGTTTGAGGCCAGCCTGAAAAAAAAAAAAAACATATATCTTTGGTATTCTACATCTTAGAAAGTTCCCTAGGGAGCACTTCCTTCCCTTTCTTATCAGGACTGAGACAGAGACTTCAGGAGTCTGATGCAGTCCCAAAATAGTACCCACCACCATTGCTTCCTTTTGAAGCCAGGGGTCCTCCTTGCTGTGTCTCAGAGTCTTCAAGGGGAAAAGTGGAATTAACATAACCAGAGTACATAAATAATAAGACCTACAAAGTATGTTTCAAAAAAGGAGTTTTAGGGCCAGGGAGATGGCTCAATAAAATAAGCGCTTCCCTGGCAAGCGCAAGGGCCTGAGTTCAATCCCCGGTTCCGACAAAAAAAAAAAAAAAAAGGAGTTTTAACTGGTTTAATCTGACCCTAAATAACCTGAACCTGCTCTTGAATAAAATCAGTGTTGTCTTAGAATTGCCAAGTACCATCATCTCGACATATACTACAAACTGTGCTGTTGTTTTCTAAGGTTTAACTATCAATGCCACTGACACAAGAACTACCTCAAAACATTATATACAGAAAGTAAAAATTAAAACTAAAGTCTTGTTGGCCAAACAGAACAGCAGATTAAAGTGCCTGCTTAGGCACATGCAGGGATGGTATTCAATCCCTGGCCTGCCATGCCAGCCCCGCCCCGGGGGTGTGCTGAGGTGGCAATTGACACTGGGCTTGGGGGTGCGCACCTGTAATCCCAGCTTTTGGGAGGCTGAAAACAGGAGGATCACTACAAACAGTCCAATCTATGCAGTGAGAGCCTATACACCCTGTCCTAAAAATATAAAAAGGGAAAAAAAAAAAAACACTAAAGTCTCATGGATGTGACTGCATCAGCGGTTATGTTCAAGGGACAAAAGTAATTAAAGTGCTAAGGGAAAAACGTAGTTTATACATCAGTGGTTTGTGTCTGGGGCTCAGCTTGATGATAGGCATAAGTATTTACTCTCTTACTGTGAGTGGCTTTAGGTAACCTGTGAAAATGGTTCGCTATTCTCTAGACCCAGAAAACCCCACAAAATCATGCAAATCAAGAGGCTTATATCTTTGCATTCACTTTAAGAACACACATAAAACTGCCCAGGCCATCAAGTATATGCATATCTGAAAGGCCACCAAGTATCTGAAGGATGTCACATTAAAGAAGCAACGTGTACCATTCCAGCGTTTCAATGGTGGAGTTTGTAGGCATGCCCAGGCCAAACAGTGGGGCTGGACACAGGGTCAGTGGCCCAAAAAGAGTGCAGAATTTTTGCTGCACATGCTTAAAAATGCAGAGAGTAATGCTGAGCTTAAGGGTTTAGATGCAGATTCTCTAGTTATTGAACATATCCAGGTGAACAAAGCACCCAAGATGCACCGCTGTACTTATAGAGCTCATGGCCAGATTAATCCATACATGAGCTCTCCCTGCCATACTGAGATGATCCTTACTGAAAAGGAACAAGTTGTTCCTAAACCAGAGGAGGAAGTTGCACAGAAGAAAAAGACATCCCAGAAGAAACTGAACAAACAAAAACTTATGGCATGGGAATAAATTAAACATAA
>NW_004524736.1:5351696-5355381 GCF_000260255.1 Octodon degus | reverse complement strand
AATAAGCATTTAGGGCTGGTGAGATGGCTCAGTGGTCTAAAGCACCTACTTAGAACAAGCTTAGCAAAGCACAGGGACCGCGGTTCAATCCTCCAGCACCACATGCCAGCCAGCCCCGCCCCCTGGTGGGCTGAGCTGGACGGACACACACACACACACACACACACACACACACACACAAATAAATAAAATTTTTAAAAAAAATAAGCATTTACTGAATACCTTTTGCTGAGTACCAACTCAGGAAAAGCAAGCCATATATATAATGAATAAACCTAGCAGGTTGGCTAAACAAACAGAAGAGATTAAAATATAGTATCCAAAGAGAAAGAGAAAAAAATTCTCAGTGATTTCTGGGATATCCCAAACAACCTAAGAACCATAAAATGTATAAGCCACTACAATAACTCAAAGGCAGTTGAGTAAAAGAACTTCGAATTCTTTTAAATTCAGTAAAAGAATTTAGAATTAGCTGTGTAGATTAATGAGTATATTAAAACTAGAAGTGGCTGGGGAGATAGCCCAGTGGCACAGCACCTGCCTGGCAAACACAAGGTCCTGAGTTTGATTCCTGGTACCAAAAATAAAACTAGAAATGCTTTTAAGCTATCATCATCACACTATATGAGTTATCATTATCAAGCAGTACAAAAAAAAACAAGTGGTTGGACCTGGTGGCACAGGTCCATAACCCTAATACTCAGGAGACTGAGGCAGGTAGATCACCAAGGCCAGCCTGGGCTAGATAAATCAGTGAAACCCTGCCTAAAAAAAAGAAAAAAAAAAAAAATTGCACTCAGCAGCACAAAACAGAAAATAAGGCTGTGAACAAACCCTTCAGTTTAATTGATGAGTAAATTCTCTCCATGTTGTAACAAGGTCATAGTCAACAAAGCAGAAATCGTGAACAGGTTTCAAATGCCAAATGTGAATCCTTTATTCAGAACAACCAACTCAGGTATTAAAATCGAATGTTTTTGTTAATTGAAAAAAAAAAAAAAAGCTAACAAACGTTGATCCTTCTTTCAAATGGAAAGATATCAACTTCCTATATGATATCCATGACCACTCCTTTCAGACAGCTGCACAAAAGCACCCTTATCCTGTTACTCAAATCAGTCATGACTGTCTAGGCCTAAATCTCTGAAAAATGACATGAAAATAGTTTAATTGGTAGAAACATAGCACTGATTTACTTTGATTCTATAAAACTATAAAGGAGAGAAGTGTTTCACATTTTTGAAATGCAGATATACAGGGCTACAGATGTAGCTCAGTGGTATAGAGTTTGCATAAATCCCTGAATTCAATCCCCTACACCACTAAAAACAAAAAACAAAAACCAGAAAGGGAAGGAAAGAAAGAAAGCAGGCAAGCAAGCAAGAGAAGTCTTATGTACATATGTAAGAGAATTAAACTCGGTAATTTTAGCATAATTACTGAAAAGTAACTGAAAAAAATATCCTGTTTAAGCCAAGTTGATAGTAAACCTTACTCTGGACTGATCTAAGGATTTTCTTTGGTTCTGAGACAAGAGCCGGAGAGATAGCTCAGTGGCATAAGCACCTGCCTGCCAATTTCAAGGTCCTGAGTTCAATCTTCAGTACCAGAAAAAAAGACAAGTCAAATATTTGGGCTGGGGAGATGGCTCAGCAGAATAAGCACTTCCCTGGCAAGTACAAGAGCCTGAGTTCAATCCCCTGTTCCACCAAAAAATAAAAAAAAATTTTAAAAAACTGTTCTGAGACAAGGTCATCTGTTGCTAGCCTTTAATTCACAACAATCCACCAGAGTTGGCCTCCTGAGTGCTAGGATTACAGGCATGTACCACCACACCTGACTGATTTGAAGATTTAAAATTCAGATCTCTAGACACTGCCCAGTACTTGTGAATCAAGACCTCTGGAATTAAAGCCCAGGAAGCACTGACAGGCCCTAACCACCCCCAAAGCATTTTCTGCATCATGAACTGTTTGTTTATTTGGTACAGGGGATCGAACTCAGGACCTTGTACATGCCAGGCAGGCACTTAATGCCTCTGAGCTTTCTCACCAGCTCTTAATCTGAAGATTTAGGAAATGAGAATTCTCCCCTACAGTAAAGTATGGTAATCAATTATCTTCACATATCAGAAAAGACCAATTTAACCATTCTTTTCATTAAAAATTCTTACTATCTCCAAGATGCTAACAGCAAGTGAAAAAGAAACATGCTCTAAACCAGCCCTTATGGTGTATACAGTACAAGGGATAATCCAGATAATCAAAGTATCATATATAACATAGCTATCAATCAAGTTATGTAAATTTCACACTGCTCCATCCCAGAGAAGGGGATGGTCTGTGGACCTTATGGGAAATGAAATAGGTTTGGACTATAAAATAAACTATATCACAATCACATATATTTTTCTTTAAGAGAAAACACCACAGACTTCTCCCAGAAAGGAAAATTATAATGAAAGGCAGCATCAATAAATAAAAAGACCAGCCAGGCTTAATGGCACATGCCTATAATCCCAGCACACAGGAGGCTGAGGCAGGAGGACTACCATGAGTTGAAGCCAGCCTGGGCTACATAAGTGAGTACAAAGCCAACCTGCACTACATAGAGACCCTGTCTCAAAAAACCCCAAACAAACAATAAATAAATAAACAAACAAACCACTGTTGCTGGTCACAACATATATACTCTAAATTTAAATACTAACAGGCCAGTTTACTTATTCAAAAACTTTAAGACTTGAGCAGAAACTTAAAGGGTACCATAAGGATTGTTTCAGTCTACAAGAAAACAAAAGTTTTAACCCTTTAGCTAAATACAGTATAAATGTGAAGAGGTGGTATCCACTGACACATATGAATTTATGCAGCTCTTAATCAGCCAGCATTAAGACATCATAACAGTGATGGTGAGCCTGTTAGAGACTGAATGCCAAAATTGCAACCCAAAACTCATTCACTTTTCACAAAGTGCCAACTACAATTAAACCTGAACACTAAGATTTTAGTGTAGAAAAAGCAACTCATACATTAACATCTTAAGTTTTAAAAGAAAAACACAGTAACAGCACTTTCAATTATACAAACAGCTTTTTATTAAAAGAGTTTGCATTTGATATGCTTTTCTACAATTATATAATCTTTGTTGTTGTAAGCATGCTGATAATTTGTCAAACTTTGGCTGGGATGATTTGGCTTGCACCAACAGAGAGGGCTCTGTGTGTCCACTGTAGTACACACACCACAAATCCCCCACTGCTGTTAGGAAGACAGGTGTGATGGCACACACTTATAACTTCAGCACTCAGGAGGCTGAGCTAGGAGGATCACCATCAGTTGGAGGCCAGCCTAGGCTACACAGTAAGTTCAACAGTAAGTTTGGGACCAGCCTACACAACATTGGGAGATTCTGTCTAAAAAGAAAAAAAATTAGCAGAGTTTTTCTCTATAATTATCCAGTAATATTATATATAACGATAATTTTTTTCCTTCAAAATCAAGAAAAAGATTGCAGTACATTGAGCTCCATAGAGACAGCGCCGGGGCAAGTGAGAGCCGGACGGGCACTGGGTGACTCTGTACCTCGCTGAGGAAAACAAGTAAACATGAGCAAAGGAGATCCTAAGAAGCCGAGAGGCAAGGTGTCATCATATGCATTCTTTGTGCAAACTTGCCGAGAGGAG
>NW_004524736.1:5345751-5350419 GCF_000260255.1 Octodon degus | reverse complement strand
AACATAGTCCTGTAAGTAGAATTCTCAAAGAATCTTTAGAAAATTACTGCAGTAACACACAAGGATAGCAAAGTTGAAAATACAAAATTGACATACAGGACCGGGGAGATAGCTAAGTGGCATATGCCTAGTAAGTGCAAGGTCCTAAATTCAATCCCCAGTACAGAAAAAAAAAAACAACCTGGCATACAATAATACATTTTATTTATTTATTCATTTATTTTGTATTTTAGGGAAGGGCCTAAAGGGTGTTCAGGGTCTCACCACTAGATCAGATTCGTAGTGATCTGCCTGTTTACAGCCTCCCAAGGGCTGGGGTTACAGATGCACGCCACCAAGCTCAGTCTCAATCGCTGCCCAGTTTCAAATGCCATCTCAGCGTGCCCCAGGGGCACCACGTTGTTTGGGATTCTTTTTGAGAGAGGGGGTCTTGTTATGCAGCCCAGGCTGGCCTTGAACTCACAGCAATCCACTTGCCTAAGCCTCCCAAGTGTTAGAATTACAAACTCATGAATATTGAAGTAATGCAAATTAAAACAACAAAGATACTATTCCACAACTACCACACTGACAAAAGTTGAATGTCTGACAATTAGCAAGGATTAGCAAGGATTCAAGAACAAGAATTTAAAAAGCCCCTTTAGAAAACAATTTGGAAGCACTATATGTAGTAAAGTTGGTATATTTAACAAATTCTACTTCTACAAATATGTATCCATTCCATTTTAACAGTATTAGCTCTTCCCATCCATGAACATGGGATATCTTTCTATTTTTTGTGTATCCTTTTTAATTCCTTTCATTGGTGTTTTATTGTTTTTCTTTTTCGTTTGGGTTGTTGTTGTGCCTGTTAGGAAATATGATTAAGAATATTAACTTCAGGGCTGGTAAGATGGCTCAGTGGTCTAAAGCACCTACTTAGAACAAGCTTAGTAAAGCACAGGGACTGCGGTTCAATCCCCCAGCACCACATGCCAGCCAGCCCCGCCCCCAGGTGGGCTGAGCTGGCCACACACACACATAAAAATAAATAATTAAAATAAATAAATTTTTTAAAAAAAGAATATTAACTTCAAACCTGGCCTGTATGGGGGCCAGGGGAGATAGCTCAGTGGAATAAGTGCTTCCCTGGCAAGCACAAGGGCCCAAGTTCAATCCCTGGTTCCACCAAAAAAAAAAATATAACCTGGCCTGTTATTCCAGCATTCTGGGAAACTGAGATAGAAAGATCTCAATTTTGAGGCTACCCTGAGCTACACAGTGAATTTAAGGCCAGCCTGAAACAGTAAGACTTTGTCTCAAAAAACAAGAAAAATTCACCTTAATATGGAGGGGAAGGGCCAGCCAGATAGTTCAGCAGACTAAAGCGCTTGTTTAGGCAGAGCGCAGTGGCCGGGGTTGGATCCCTGGGCATGCAGTGCCAGCCCCGCCCCCAGCAGCATGCTGAGACAACTGAGATTGGGCATAGTTCCACGCATCTGTAATCCCAGTGCTTGGGAGGCTGAAAACAGGAGAATCACTACGAGTCCGATCTACATAGTGAGACCCTGTAGACCCTGCCCTAAGTACATTAAAAAGAAAGAAAAAAAAGACTACCTGGAAGTTAAAATAACATCTCAATACATATATACAGTGAGCACTCAATATATACAGTGTACATATCAACAGAGCAGGGTAACTGCCATATTTATCACCTCAAATATTGATATCTTTGTGTTAGAAATATTTAAAATCTCGGGCTGGGGAGATGGCTCAGTGGAATAAGTGCTTCTCTGGCAAGCACAAGGGCCTGAGTTCAATCCCCGGTTCCGCAAAAAAAAAAAAAAAGAAATATTTAAAATCTCTATTTTGAAGATAGTTGATTTTCTACCAGATACCACACTGTGCTACAAAACATTATTCTATTCCCCAATCCAATTACACTTCTGTGTCCATTAACCGTCCTCTCCAACTTTGCCAGCCTCTACTAACCACTATTCTCTCTACTTCTGAGATCAACTTTTTTAGCTTCTTCATATAAGCAGAACATTCAGTATTAGTGACTGGCTTTTTTCTTTAAAATCCAATTCTACTCATGTTGCTACAAATTTTTTTATTCTATTACAAACACATATCAAAATGTCTTTGTCCATTCAACATCAATGGACACCTTGACTGCTTCTCTATCTTAACTATCATGAATAATCCTGCAATAAGTATGAGAGTACAGATTATCTCTGATGTACTGACTTCATTTCCTTTGAAATATGTAACCAGTAATGGGATTACTAGGTCAAATATGACTCTAGCCACAGTGATCCATATGGGTATAAAAACAAAATAAAACAAAAAAAGGACTCTAATTCTAATTTAAGTAAATTCTGATTAATATAATGGCTGTACTAATTTATATTCCTACCAAGTGTTAAAGCTCCCTTTCTCCACATCCTCCAGCATTTGTTATTTCTTACTGATACTAGTCATTTCAAGTGGGGTAAGATGATAGCTCATAATTGGCATTTCTCTGGTTAGAAATGTTTAGCAGGGGCCAGGGAGGTAGCTCAGTACAATAAGCGCTTGCCTGGCAAGCGCTAGGTCCTGAGTTCAATCCCTGATTCCACAATAAAATAATTAAATAATTAAATAAAGAAATGTTTAGCATTTTTTCCATTATTTATTATTTTTGTACTGGGCATTGAACTCAGGCTCTTGTACTTGCAGGCAGGCAGTTGTGTCACTGAGCTATATCCTCAGCTCTCCATATATTTCTTAGTCATTCGTATATCTTCTTTTAAGAACTGTCTATTCAGATCATCTGCCTATTTATTAGCTGGGCTATTTGTTTTTTCACTTTTGAGTTGTGTTTCTTATATATGCCAGATAATTATCCTTTGTCAGATAAATCATTTGCAAATATTTTCTCCCATTCTGTAGGTTGATTTTGTTGACTGTTTCTTTTGCTGTGTTTGAAATAATTCTATTTGTCTATTTCTGCTTTTATTACCAAGGCCAGCCTGAACTGCATAGTGAAATCTTGCTTCAAAAAAAAAGACAAAAATCATGTCATCTCCAAATAGGGATAGTTTGATTTCTTTGGATTGGTATACTTCTACTGCTTAAATGCTTGGTTAGGAAAGCCACATTATGGTAAATGGAACAAATAGGCTACAGAGTCAGCTAATAGCATTTATGTGAAATCTACAAGCAAAAAGTTGTTATATGTTATTTATCTATTTTTGTATTTTTTAGGGAAGGGTCTACAGGTTGTTCAGGGTCTCACTACTAGATCAGACTCATAGTGATCCACCTGTTTACAGCTTCCTAAGAGTTGGGATTACAGGCCACCACACTCAGTCTCAATTGCCATCTCAGCGCGCCTGAGGGTCGGGGCTGGCATGGCAGGCCCAGGGACTGAACTGCCAGCCCCTAAGCCTGCTTGCAGGCACTTTAATCCGCTAAGCTATTTGGCTGGCCCAATATATGTTATTTAAATATGTATATATAACTGATAGCAGTTTATCATAAATAGTAAAGTTTGGCCAATGGTACTAAGAGTTTTTGTTTGGATAGTGTCTTTATGCAGTATAGGCTGGACTTGAACTCACTATGCAACCCAGGTCGGTCTTAAACTCATGGTGACCCTCCTGCCTCAGCCTCCCAAGTGCTGGAATTACAAGGAATCTGCCACTATACCCAGCTTTAATTTTATCAGTGTCTCCATTACTCTTTTCTCCTTGCTGGGACAAACACTCAAAATTAGGGAAGGGGCCAGGGAGATGGCTCAGTGGAATAAGCGCTTCCCTGGCAAGCACAAGGGACTGAGTTCAATCCCCGGTTCCGCAAAAAAAAAAAAAAAAAAAAAAAATTAGGGAAGGAAAGGTTTATTTAGCTTACAGTTAATGGAGGTTACAATCCATACTCAGCTGGCTTCAAGGCAGATGGGCACATGGCAGAGAGCAACCGCTCATGGCAATGGCAAAAAGCAGAGAGCAAGGCAGCAGTAATAGCAGCTGAGGCAGCTAGCTAGCCTCTCTTCACTCCTGACATTGTAATGTAGAGTATCTACTCCAGGGCACTCACACCCATAATCCCAGCATTGGATCAAGAATCAATCACAAACTCCAGAAGTCCCCATGACTACATGAGGCTTTCGGGAGACAACTAGACACAAACCATATCAATGTGTAATGTTTTAAATCTTTAAAAAAAAAAAAAAAGATATGTAAACATGCCAACTCCCCACAATAAATGTAATCATTATGTACTGTGAACATGTACTAATAAATTAAAAAATAAAAATATGTAGAAAAAAATTATGGGAGACCCAGAGCGCAGGCCCGGCGAGTGAGTGAGGTGACCTGGGGCTGTGGGATCCTGAACAGACCCAAGAGCACAGGCCCCGCGAGTGAGTGACACGACCCAGGCCGCGGGATCCTGAACAGACCCAGAGCGCAGGCCCGGCGAGTGAGTGAGACGACCCGGGGCCCAGGGATCCTCATTTGACCCAGGCTGCATGCAGGCCCAGCACAGAACCCTTCAGCAGAACTCCCTGCAAAGAGGCAAGAGGCAAGAACCACCCAGCTGATTCAGGAGCAGAACATCTTGCTAGAGAGACACAAAGGGTTCAACTCTAACACCTGCAGCAGAAAGAAGTGGAGCGCAGCAGCCAGATCCAAACAACACCCACCT
>NW_004524736.1:5323153-5343802 GCF_000260255.1 Octodon degus | reverse complement strand
ACTGTATCTTTGACTTACAATTTATTTAAAAGACATTGTATGATATCTTCTCCTAGTATTAGAAACTTTAAAAAGTATATTTCGATTTTCTGTTGACTTAAAAAAAAAAACAGAGGTTTGTACCTATGTTATTTGCTCATTATTTCTTGCCTATATCTTGTAATATGAGAAACTACTTTGGCAATAATAATACACAATGTACTAACCATTAAAAGAAAAGAAAAGAAACAGAAAAAAGAAAAAAATTATGGGTTTGGGTGTAGTTCAATAGAAGAATAAACACTTAGCATGTACAAGGACCTACGTTCAAGCTTTTTTTTTTTTTTTTGCGGAACCGGGGATTGAACTCAGATCCTTGCATTTGCCAGTCAAGTGCTTATCCTATTGAGCCATCTCCCTGGCCCCTCTACGTTCAATCTTTACTACTCAAAATCCTTTCAAAAGTAAAATTTTGCAAAATGATAACATCTGTTAAATTGGACAGTATGTACCATGCTCTCAGTATTCTTCTAAGTATGAAAATAAACACATTAAACATACTTCACCAAATGAGAACATATATGAACACCAAGCAGCAAGAGAAAAATATTTCTTTTAGGAATGTGTATTTGTAAAACTATTCTAATACCTCTGATGTCTAACTTCCTAAGTGTGATAGAAACCTTCAAGTATTTATGCACAGAAACATGCTCACAAGATGCTGCCAGAGACACTAAAATTTGCCGATGTAGCTACCAGTAATCTATCAACCAATTCACAAATGTGCCATCTGTTACATCAGGATAGTTTTTTTAAAAAACCTTTTAGTTTATAACTAAAAAATCTCAAGTCATTCTTAAGTTTCATCATAACTACATAAATCTATCATGAAGGACCCAAAAGTTTTTTTAAAAATTACCCTTTCTGCCTTTAACATTATCTTTCTCCACATTCCTTAGTCACACACACCCATAGACTCTAAAAGTTTCCCCACCTGCGTACAATGTGTATTGGATTCTGGGGAGATTTATGTGACTCAGATAGCACCATGGGAGTGTGCTAATTAGCACCAAAAGAAATTGAACACAGAACTCTGTTTAACCAGCAGTCAAGGACGCAAGCTCCTGAGAGAATATGACTTCCTATCCAAGCATGATGAGTACATCAAACTGTAAATGATGCTCAGGAACAAGAAGTTCTAGAAATAGGAATTGAAATAAAATTAGATTTGTAACATTCATTGTTCTACAGAACAAGTGGCAGCCCTTCTGGTTTTGTTTCATTTTCTGGATCAACTAAAAATACCTTGCCAAGCAGAGTGGAACCTACCTGTAATCCCCACACTTGGGAAGCTGAGACAGAAGGATCACCTTGAATTCAAAGACAGCCTGCGCTACATAGTAAATTAAAAGCTAGCCTGGCTGGGGAAGATAGTTCAGTAGCAAAGGCACTTACCTGGCAAGCGCAAGGTCCTGGGTTCAATCCCTGGTACCAAAAAAAGCTAGCCTGAAATACATAGCAAGTCCTGTCTCAAACAACAAAAAAAGTAAATAAATAAAAAAGCTTAGAGCCAGGCATGAAGACATGAGCCTATAATTCCAGCTATTCAGAGGCTGAAGCAGGAGAATCACAAGTTCAAAGGTTCCTCTCCCTATAGCTGTGAGGGTCCTAGTGTGTAAGAAGGCACTGGAGGGCTGATGAGATAGCTCAGCCGACTAAAGCACCTGCTAAGGCAAGCTTAGGCAAAAACAGGGACAGTGGTTCCATCCCAGCACCACATGCACCCCCAGGGTGGGCTGAGCGGGCCACAGAGTCCAGGCGGTAGCGGTGTACACATGTAATCCCAGTGCTGGGGAAGCTGAAAACAGGAGGATCACTATGAGTCCAAGCTGCATAGTGAGACCCTGTAACAATCAAATACATTTAACAAAAAGAAAGGAACTGGATACACAATTCTTTGGGAGTTCTGTTGTATACATGTATACAGGAAGTCTCTAAATATAGACAGTCTTTGTATTTTTAAATTTTATTTATTTATTTAGAGTGTGTGTGTGTGTGTGTGTGTGTGTGTGTGTGGCCAGCTCAGCCCACCAGGGGGCAGGGCTGGCTGGCATGTGGTGCTGGGGGGATTGAACCGCGGTCCCTGTGCTTTGTTTAGCTTAGCTTGTTCTAAATAGGTGCTTTAGACCACTGAGCCATCTCACCAGCCCCAGTCTTTGTATTTTTGTGAACCTATGAAGTCTCAAGTATTTGTGCTTGCCTGTATTTTTTGTCTTCAAAGTGTTTTATAAGCCTTAAATTTTATAATTTTCCACAAAACCATCTAACAGTTTTCTTGCCTCTCTGCTTGTAAGTTTCATAAAACAGAGACATGACATGAGAACAAATGGTTCTGATGGGTACACACTGGTACAGAACCAGACTGGCATGAGATCACTCATCTAACAAGCTATCTCAGTAACAATGCTCCTGAGATTGAGTAATAAGATTTAATCTGAGCAAGGATCTAAATAATTCCAAATTTAATATTTTTCCTCTGATGATAAGTAGACCTTGCACATAGACTCTCCAGAATGTCCTGACTTACATATATATCCAATAGGCTTGATATCTGACCATAAAATAAATGTTACCATTTTGTTTTTAACATGAATCTCCCATGAGGTAAAAGATTTGTTTTTCTTTTTTCTTTTTCTTTTTCATTTTCTTTTTTTTTTTTTTTTTTTTACCAGGGATTGAACTCAGGCCCTTGTGCTTGCCAGGGAAGCGCTTATTCTACTAAGCCATCTCCCCGGCCCGAGGTAAAAGATTTCTGAATGTACTATATATGTTAATTTCTGGATTCTTGAATCTGGAACAAGGAAACTTGAGAAGGACTCTGCTGCACTGTGAAAACACTTGGGTGAACAACCTATTTGTGTTTCTAAGATGATACACCTCAATTTCAATGCTAACCTCTTCAAACTACAATTCTTTGCTTTCAGTATTGCTCACAACAAACTAGATTATGTTTTTCCGTATCTGCATTCTTCACCCCTCCTTGAAAGCAAGAATGGTATCCTGCTCACTGAATAACTCTAGCATTTAGTGTTTGGCACACAACAAAAGGATTCAGCACAAAAGAAGCTCACAATGTATTAAGGAAAATTATTAGACAAGTACCCAGAAAAAGTAAAATTACTTCTCTAATACTGCCTAGTGTAGCCCCTAAAAAGGACATAGCATGATATCAATCATCTTTTCTCCCTTACAAAAATAAAGGACATGAATTAATGTAGTAAAACTTCTTAAACCCAGTCTAGGATGGTAGTGCTGTTGATTCAGGAGGATTACCATGAGTTTGAGGGCAGCCTGAACTACATAGCAAGGCCCTGTCTCAAAAAAACAAAAACAAATCTGATTCCCTTTTTGTCCCCCAAAGCAGAATACCCCAAGATTTGATTGATTAAGTATATCCAACAATGTTTATTGAAGAATGTTTATTTACCTTCTTGGAAAAGAACTCCCTCTTTAGTCTGGAGCAATAATGTCAACTTTGAAAGGTAGATAGATGCACACACTATTACCTAACCAGGATAAAAATTTTTCTTCCTTCACCCACACTATACATACTCAACTCCTGACAATGCCAAAACAAAAAATATGCCTGGCATACACCTGTACTCCCAGCACTCAGGGGTGACTGAGATAGGAGGATCACCACAAACTCAGATCCAGTCCGGACTAAATAAAGACCCTATCTAAAAAAAAATAAATAAAATAAATAAAAAGTCATTTTGGAAAAGGACCACGGGGTATTATATTCCAAGTTGGTAGATCTGCAGATGAGATTCTCAGAAACTATTGTTGCACAAGGATTTCTATTTGAGATGCTACTAAGACTTCAACTTCTATCAAAACATAAACTATATTCATTAAATAATAAAAGTTTGAGCCAGGCGTGGTGTTGTATGCCTATAATCCCAGCACTTGAGAGGCTGAGGCAGAAGGATCACTGCAAGTTCAAGACCAGCCTGGGCTAAAAAGTGACCTGATGGCTGGCTTGAACTGTCTAGCGAGACTCTGTCTCAAAAAATAATGAAAATAAATAAATAAGTTTGTTAAAATTACAAATATTGTATGTACAACTCATTACGGTATAATCATTAAGTTAGTAGTTATTAGTGCAATTTTTGTATCTTTTTTTAAGTATCATCCTTGAGTTAATAAAGAAGCATACTCTTCAAATGTTACTCATACATGTACAGCTAAAAGAAAAAAAACAAGTAAGAAGGATAATTTATCTTATTTATTTATTTTTGTTTTTTTGGGGAGAGACAAGGTCTTACTATGCAGCTCAGGCTGTTCTTGAACTCCAAACAATCCTTCTGCCTCAGGGTCCCAAATATTAGGATTACAGGCATATGCCACCACACCCAGCCCAAGAAGGACAATTTTATTTATTTATTTATTTATTTATTTAGAAGGACAATTTAAGTGAAAAGAAACAATCAGAACAAACCAGAAAAAGGTATATGATTACATTTTATTTGGGGGCCAACAGAGCTGTCTTGTATTACAAATAGTCCCTATCTTACATTACAAACAAAAATAAGTTCTAAGTGGATAGAAAACCAAAATACAAAAAATACAATCACAAAAATAGATGAAAATGTAAAATTTGTTTAAGAACTCAGAGGTAGGAGAGGCCATCTAAAACATGAAGGTTTCAAGCCCAACAGGAACAAACAGGTTAATCTGGCTACATAAAAACTCTAAAGATCATACAGTTACAATAAGAAAAAGAATAGGAAAAATATTTGCAACATACATGAAGAATTAATGTCCATGGATAGAGATGTAGCTCAGTGGCACAGCACCTCCCTGGCAAGCACAAAGTGCTGAGTTCAATTCCCAGTACCACAAAAAAAAAAAAAGAATTAATTTCCAGAACAGTTAAAGAAGTCCTACAAACCAACATGAAAAAGACAAATCACTAGAGATATTTATTTATTTATTTATTTATTGGCAGAACCGTAGAAAGAGATTTTTAACCGTTCTGTTCACTGCCATGTCCTTAGGACTTGGTACCTAGTAGTCAGTTGATGAGTAACTGTTAATGGATATGAGCAATTATGAGATAAAGGCTATAAACTGCCAACAAAGACATGAAAATATTCTCAGTCTCATAAGCAGGAGAATGCAATTTAAAAAAAAAAAATGCTGCCCATCAAAGATATAAAAATATAGCCAGGGTAATGCACAGACCTGTAATCCCAGCACTGAGAGGTGCTAAATCAGGATTGCAAGCCCAGCCTGGACAATTTAGTAATCTAAGAACATAAAAATGAAAAATTTGCCTGGGGATGTAGCTCAGTGTGAAGCACTGGGCTCAATCTCAAGTACCAACAATAACAATAACAATAACAATAACTAATATCCACTATTGGTAAAGGTATAGGGAAAGTGCCATCTTTTTTTTTTTTTTTTTTTTTGCAGGTACTGGAGATTGAACTCAGGATCTTGAGTTTGCCAGGCAAGAACTTTCTACTGAGCTACCTCCCCAGCCCTGTGCCATCCTGTAGATACCTCATATGTAAAATGGTGCCACATTTTTGGAAGCTACATAGTCTTATGTATTAAATTTAAAATATGAGCGTTTGCCTGGCAAGCACAGGGTCCTGAGTTCAATCCCTGGTACCACAAAAAAAAAAAAAAAATTAAAGTATGGGTCTCTTTCAAACCCTCCCCCCCCCAATTTTTTTTTTTTTGGGCAGAATTGGGGATTGAACTCAGACCCTTGCACTTGCTAGGGAAGTACTTACTCCACTGAGCCATCTCCCCAGAGATTTTTTTTTTTTTTTGTAATGATCTACAAAGTTTCACTATGTAGATCAGACTCAGTGATCCGCCTGTGTACAGCCTCCCAAAAAGCTGGGATTACAGGCTCATGCCACACACCCAGTCTCAATCGCTGTCTCAACGTGCACCGGTGGGTGGGGCCATAATGGCTTGTGGTGCCCAGATCGAATCCCAGCCACAGCACCTGCCTAAGCAGGCCTTTTAATCCGCTGAACTATTTGGCCAGCCGCTTAAAATTCTTCTACATATCCTGCAAAACTAATTCTGCCTGAATGCAACAAGAATGCAGATAGGTACTATTGCACTGTTTATCACAAAAGAGAAAGTATATCATAAAACAATGCTTTTAAAGGTGGCAGGAGAATGCAATTAAATTCGAACCGCTGGAGTTGTCGCCTCCTTGAAGGCCGCGCCGGATCTACATTCAGACTAGAACAACCATACGGGCCCTTTCTTAGAAGGCTTAAAGGTGCCTATAGGGCTCGGTGACCACAGCTTGCAGAAACTTCTCCCTGGGTGCTCCAGGATTGTCCCATATGAGGCTCACCCTGCCACCTCCCAAAGTGGTTGATTGTTGGAATAAGAAGAGGGCAATGTTCGTAATATATGACAACATCAGGATTCTAGACATTGAAAAACACCCCAAAGACCTGATCACAGGCCTCATATGGCTTTGAGGCAGGAAGGGAAATGAACTGCAGTGATGTATATGAAAAAAGAGAATGGTTGGAAATAGAATGCTCATTAATGACTTGCACAACCTTAAAAAACATATCAGCTATCTCTACAAACACTTTAATCTTCATGTGAAGTACCAGTAGAAGAAAAATGTGGGATCTGTAGAAGAGACAGCATGCCTAGAGATAGTGACAGGACTTTCCCTGAGGAAAGGGTTTTGTATGCTAATAAAATGGAGCTTTGGGGTCTTAAAAAAAAATGCTTTAATAAATAAATTTTGGAAATCAGTACACATTTAAAAAGAATGAGACAGATACGTATGTATTAACATACGTTATTATAAAACTATAACTTTCTTTATATATAAATATGACTTAAAGTCATAGAAAAAGTCTAAACCGGGCACGATGGTACACACCTGTAACCTGCAGGTACAGGTAGATGGTTAGGTTCAACCAATGTGTAACTTGAGTTCTACAAGCCACAAAGCCAATACTAACTGAAGTAAACAGAAAAACCACTTACAGAAAGGACATGATGGGGTAGTTTTCAAGGTAGAAAACATACTTTAGGGGGCCTGCCCCTTAGCTCAGTTCTTTAAGTGGCTGCTTCAACAAAGCAGTCAGGCTCAGGTTGCTGTGGTTCGATCCCCACAACACAAGACAGCCAGTCATGCCTTGAAGGCATTCGGCGCAAAAAAAAAAAAACAAAAAAAAAACATACTTTATCCAGTAGAAAAGTATGAAGACGAAATATAGGAAGTAAAGCCATGCTGTTATGTTGAGCTGTGGGGGACTCAGGTCAATAATTTCTGACATTGCCAGTTAAACAGAAGACCAAATGCTATTATGGGCTACTGAGCTCTTTTAGAATATTTTGCTGAGTTTACACACCTATAATATTCAATAACGGAACTTAGAAAAAATGGTGTATACCAATGAATGTCCATTTTGTATCTGTGTATTCAAAGTGGTTAGGATAGATATATAGTTGCATTCTCTTAATGAATAGAATGATTTGTTCTAATAGTGTTTGTAAATAGGATATCAAGTCCGCATCTTGTACAGCAATTAACCACTAAGAAGAATATATGCAGTGTGTTATTTGTTGAAACTGTACTTCTGATTTGATTTGAAACTGTCTCATTGCTATCTGTTTATCAATAAAATTTTGAAAAAAAAAAAAAGAAAACATACTTTAGGGATACACAGCTAAAACTCCACCCCAAATTACAGAAATGGTTTGGCAAAGAGATGCTGTGGCTTGGTTTGTACCATTACGGTTCTGGCTATCAGGATGCTAAAAATAACACATTGCTTCTGTCACGCCTACGGCTTAATCTTGTTGTAAGAGGCTAATACATGAGGGATAGGATGGTAATGGAGGGAGATAATATAAAGAATATAGTAGAAGAGTTTGGGGGACTGAGTCAACTGAAAAGTTAAATTGAATAATAAATGAATTGAGGATTAGGAAAATAAGGGATGATTGGATGTCAAGTAGTAACTAAAATAAACAGGATGTGAGGCATGGTAGCTTAGGCCTCCTCATAAAAGAGGGCAGATCCTGAGTTCTTAAAGGTGACACAGCGATCTTAGCACAAGCTTAAACAGACTTCACATGGGAGTTTGGTCAGCTCAGTAGAGGGCTGACAGTGTGACAAAGCCTCCCACTGTTGCTATGGGCAATGTTCCATCTCACTGATCCCAAAGGCATCAGAGACTGGCAATACCTTGGGCAAGTTAATTACTCTCTTTTTTTTTTTTGTGGAACCAGGGATTGAATTCAGGCCCTTGCGCTTGCCAAGGAAGCGCTTATTCCACTGAGCTATCTCCCTGGCCCTTAATTACTTCTCTTTAAGCCTGCGTTTTCTCATCTGTAAAATAAAGACAATGCTACTCATGTGATAAAGTTGTTAGAGGATTAACAGATGAGATACATGTCTGGCACAAGATAAGTGGTTCTAACTGGTACCATTATAAGGATCACCAAAGCCAAGAGAACAGCTTCCAAGAACAGGCAATCAACACTGCGTGACCAAAAAAGGGTCATGGTGAATACCTGCAGGAGAAGCTAAGTTTATACCACTTTTGGTATCTGGTATGCAACATACAAAAAGTCTTTAAGGTCTTCTATAGTCTGAAGAACTCAACTAGAAACTCCAGTATAGTCTTGTTTAATATAGGTTCTCAAAAAAATAAATTAATAATAATAATAATAATATAGGTTCTCAGCCAAAAACCAGGTATCACAAACTGATGTATTTCTACTGATAGATCCTGAGAGGGGGGTATTGCCAGCTATCAATTAGAGTGTCCCAGAAAGAATATGGTTGGCTGAATTCTTTCAGAATATAGCTGTGGAAGAGTGTCTGAACATGATAAAGTGATAGAATCTGGTTATTTAACTTAATTGAAATAATTTTATACATATAAACTTAAGGAATAAACTTTCTCCTTTGTTCTGTTCTCACCAATCTCTGGCCATAAAAAAAAAAAAAAAAATCACAGAAATCTGATCAGCTTGCTAAACCTCTTATTGGGCAAATGAATTTTAGATTCTCTGTGTCTACACCTGAACACAATGGCAGGGTTGGAGGATCTGGAGACCTGCCAAGACCTCTTCCCATCTACCTCAGTTGTATCTCTGAATATTTTCTTTCTTTTTTCTGCTTTTTTGTTTGTTTCTGTCATTTCAGACAAGGTCTCACTATGTAGTTTACACTAATCTTGAACTCACTATATAGCCTAGGCTGGCCTCAACTTTAAGTGATTCTCCTGCCTCTGCTTCCTGAAAGCTGGGATTATAGGCAGGTGCCCCTCTGAACATTTATATAAGATCTACCATGAAAGAAACAACATATTCTTTATGAACTCAATAAAGAGTCTAAACAAAGATTATAACAAATCTCTTTTTTCTTCTCTGGTTGTGAGGAAGGGGACCATTTTTAAGGGAATTATATGATAAACTCACCCTCTTTTTCTATAAACAATTCATTTAACTAACTGTAGACTCTAAAGATCTAAGTGTCTTCCTCAAAATATCAAACTATCACTTAACTATAGCTTCAGCCCAGAGCAATCTCTTAAAACTGAGAGTGTGCTGACACAGGCCTGAAATCCCAGCAATCAGGAGGCTAAAGCAGGACCTCCCAAGAGTTCAAGGCCAGTCCAGGGTACATAGTGAGTTCAAGGTCAGCCTAAATAACACATACCCTACTTGAGAAGACAAAGACACTAGTTTTTTTTTGTATCAGAAATCAAACTCAGGACCTCATGCTTGCCAGGCAAACAAAATACTCTTAAGGGCCAGGGAGTTGGCTCAGTGGCATAAGTACCTTCCTGGCAAGCACAAGGTCCTGAGTTCAATCCCCAGTGCCAAAAAAATATTAAAAACCTCTGAATATTTAATCTTTCCCAAATTCAAAGAGAACAGAATTCACACATTATACAAAATAAGGACCGCTTTCCCAGAAAATTCAAAAATGTCCACAAAGAAATATGGTTAAGATCTGTAACTAACTCAGTTAATAAAAACAAACTGCTTATTTTATAGTAACAAAAAAAACTTCAGAAAAAATAACATAAGATTTAAAAGGTTCAGTCCTAGATTTGGGGCAAAGAAATATTTGAATTAAAAAGCTACAAAAGCCAGGCCTGGTGGAACATGCCCGTAACCCCCGCACTTGGGAGGCTGAGGCAGGAGTATTTCAAGTTCTAGACCAGCCTGAGCTACAAAGTGAGACCAAGACCAGCCTGAACTAAATAGCAAGACCCTGTCTTACACACACACGCACATACACGTGAAGAAGAAAAAAAAGCTACAAAATTTGGTTTTTGGTATCAAATGAATTAGGATTCTGTTAACTCCATCATATTACTGAGTAACCTTGAGTAAAATTCCTTTTTTTTTTCCTCCATTCCTGTTTCCTCAATAAAGCAAGAACATTAACTTTAAAGGCTCATAAAGGAATTAAATAAACTAGTATATATAAACCTCTAAGCACAATGTCTGGTACACAGCAGTATGCCAATTTTCAACAGGCTGAATCAGATTGATTCAGAGAGAATGTGAGATTCAAGGAAAGAGACAAATAGCTGAACAGGAAATAATATATTCCTCAGTTATTCAACCTATTAACTTTAAAAATGTGAACAAAATCGAACAAATTTCTCAAATTACTAAAGTAAAAAAAATGGTAGACTATATATGTAAAAGTATTCTTCCATTCTTCTTATATAATTCTTTGAAGTTCCATGTTCATACCATTTCCTCCTAAAGTCCTAACTCAGATTCTCCTTATTTTGGTCCTCTGATGACCTTTTCCTTAGCCAGACACACACATTTTTAGGTTCAGTTACTATTCTAAAGACTTCTGAGAAATGACCAGAAGCCAGAGATCAGAGAGAATCCACGTTGTACAAAAGAACATGGGCGGGCTGGTGAGATGGCTCAGTGGTCTAAAGCACCTACTTAGAACAAGCTAAGCTAAGCAAAACTCAGGGACCGCAGTTCAACCCCCAGCACCACATGCCAGCCAGCCCCGCCCCCTGGTGGGCTGAGCTGGCCACACACACACACACACACACACACACACACACACATATAAATAAATTAAAAAAAAATTAAAAAACAAAAGAACATGGTCAATGGAAACAGGTTTAAGTCTTACCACTACCACTTTCTAGACATACAACTTTGGGCAAGGCACTTAAAATTTCTCTGGACCACATTCCCTCCTCTGTAAAATGGATATAATGCCCCTATACCTCACAGTGTACTCATCAGGATTATAGAAATACCAATGACAATTCTTGGCATATGAAAAGGCCAATTAACGGTAACTAATATTAGGGCAAAACTGCCAACTGCTGTACTGAACATTTTGCCAGGCTGCACAGTTTTAACAGGCAGAAGAGTCATACTGCTCTCACATTCCCATGCTTATATCCAAAACATTCCATTTTGTGATCTATAATTAACCAAATCAAGAGCTTAAACAATTCAGGGCAAGAATGCACTAACATGGTTCAACTCATTCTCTCCCCACAGCAACAAAGCCAGGGCAACATAGGTAGGTATTGTTGCCAAAGTGGAGTCTGTCCAAACATGGTCATTACTGATAATGATGTAAACACAAGTTAGTTGAAGTTCTTGGGCTTACAGCTTTATTGTCAGAAAATTTTAACTTTTCTAAAAGAAATCTTCTGCCTTGTTCTCTGCTGTTTTTTTTTTTTTTTTTTTTGGGGGGGGGGCTGTTACAGGGTCATATCTTGTCTGCATAGGGTCTTACTACGCAGATCAGACTCATAGTGATCCTCCTGTTTTCAGCCTTCCCAGCACTGGGATGACAGGCATGCGACACTATGCCCTGACTCTATGGCCAGCTCAGTGCACCCTGGGGGTGCATGTAGTGCCGGGGATCTAACCACAGTCCCTGTGCACTTGCCTAAGCAGGTGCTTTAGACCACTGAGCTATCTCACTGGCCCCTAACACCAATTTCTAAGAGAACAGGGAAGACATCCTTTCAAATGCTACCATATTCACTGTGGAAGTTATCTCCACTTTTCATAACTTATTTCTAGAGAGTTTTGGTTTGCTGAGTTCACTTAATGTGAACTTATGAAGAACATAATACAGAAATATATCATACTTCCAGTGAAAAGATCTGGCCACCAGAGTACCACAAGTTACAGGATAGAGGCAAGTTCGAAAGATAAAATAAGACTGACAGTAACCTGCACACCCTATGTTCATTCTTATTAACTACTGTACTTGGAAATTACAAAAAGTTTACTTCCCTTTAATGGCTCTGTGCAGAGTAACAGAACTAAGAAAACTGATGACAGATATATGAATGGAATAAGGAAAACTATCAATGGAAATGTGACTCAACATAAATAAGTTTGTACATGACAATTATGAAATAAGTCACCAAGTACATAGCCAAAGGCTATTTCAATCCTAGTGTTCACAGTTCCTCCATAATAAACCAGAAAGGATCCAAAGTCAGAATGATTAAATAGAAAAATCTAAGAATCAGTAAAGGCTCAACAAATCAAAATATCACGCAGTGAGGTGACTTTCCACTTGAGGAAGGAACTGTCTCACGCCCTTCCATTTAGCCAATATAAAGAAAGCTTAAAGATTCTGAAGAGAAAAAAAAGCTCAGCAATGTCTTTACTTACATCATACAGCTATTTCCTTGCCCAGAACTTCACCTGCTTAACTTTCAACACAGAAGTTTTTGTGTGTGTATGCAATTAACACTGTAAGGCAAGCTCAGCCCTGTCTTCTACAGCCTTAAGGTTGCTGAGTAAATATAGAATCATGGAATATACATTTTAATAATGAAAAAGCAGGAAGAAGGTAGTTCACTGTCCAGGAAAATGACCAAGACGCACATCCAGAATTTAGAAAAACAGATTCTGGTGTGCTGGCCTGTACTTTACAACAATCTATTAAACTCTGTATATTTCAGAGGTGGTCATGGTAGCACGTACTTAACCATGATAAGAATAAAAGTCATTGTTCTAAGAGCACAAGGAAAAAATCCTCTCAAGTGCTACCATATTCACTGTGGAAGGGTTTTTTTTTGTTGTTGTTTGTTTGTTTGTTTTGTTTTGGGGAACCAGGGACTGAACTCAGGCCCTTGCGCTTGCCAGGAAAGCGCTTATTCCACTGAGCCATCTCCCTGGCCCCTCACTGTGGAAGTTATCTTCACCTTTCATAACTTATTTCTAGAGATTTTTGGTTTGTTGAGTTCACTTAATGTAAACTTATGAAGAACATAATATAGAAATATACTTCCAATGACAAGATCTGGCCAACAGAGTACCACAAGTTACAGGAAGGAGGCAAGTTCCAAAGATAAAATATGACTGACAGTCACCTGTACAATAATGGTTTTCATTTCTTAAGACCCTACTGGGCCAGGAAGATAGCTCAGTGGAATAAGTGCTTGCCTGGCAAGCACAAGGTCCTGAGTTCAATTCCTGGTACCACCAAAAAAAAAAAAAAAAAAAAAAAAACCCAACCCTACTACATAGGCCAAGTTCAACGGTGTTATAAAATATTTAATACTTAATTTCTAATACTTATTAATCACAATATCCTTATTTTTATTGAAGAGGGATCTGATTTGTAGAATTTAAAATTTACCCAAAAACCAGTTATAATTGGGAGAGAAGGTACTAGGATTCAAACCCAAGTGTCTGTCTCACTATAAACTCCATGCTCTACAAGTAATTTGTTAAACACTTTTACTTTCCAAAGATCTAACCTAAATATATATTTTTGAATTCTGCCTGACTCTTCATTGCAAGAAAAATGTTTGCCCAAAGTTATAAAGCATCTCAAACTAATAAAAAACATACCCTAGGGGCCGGGGAGATGGCTCAGTGGAATAAGCATTTCCCTGGCAAGTGCAAGGGCCTGAGTTCAATCCCCAGTTCCAAAAAAAAAATTCCCTAAATTTCCTAACTCATATCTAGGTACAGTACTTCAGCACCGCAGCCCCTGCTGCCTTTTTTTCTATAATTTCTCCCCGAGTTTCATGTTACTTATGACAAGGACACTATCCTAAGGCATCATTAAATTCCTTAGGTCTTGCCTCTGATACAATTTATCACTGTATTTGTGTAGTTAAAATGAAAGGGTTATCTGCTATCCCTTATTCCTGAGGCAATTACAACAAAATGTTTGACAGGATTCAAGGTTACAATTCAATTGAATCCTATACAGTAAAGTCCATGCAGCCCTCACAAATCCATTTATTGTTGTTCTGATAAAAGAAAGATCATACAGAGCAATTAAATTGTTCTTATTGAAATTAGAACCATAATCCTTTTTTCTATGAGCCACAACTCTGACTTTTCCAATATTAGACTTTTATTTTTTCCCCTGTGCTGATTAGCTTGGGAGTGGACAGCCCGGATAGCCAACATACAAGTGATGAAGAAATGTTCTGACATCCAGGAATACTTGGTGTTCTCGGGCTTCCCCCAAAGCTGTGTATGAAAGAAGCTGACAGCAGGCATGGCCCCACAATGTTCGTTTCCCCAAAAGTACAAGCATTTTTTCACCCTTTCAGGTCACAGTAAATTGAACAAATAAAACATTCTCTTCTAATAATCCTGCTGACCAACAACAGAGTAGGGAGGACAAACTTCTTAAAGAGTGAAGAACCTCTCCATTACCTTTCTACGATCAAAGAAGATGCCAGGGTACCGCAGTAATTGGGAAGGGGACAATATCAGTACTGCTCTGTGGAGTACTTTCTTGCTGCGGCTGGCCACAGAAAGTCATTTGAACAGAAGCAAGGAACCTCGGAGAATTTCAACGAAAGCTTACTCAGAAGAGCAGAAAAGATCTTTCTACCTGTATTGCTCGGTGAAAACCCAAAAGCGGTAAGGTTTTTCTACATGTCGTCGGGGTCTCTTCCCCGGATGGTCCAGAAAACAACACGCGAGTGTGTACTGAGGGGCGGAGGGGACATAGTATTAGACTTCTCTCCTCCCCCTCCTGTTCCGAGGAGCAGGGCAGAGCGCTACCTCCATGTTACCCTAGCGAAGTGACAGTGCCACCTGGAGTGTCCGCGTCCGGCACGGGCTGCCGGGTGGGGGCAGAGCTGAGACCCGGTCGGGGAAAGGGGTCTCTGCTCCTACGATCGGAAAGGAAGGCGTGGAGGGTGGTACCGCCGTGCCGAGAGGATCTGCGGCTCCCCTCCCTCCTCTCCGAGAGTCAGCCCGGCCCCAATACCTTCTTCACTGTGCGCGGCGCCTCGGTGACGGTGCCGTCGGGGCTGACAAGGGCCTCGCCGCCGTCGCGGTGCCGCTGGTGCTGGTGATGTGGGTCGCTCCGCTTCATGGCCGACGCCTGCGGCACCTTGCCGGCGGCAGGGCTGAGAGCCGCGGCGGGGCCCGAGCCCGGGCCGGGGGCCGGGGGCCGCTCGGCGACCGGAGCTGGAGCCTCGGGGTCCCCGCCGCCCGCCGGGGGGGCCATGGCGCCCACAGCCGCCGTGCTCAGTCCCAGCTGCGGCTCCGCCTCGGAAGGGCTCAGGTCCTTCAGCTCCACGTCAGGCACCTTGGCGGCAGCCGCTGCTGACACGACCTGCACCGACATCACCGCTTCCACTGAAACCACCGGCTCAGACTCCAGCTCTGGCTCCGGCTCGGCCCCGCCTCCCACCTCCCTTCCCTCCCCCATTCCCCCACTCCTCCCCTCCATCGCCTCCGCTCCCACCCCCTTCCTCAGCCCGCCAGCTAGCCGGCCACCCCGGTCCCCCACCCGAGCGCGAGGCGCCACGGAACCTGTAGTGCGCTTGCTGCGGGCTGCACGCGGCGCGAAGACCGTGGGACCTCAGGGCCCGACGTGCACTGCGCGCGGGGACGGGCCGTGGGGGCCCCTGGGAATTGTAGTCCCCTTGGCTTTCCTCCGATAAGTGGGCAACTGTGGTCGACAGAGGGCTTCAGGGCCCGCGACTAAGTGGAACGAGTGCGGGAGGGTGATGCGACCTAGAGGAGGAGAAAGACCACGTCTCCACAGGAGTCGTGGCTTCCGGATAGACAACGCCAGAAACTCTAGGGAAAGCGAGGGAGGAGTGACTCTCTCCTGACAGCGCGCATTTCCTCTGTGTGCGCGTCTGCGATCACGTGGGCGGGCAGCCTTTAAAGGAAAAGCGGCGTGTCACGTGAGGAGAATGCCACCTACAGGGTGGAGGGCTTGGGCTTTTTCTCGAAGAACTGCAACCTAAACTAGCTTCCAAACTTCAATGGCTTGCTTTTTAAAAGGGATAATGTAGAGCCAAAGTCAATCCTTAAAGAAGCTCGCACTAGATCAAAATTTCACTGCAGGAGTTAACGTCTTTTGACGTATAAATTCGCTTAGGGAAATAATCAAAAATTCAGATTCATTTGTAGCATACAGAAATGTGAACCGAAGTTCAATAATGACTTCCCTAATCTTTTTTTTTTTTTTTTTTTTTACATTTATTTATTGTGTGTGTGGCCAGCTCAGCCCACCAGGGGGCGGGTCTGGCTGGCATGTGGTGCTGGGGATCGAACCGCGGTCCCTGTGCTTTGCCAAGCTTGTTTCAAGAAGGTGCTTTAGACCACTGAGCCATCTCTCCAGCCCCAACTTCCCTAATCTTACTTTCTTTGTACCATTCTAATTTTTAAATTTGGTATTTGTTTTAGAAGGTGCAAGGTCAAATATGTGAGTGGTAAGTTCTTTAAAAAAAAATTACTTATTTACTTGGTACAGGGTCTTGCTACACAGCTGCGCAGCTCGGACTCGTAATGATCCTCCTGTCTCAGCCTCTCTAGCACTGGAATTATAGGTGTGTGCCACCACACCTAGGTTCAGTGACCAGCACATTTGCGGTGGTGGGATTTGAACCTAGGTGTTTGAGGTTGCCTGGCAGGCGTGTAACCGCTGAGCTATTTCTCCAGCACCAGTAGCTTTATTTTTTAATCACAAAAAGGTATCTGAAACTGATACCAGCGACAGGGGAATGGTTACAATCTTTAAAAGTTATTATAAGAGCTGGCCAGATAGCTCAGCAGACTAAAGTGCCTGGTTAGGCAGAGGCAGGGACCAGGGTTTGTCTCAGCTCCCTTTTTATTTTGAGACAGTGTCTAAGTTGCCAAAACTATCCTCCAACTTGTGATCCTCCTGCCTCAACTTCCTAAGTAGCTGGGATTACAGACATGTGCCCCCATACCCAGCCCGTATTTTTTGTAAATAATAAGGAAAAAATAATAAAAAGACATTAAAATGTAGTTGGCTTTTGACAGATTTTGATATAGGATTTTTGTCTCTCTCCTAGAAAAAAATGAGGCAAAAGGATCTTATACTTTAGCTGTTCAGAGAGTGACAGCTCTGACAATTCAAATGGGCCACTGGACATCCAGCCATTGAAGCCTCTATTTTCCTCCCAAGAGGAGAAAGGGAAAAACCACCTACCTTAAATCTCCTTTCCTATGCTACTACAAACTTGGAAATTTGTTCACCTGGTGGAATTGTTCTACCTGAATGGAGGCTTCTATTTGCTACCTCCAAATGTATGCCTCAATATGTGTTGAAAGGCATCTAATCATTTTTACAGACCCACCAAATCCACCAGACACTAAAGCTCTTAAGCTTTCTCTTCACATTTCTGGCTTTCAGAATTTCCTTCCTGTTAGAAACAAACCAGTGCTTCATCTTCCAGCTGTTGGAGCAAAGAGTAGCAGTTCTATAACTGATTTCCTTCTTCCTCTTAATTCACAAGGAAGCTGCAATACAGCCAGCTGGCATGGCTAGAACCTCATAGGCAGCAGCTGCCTACCTGGACTGCCTCTAGAATTGATTACTGTGGATGAATGAAATCTTAAGAGGGAACATTATAAAACATCAGGAACACTGGGAAGAAATGGATATGCATTCCATATTTATCCCAGTCTGGATCCAAGTGTATGTCGGGTCACACGTCCCCCATTTTCAGCTCCATCCTACTTCTACTTTGTTGCCCAAGGACACAGGTATAGTTGAAGACAAAATTACTGTACTGGAAACATGATCAAATACAAGTTTATGAATTTTTTTTAAATTTTTTATTTGTGTGTGTGTGTGTGTGTGGCCAGCTCAGCCCACCAGGGGACAGGGCTGGCTGGCATGTGGTGCTGGGGGATTGAACCGCGGTCCCTGTGCTTTACTAAGCTTGTTCTAAGTAGGTGCTTTAGACCACTGAGCCATCTCACCAGCCCCAAGTTTATGAAATTTAGACTATAGGACTTTTTCTTTTATCTGGTTATTCAGCTTTCAGAATGGTGGCAAACAGGGTCAAAGCAGCATAAGCACCTGCCTAGCAAGCACAAAGTCCCGAGTTTGAGCTCCGGTACAAAAAAACAAAATAAAAACAAACAAAAACAACAAAACTGTGGCAAACAAAAGTGCATTTTGTATGCAGGATATTGTAAGAACTTCTCTAAGGTATGTCACCAGGGTAAGAGAGAAAACAAAGAAAGCAATCCTGAGAGTTCTCCCAAGGGAATAGGCAAACCAGATCAATCACAGTGGAGACCACACTCCACACAGTTCCACAGAAGTTCTGTGATCCATCAAGCACAGTGCTGTTACCTCAGCCACCAGACAAATGAGGAACATCTCTAACACAAAAGGCAGAGAACAAAAGAGGCAAGCAGAAAAAATAACTTGGAGGAAATGGCAACAGAGCAGTAAGAAGGTGAGACAAGTGGCCGGGGATATGGCCCAATGGTACAGTGCTTGTCCAACATACAACCAGGATTAAATTTCCAGCAACGAAAGAAAAAAGATTAAATTGGAGACTCACAATATTGCATTGATGAAAGAACATATCGTTTCAAGGAGTGAACATTTAGAAAACAAAAAGTACTTTGAGATGAGAGTCTGCTAGTAGAATTTTTAGACAATAAAATTTAAAGTAGGAAAGGTGAATTCATTTTTGCTTATTGTTGAATGATGGCTTGTTTCAGTGTTTTAGTATTTATGTCTAATGTGCATTTTAATGATAGATGTAATATATTGAATAATTTTTGTTTTATAGAAGAGGGGTTTTTTAAGAGTACTGAGGATTGAAACTGCACCTTTGCATTTTTTTTTTTTTTTTTTTTTTGAGGCAAGGTCTACCCCTGTCACTGTATTGCCCAGGCTGGTCTCAAACTTATTGCCTTAGTTACTTTCCTCATTGCTCAGACAAAATACCCAACACTCAAGTTAAAAGAGCAAAAATTTATTTCACCTCACAATTTGTAGAGGTTTCACTATAATCAGCTGGATCCAACGCAGGGTGGTATGACAGAGAGGCATCACAGCGGAGAAACACTTCATGACAGGCAAAAGGCAGTAAGCAACAAGTGACAATGACTCTCTTTCTCTCCCTTATATTTTACCCAGACGGCCCAAAGGGTAGCTCTCACGCCCACTATGGAGGAGCCTTAATCCTAACGCAGCATGATTCAATCCCAGCACCATATCCTTCATTCCAGCACCACACAACTTAGATCCAGCCACCTCCAAAACACCCCCACCTCCCACCGTGGCCGTGTGAGGCTCACAGAGGACACCTAGACCCAGTCCATAACACCATTTTTCTGCCTCAGCCTCAACTGCTCTGGCTACAGGCATGAGCAACCACACCCAGCTGGAAAAAGGCAATCTTTTAGAAATTATTTTTCAAGGACTGGTGAGATGGCTCAGTGGTCTAAAGCACCTACTTAGAACAAGCTTAGGAAAGCACAGGGACCGCAGTTCAATCCCCCAGCACCACATGCCAGCCATCCCCACCCCCTGGTGGACTGAGCTAGCCACACACACACACAAATAAATAAAATAAAATTAAAAAAAAAAGAAATTATTTTTCAAGCTTTCCATATAGTTTTTTCTTTAAATTTCAAAAATAGGGATAGGGTTTTAGCTCAATGGTGGCACTTATAATATGCATAAAGCCCTGGGTTTGATCCTTAATAACGTCATTCATTAATTCAAAACCCAAAGAAAAGATGATAAAATAAATTAGCAGCACAGCAGTCCGGAAAGCCTAGTATTTGCATAATACAAATGTCAAAAGGAAATAACAAAATGGAGGGGAAAAAAGAACTCAGAATATTTCCCAGAACTGAAGATGAGAGTTTCCAGAATGAAAAGGACCATTAGATACACTGCTCAGTGGATTAAAATGGACACATGTTAATACACATTGCTATACAAATTCAAAATTCTGAGAACAAAGACAAAATCTTTCAAATGTCTGACGTGGAACAAGAGATGATTCCTTTTTAAGGCTATAGCCAAGGGCCAGTGAGATAGCTCAGCAGACTAAGCTCCTGCTTTGGCAAGTACAAGGACTAGGGTTCGATCCCTGGTACCGCATGCTGAGCCCACCCTGCCCTAGGGTCGCGCTGAGTGCACGCTGTAATCCCAGCACTGGACGGCTGAAAACAGGAGGATCATTATGAGTCTGAGCTGCATAGTGAAATCCTGTACCAAACACATAAATGAAAATAAAATAAAGATGAAGCTACAATCAAAAAGATATTGAGGGGCTGGCGAGATGGCTCAGTGGTCTAAAGCACCTACTTGGAACAAGCTTGGCAAAGCATCAGGGACCACAGTTCAATCCCCCAGCA
>NW_004524736.1:5301521-5322993 GCF_000260255.1 Octodon degus | reverse complement strand
CTGGGCCGGGGAGATGGCTCAGTGGAATAAGAGCTTCCCTGGCAAGCACAAGGACCTGAGTTCAATCCCCAGTTCCACATAAAAAAAAAAAAAAAAAAAAAGATATTGAACTTCTGGACACACTGGGTTTTTTTGTAGTGAGAATCAAACTCAGGACTTTGCACTTGCCAGGTGGGCACTGTGCCACTGCGCTATATTCCTGACCCCTGAACTTTAACACTGGCAGTTAGAAGACAATGTCTCTAAATACTACAGACCTCTACCTTCTCCAGAGAACAAAGTGACAGTGAGCCAAGTTGGTGAAGAGCACCCATCTACTATACAGTGGGTAAGGGATCAGTCCTACTTTGGGCTCCATCTGAAGTGCCTGTTGCTGGGCCAGAGAGATAGCTCAGTGATCTAAGCGCCTGCCTGGCAAGTGCAAGGACCAGGGTTTGATCCTTGGCAACGCATGCCACATCAATTTCTGGGCTGCATATGTACCAAATACATAAAATTTAATAAAAAAAAAAAATTCCTGTTGTCTCCAATACAGAGCCGTTTGGCAGTGCTACAATCAGAGTGTTCCCTGTTGCTGGCCTAAACTTCAGCTTTTCTAAGTCTGCTGCATGACTGTTCATTCACTTTCCAGTTTTCAAAACTGTTCCCACTATCCCATCCCTGCATTGTAGGCAGAGTAAAGTAAGAGCTAAATCCAGTGTAGTGGAACAAATTTATAATCCCAGCGCTCTGGAAGGCTGAGGCAGGAGGATCCTGAGTTCAAGCACAGCCCTGCCTGGAAACTTTAGTGACTTAACAAGACCCTATTCATATCTCACAATAAAAATATAAAAGGACAGAGATATACTTCAGTGGCATAAGTGCCTACCTGGCAAGCGCAAGGGCCTGAGTTCAGTTCTCTGTACTAAAATAAAATAAAATAAAATAAAATAAATAACAGCAACAAACAAATAAATAAAAGGGCTGGAGATGTATCTCAGTGCAAAGACCCTGAGTTCAGTTTCCAGTATGAAGAAAGAAACTCTATATCTGTATTCTCTATATGGGAAAGTGTAGGATGGAGGGTATAGGTTCAATTGTTGGTCAAAAGGGATTTCAGCTAAGCCTATTGAATGATAATGCCCAAACCAAACACTCAAGAGGAACCATTATACTTATGAATTTCAGACAGAAATAATACAAGGATCATCTAAATTACAGTGGCTGGCTCCCAGGATAGGAAATGATGAAGTAGGTAGTGGGGATGGGATAAGAAGACAGCTGTTTGAAGTAATAGGACCTACAAAACAGGAGCAGGATATAGTTCTGTGGCAGAGCACATGCCTAGCAAAGCTCTGGGTTCGATCCACAGCACAGGGTGTGTGTGTGTGTGTGTGTGTGTGTGTGTGTGTGTGTGAATGTGAGGATACATGTAGAACCATTAGACTTTTCAAAGTGAATCATGAGGGCTGAGGAGATACCTCAGTAGAATAAGCGCTTGCCTGGCACATGCAAGGACCTGAGTTTAATGCCTGGTACCGCCAAAAAAAAAAAAGAGGAGGGGATAAGGGGAGGAGGAGGGGAGGGGAGAGGGAGGGGGAGGAGAAAAAATTAATGTGTATCATGTATAACTTAGATGAAAATAAAAACCTTATGCTGGACCTGGTAGTGCACAGCTCAAACTATTCAAGAGACTAAGATAGGGCTGGAGAGATGGCTCAGTGGTCTAAAGCACCTACTTGGAACAAGCTTGGCAAAGCACAGGGACCACAGTTCGATCCCCCAGCACCACATGCCAGCCAGCCCCGCCCCCTGGTGGGCTGAGCTGGCCACACACACACACACAATAAATAAATGTAATAAATAAATAAACAGCGGAATATATTTTTCTAAAAAAAGAGAGAGAGACTAAGATAGGATTATGAGTTCAAAAACAACTTTTTTTTTTTTTTTTTTTTTTTTGGGTGGAACTGGGGATTGAACTCAAGCCGTTGTGCTTGCCAGGCAAGCACTATTCTACTGAGTCATATCTCCAGCCTGAGTTCAAAGACAGCCTGGGCAAATTAGTGAGATCCTGTCAAAGTAAATAAAAAAAGGATCAAGGACGCAACTGATTGGTAGAGCACTTGCATCGCATGTGTGAAACCCTGGGTTCAACCCTCACTACTGCAAATGAATAAATCAAAAGCAGTATGTAAACTGTATAGGAATTCATGACTGCATATACATAGAAGAAAGTATAAAAACAGATGAGAAAACAGTTGTTTTGCTTTCAAGGAACAGGAAAGTGGGGGAGGGAAGGTATAGGATGGGGTGTTGTCAAAAGGGATTACACTTGACTGCATTAAAAAGTAGGCTGAAAGAAAATTTAATAAAACGATTTTTAAAAAGTCACTTCTGAGTGTTGAGAATGTGGCTGTTCATTTGGTTGGCTTTTTGTGCTTTGCTCTATTTCCCCCCCATTTTCTTAGCTTAACAAAGGCGGCAGGAAAAGGGCTGAGCAGTGTACACACTGCTTTAAGGAAGCCGAAACCAACAGAGGCCGCCTGGGAACCTCGAAAGCTGGGCGCCGCCCTCCCGAGAGGGGGCCCAAAGGCACCCCTCAGGGCAGAGCCCGCCAGAGCAGAAAATCTCAGGGCATCGGCAACAAGGAAGCCTCAAGACAGGTTCCTTTTGGCCCTGAGGGGTTTTTTCAGGAATCTAGATAAGTTGTGGGTAGAAAGTGACCCACTGTTGCTCAATCCTTAGATACAGGGGCGCCTCTGAAAACTGCAAGATTTCTTGCTCAAGGTCCATCTTCGTTCAGCCAGCTCCCTGCATTGATGAAAGGCGGGCGCGGCTGCCCTCTGGTGGTCACGGTCTGCTCCTGCGCTCGTACTGAGAAAGCTTAAGGTCCAGATAAAACCTGATGATGTCCTCCACGCTTTACACAAGTAAACCTCCTAGAGAACGGACAGAGGGAGACACTGGTAGTTGAATGTCCTTGCGGATGAAGAATATCGTATCACTGTTCCTTATTTGTGAAAAGGTCAGTAGGCAACACTGATAAATTTTATTTTACTGTTGTTGATAAAAGCTAAAATAAAATGGCTATCATGCTTTTGAGAAAAATAACCCTAACAGAGAACAAGAGGAGTAAGCACAAGGGGATATGCATAGCCAGAGGGAACACAAAGTGGGAAATCTGGATAGGGCCAAAACTTGAAGATCAGATCTGGGCTGGGAGTGGGGGCTAGGGAGATAGCTCAGTAGAACAAGCGATTGCCTGGCAAGCACAAGGGCCCGAGTTCAATCCCCCGTACCACCAAATTAAAAAAAACTGGGAGGGGTGGACAGAGCTGGACTCAGCAAATCAGGAAGATCCTGTGCACTCAGCACCTACCCCTTACTAGCCTCCAGGAGAGCAGTGAAGCCAAGAGCTCTAACTGAATCAGCATTACCTTTTGCTGTGGGGTCTGGGGCAAACTACCGAACCCCTCTGTGCTTCAGTCTTTTACTCTTTTGTTGAGGCTGGGGTAAGACAGTCGCCATGCAGTTCAGGCTGGTCTCAGTTCACTATGTAGGCTGGCCTTGAACTCACAGCAATCCTCCTGCACCAGCTTCCCAAGTGCTGGGATTACATGCAGATACCACCATGCTTGGCAATGTTCCTCAGTGTCTTAATGGGTGTGAGTCTTATAGATTTGCTGTGAGAGTTGGCAGCTAATGTCTGTAGTCAAGAGAGTACCTAACATTCAAAGAATTAGCTAGTATTAGTGTAAAGCATGCATAAAACACCAAGGATAGAAACAGCATGTTCGTAGAGCCCTTTCTCCTCCTGGAGCCTGACTCTTGTCAAAAGGTCTCTGTAAGACAAGCAGCAGTAGAGGGGTCCTCTCCAAAAGCCTGGCCAACACTCCACAATGACCTAGGAGTCTGTTGTTCCTACCCTTTCCTCCATAGACCTCATTGCCACATAATGCTGAGTCCCTGTAACCCAGTGAGGCTAGCAAACTTCCCTTAACTTTGATTTCCCTGACTGGCCAGGGGCGGAATCTGTCATCAGAATGCTCCTGGCTGACAGGCATCCCTGGTGGAAGGCATGAGGCCCCAGGTCAGGGAGTACCAGGGAGACACTTGCTTCCATCCTCACTCCAGGGGCAAACTGCAGGCTGTGCTCAGCGCAGTATGAAGCAGCTTGTGTCCATATCGAACCAACACACACACTCAGTCCACGTCAGCCTGACCTTGTCAGCATCAAGCTCTTAGTCTTTGAGAACAGCCCCAGAGGATGTGGAAGACAAAAAACTGGGTAAATTGTTTGGGCGGGACTAGGTTAAGGAAAAGAAACACAACCCAGTTTATACAAAAACCTTTTATTTTCTGTTTATATTTCTTCTTCCCATCCCTAGTCCCGATGTGGAACCCAACCAGCTTTAAAGACTTGCTGCTGTCTGGTACATGGGGTGCTAGGGGCATGGTGGGAGGTCAGGAAAGGTGGGAATCTCCTCTTCTGCTGTTGTAGAAGCCAAAAGTTTTTCCTGGCTGAAGCTACAGTAGTTTCCCAGGGTTAACCCCTCTAGTCAAAGGGACCAATCCCAGGGGATTGATATGAGGAAGGCATGACGCGTCTCTCAGGGGCCTGGAGGCACCTGTCTCACCTTGCTTCTGTGCCATGCCAGGTCCAGGCTGTGAAGCTGAACCAATCTCTCCCCGGAGATAGAGCTCAAAGGACATGTGTGTCTGTGTACTTCAGTTGTGGGTCCCAATTAACAATAGTTAGGAAAGGGAATGCTGGGAAATAGAAGACAGGTTTGGGGTAGGGGCCCTATTCAGATAGAGTATAGCCTTCATAGGAAAAGGCACTTCTGGCCCCACATACCCCACTTTAGATAAAGGACACAATAAGCACTTTTGGTCTGCAAGTGCCAGGAAAGTGTACCCACTGGCACAATAACAGGTATCCCTCACCTGCTAGACATGGGCTTGGCTGTCTCCTTGGCCACTCTAGGTCACCCCAGGCTCCACCGTTATTGCCCCACCTTAAGCTCTGCTGGAGATCAAATGTTGCCAGCCAGACTCCAGCTGGTGGGGCAGAAATGAAACTCTGAGCTCCAGGGCCCTACCCCTGGGTGAGGTCATCTGTGGAGACACTCAGCTGTTTTCCACAGTCTTGCTGCTTTGAGCAAGATTCACAGAACTCTCAGGTAAGGGCCGATACATTCTGCAGTAGATCCCAGAGAAACCCTCGGAGAGCCTTGGCGGTCTTTGTTCCTCTTTCCTGCTCTGCAGGCTCAGAAATCTGAGTCTGCATCCATGAGCTCAGCTTCCATCAGGTTGGTGCGAGAATGAATGGGGCCCAGACCTTGGCGGCGGCTGTGAGCCCAGGCCATAGGGACCGGGGCACTGGGGAGAAATGGATCCTGATGGGGACTGGGCTCTGGGCAAAAGGGGTTGGAGACCAGGGTCCAAGCTCCCTGGCAGCAGGGTTCCCCAGATCCCCAGGCACCTGCAGCCACTAGGCACTTCTGTCGGGGCAGCTGAGGCAGCCGAGGAACGTTACTGGTGGCAGGAGGAGGGCCAGGGGCAGTGTGATGAAGATCAGGGGCCGTGCCCAAGGGGCACACCTCCTTCTTCCTCTTCCTCCGCTTCTCTTCTTCTTCTTCCTCTTCCTCCGCTTCTCTTCTTCTTCTTCCTCTTCCTCCGCTTCTTCCGGCCCAGCCGCTTCTCCAGTTCTGGGGAGATCTCTGCCTCAACCAGCCACAGGTTGGCTTGTTCTTCTGGTGGCACTGATAGAGGAGAGAGAACACAGATTGGCCCCCAGGTCTGTCTCCACCATGCTTCCCTCTTCAGAGCCCCGATGCTTGGGCTGTGAGACCCACCACTCCATAGACTCCTTAGCCACACACTGGATCCTCTAGGGCAGTGATGGCAAACCTGTGGAGCTCTCAGTGTTAACAGGCCACCCCTCCAGCACGTAGGATCTCAGACACTGCTCTAGAGCCTTTTATTCCCCCTTCCCCCACCCCACAGCCCCTGGTACTTCAGCCCCAGGGAGCCCAGTCCTGTGCACCCCCACCTTCCTACAGAGCCCTTATACCTGGAGTTGCCACAGGGGTGACAGAAACATCCTGGGGCAGTATGGCTCCTCTCCGAGCTACCATCTTGGTGACATGCTGGGCCCAGGCAGAAGAGACATCGGCAGACGGCTCATTGAGGTCAAAAGCCAAACCCGCTTTGGGGATAGAAGAAAAGAAGGAAAAGTGACTTCCTAGTCCTGAGGACAGTGACTCCTCCCTTGCGTAGCTCCACTCCTCTTCCCCTAGCGGGTCCCTCCCATGCCACCTGGCAGAGAAAGTTCCCTCTCTAAAAGACAGTGATCTCTCTCCCAGCATCTCAGAGGAGCAGCCTCAACCCTGGCTTGTGCTGACCCAAGGGGAAGGCAGAGGAAAGGAGAGGGACAAAACCTCACAGAACTAAGCACCAATACGTAGGCCCATGGATAGGAACAGAGGGAGACAGGGACCCTGGAGAGCAGATGGGGGGACCCTCGGGGAGAGTGAGAGTACGAGGGCGAGGTGGAATTTGAGGCAGAATTTTTGAACAATCCATGAGGCACAGGGTTGGGCACTGCAGGAGCCAAGTGTCTGTGAAGGGGGGCAAGGCTGAGGCTCACCCACAGGCCCATCGTGGGAGACGGTGTGCATGCTGAATGAGAGCTCTTGGCCTGGGTTCTGCAGCAGCTCACGCCGCTTGGAGAAGGCCTTGGCAATCATCTTGCTCTTCTTGATCCTTTTCGGCTCATCATCACTCTGTCCAGTCAGTCTAAGAGCAGAAAGAGCGATGACACCAAGGGGAAGAGCAGCTGTTTCCTGTCAAGTCTTATGAAAGACCAGTGATTCCATTCCCTCCAGGGAAAGAGGCAACACAAGGCCTCAGGTCCCTCAGGGCACTCTGAGGGGTACATGCTTGTCCTGTGAAGAAGTGAGCCTGGGGTGTGGGGCTCCTGGGCACCCTGCCCTCAAATCACTCACTCACAAGATGCCTATAGTGTAGCAGTGGCCCAGGCCGCCTAGGTACGGGAGGCGTCACCAGGGGGCAGTGGTGAGCCAGGGAGAAGACCAGAAAAATTGCAGCCACAGACCATGTACAGGACTGCAAAACCTGAAGGGAGCTGGGGGTGGGCGCTGAGGCTGAGAGTAAGATTGGCAGTTACTTTATTTGGTTTTTTAGTATCATGAATTGAACTCACAACCTTGTGCTTGCCAGGCAGGCACTGTGCTGCTGAGCTGTACCTCCAGCCCTCAGAGGGTAAGACTGGAGCAGTAGGATGAGCTGGCTACTGAGCCTACCTGCACCAGGTGCGCCTCCAGATGAGCAGAGTGGCTTTAGTCCAAACCCAGGTGCTCATGGCAATGCCGGTCCCAAACATGGCAAACAGGTTGATCTTCTCCACTAGAAGGCTGGGGCGATTCTTGATCTCACAGTCAGGAATGGGCTTCTTGGTGGGCAGCCCAATGGTCACATTAGCCTGGCAACTTTGGTGAGGGAGGATCAATGGGTAACGCCTTTTGCGTCCAACTATCAGGTATCCAAACTATCAATCCAAGGCCTGGAGAGCTGAGCCCCACTGCACTGTTTCCTTGTTTTGGTGCTGGGATGGAACCAGGGCCTCATGTATGCTAGGCAAGTCCTCTACCACTACACTACATTCCCAGGCTCTTGAGGTACTCTTTGTCACCTCCTGGGAGCTTTGACAAGTTATTGCTGTCTGGACCCACCCTAGACAATTACACTTCTGGGGCAGGGACCCAGGTATTACTGTAGATTAAAGCCACCCAGATTGAAAGCTGGCACCTTTAGCATCGAGCCTGAAGCAAGTTGGACCTGGTGGTACATGCCTGTCATCCCAGTACTCTGGGATGACACGAGGATCCCAGTACTCTGAGGCACGAGGATCATAACTAGAGCCCTTGGAAACTCAGTGTCTTAGTTAGACTCTCTCAAGATAAAACATTTTAACAGGCTGTGCATGTAGCTTAGTGTGAAGGTTCAATCCCAAGTACTAAAATGGGGATGGGGGACAATGAGCTTGAAGAAGTCAAGCGCTATCTACTTTCTTGGTCATTTTTTTTTTTTTAATATTTATTTATTTATTTTGTGTGTGTGTGTAGCCAGCTCAGCCCACCAGGGGGCGGGGCTGGCAGGCATGTGGCGCTGGGGGATTGAACCGTGGTCCCTGTGCTTTGCTTAGCTTAGCTTATTCCAAGTAGGTGCTTTTTAGACCACTGAGCCATCTCACCAGCCCCTCTTGGTCATTTTAACGGCTATCCCCATAACAGCTGGTGCTGTAATTCTTTTGGCAGTGGAGATGCTTCACCCTCCAATTCACCCTCATGGAAACATAAAAAAGCACCAGGAAAACTAGCAAACATGAACAGGTTGTCAAGTTATTGTAGAGATGCAGGGTTCTACACAGAGCTCTGCAAAGGTACACAGAGTCCAACTTCTGGGGCTGGTCAGAGGTGCCAGAGTAGGCAATGGCTTAATAGGGGCCAAGGTGCCAGCCAGATGGCCAACGAAGTGTAGGTGGAATGTAGAGTTCAGGAGGGATGTGAAGGCTGTTCGTCATGTTTGGCCAAACACAGAGCCATTGCTATCATGGGCACCCAGATCCAATGGTCTCATCTGAGCAGGGGCCTGGCAGACCACTGGTGCGTAAGGGAGGGGCTGCCATCCCTTCAGCAGGGCTCCAGCTCCCACCACTGCTGCCCCCAAGCCCAGGTCCTTCACTCACAGCACATAGTCCCGGAAGCTGCGCTCCCACTCAGCCTGGTTGAAGAAGTCATAAAAATGGCAGCTGAAGGTGATCAGTACAAAGCCAAAGGCCAGGAAGCCAAAAATGCCTGTAGGAGACAGGGGTAATGGGGGTGTTGCCCAGCACAGACATTGTGTGGGCGGGGAGAGGGTGCCTGCTCCCTGCCCCTCTGAGGCCTGAAGACAGCCAAGTCTGCTAAGTTTATACTGAGGCTCAGGTCAAGAACTGCATCCTCACCGGGGATGGTGGTACAAGCCTGTAATCCCAGCACTTGGGAGGCTGAGGCAGGAGGATCATTTGGAGTTTGAGACCAGCCTGCCTGGACTACAAAGTGAGCTCAAGGCCAGCCTGAACTAAAGACTCTGTCTCAAAAAGACTGAAAACAAGAAACGAAAAAACACCTCCAGGACAAAGCCAGAGGGCACCGCAGCAGCTGTTTGAAGGCCCCTGCAAGGGAAGGAGCCCTGGGGAAGCAGTTCCAGATTCTTCACAAGAGAAAGCCCCTTCTTTCGAGCTGCTACCATAGCCACTGACACACATAGAACTTGTGCTTGTCCCACGCTGCCACATCCCAACAAATGACCAAATCATGGAAGTCTCAGAGCCCCAAGCTGACCAGGACCTCAGAACCAAGGCTCCTGGGGACCACTCACCCAGGCGCAGCATGGTCTCATTGATTTTACTGGCAGCCTTCTCACTCAGCAGTCCTGGGTGGTTGCTCTTGATGGAGAAGAGAGTCATGACTCCTGCACACAAGGGGAACCTGAGGTGTCAGCAAGCGAGGCCACGCTTGTTGGAACAATGTATGGGGAGAGGGCGTCCCATGGCCCTGCAACCCTAGGTTTAATCATGGCTGGACTGACTTAGAGCGTGAGTACTAGAGACGCCAGAGAATAGAACAGGCTCGTGCCAATTCTGCTTGGACTGGGATGACTGGGGCAGAGCCACAAGTGGAGGAGGCAGAAAGGAGGCCTCCGTCCTGGCCCAGCTGTCTCTGGGGAAGGCAGCCAAGTCAAAGCTGTACTGACAGAAAAAACATACAACACAGACTCAAATAGCACTGCCGAACAGAAATACAATGTGAGCTTCAAACATAATCTGTAATTTTCTAGTAGAAACATTAAGAAAAGCAAATGAAAAAAAAAAGAAAAGTGAAATTAATTTCAACATGTTTTATTAACCTAATATATCTAAAGCATAATTATTCAACACACAATCCATGTAGTAACGATAAATATCTCCTTGTTAATGAGATCTTTTATTTGTCATTATATTTTGGTGCTAAGTCTTTGAAAGGCAGCATCTAACACTTATGTCTCAATTTGCACTAGTTTCAATGTATGTGGGCAGCAGCTACTACACATGACAGCAGAGGTACAAAATGAAAACTAGGGGTCCAGACACTGCCAGAAAATGAATAAAAAAGGTTGAACAGTTGACAGTTCCATTGGAGGAAACTAAAACAAAACAAAAGAAAAAGAAAAAGAAGATGAGATCGATACTAAGGCTTGTCGTGAAGTAGCAGATTGGGACCGGGAAGTTAGGGACCAGTACATCTGTTAACGTTGTGAAAACTATTCTGTGTGTGTTGTGAGTATGAAGGAGATGGAAAACAAGCTCCAAAAGGTGGAACAGGTTTGTCCATGTAGTCAGGGTAGATCACCCAGATGTTTACCATCACACAATTGTAGCCTGCCAAGCGAGGATAGTGGCTAGAACCCAACCCCAACCTCTGGAGGAAGGAGTATGCTCTTCTTGCCAACAAACGTACTATCCTGTTGTATGTTATGGGTCAGTGACGAAAGAAACGACGAGAAGACCTGATGAGCTTTAGAGGTCTCGCTGAGATTAGTCTCTCTCCAAGTAAGCCCAGAGCCTCCGAAGCATCTCACATTTACTGAGGGCTCAAGGCAGGCTCTCATAACAAGAATTCATGCTCCTGCATCTGCCTAGAGCAGTGATGGCGAACCTTTTAGAGCTTTTAATGAAAACAAATAGCAGGCTATTGTACCATAGGTTCCTCACCCCTGGCCTCAAAGGTCACCTGTTCTACTCTGCAAGTCCCTGGATGTGCTGAATGCAGTCTAATTGTGCAGGCAGCAGAGCTGACCACCTTCACTCCTACCTCCTCGTAGCTCTGGCCTGGCCCACACTTACCTCTGATGAGGAAGTAGCCTCCCACGATGAGTACCAGGCCTATCGGGGCCAGTACAAAGCCAGCACGGTATCGATAGTTCTTATAGCCCACAAAACAGATGCCACTCACTGAGTCCCCATCCACCTGAGGCAGGAAAGCACAGGAGGAAGTCAGTCACCTCCTCCAAGCCCATCCTACTCACATCCCCAGCCCCATAACAGTCGCAGTACCTGGGCCACAGCAAGGATTGCCACAGTGAGGACGAAGGGAAGCGACCAGGTGAGCAGGTGGAAGTAGGAGGTCTTGCCCGAGAGGGGCTGGTAGGTGGTGCCCAGGGCTTTGAAGGAGGTATGCCAGGCGTAGGTGAGGACCACAAACCAGACCACGCCAGCCATCAGGGCATAGTATACGATGACAAAGATGATGACACAGGACAGGGTCTCGTTGGAGCTGTGCAGACATGTGGGGTCACTCTGTGCTCCCTCTATCAGGTTTCACCACCCTGTCTCCAGGCCTTGCGCTGCTAAGGTCTGGAGGGTTCCCCAAGAATTTGGGCTTGGAGACAGTGCCTAGGTCAGACAACGTGGCTCCAGGAGACAACCCCTTGATAAATGCCACCAACCAAGCTCTTACACTTCCAAAGCCCATCCTTTTTGTGGAGTGCACAGCTCACCTCCCCTTCTTCTGGGTCCCCAAGACACTTACGTGGGCTCCCCAAGCCTCATGGTGCCATCAGCTCGGCAGACGATCTCCCGGCGGGCACCATCCATGAACTGGGCCAGCCAGCCAATGCTGCCCACAAAGAAACACGCATTGACGTAGAAGAGGATCACCGCGGGGTAGCGATTGGAGTTCCGCCAGTCAGCCACGAAGGTGGCCTGGAGAGACAAACGGCAGCTCTGCAAGGCGAGGGTCACTCTGCTACTGCCCCCCTCCATCCCAGGACCTTTACCTGAACCCCAGGCCCCTCCCTGGGACCCCATCGAGTCTGTCCCTTCTGGAGCCCAGCACATGGCAGCCCATCCTCCCCACCACTGACCAGGGTGAAGAGTGTGCACAGCCCGGTGACAGCACCGAAGGTGGCGATGTAGCTGTGCATGTCCTGGTGCTCCGCCTCTGTGAACAGCGGGTTCTGGCACTGGATCCCACAGCCCTCCACATCCTCATACCAGCTCTTGGGGTTGTCAGTCCGTACCAAGGGTGCCTCACACTGGCCCGAGCTGTTGAACTTGATGTTCTGCACCTCATTCTGGCAAGGACAGAGGCAGCTCAGGGTGAGCCTTGAGCTGAAGACATGGCCCTGGAGGCAGCACACAGGGTGGCTAAGGCAGGATTCCAGGATTCCAATTCCAACCTTGCCACTCAACAGCTGTGCTACCTTGGGCTCTCTGGGCCTCTCTGGGCCCTTTTCCCGAGCTCTGAGACAGCAGCATCTTATAGTAGGATGTGAGAGTTAAGGGAATACATACATGTAAAGTACTTTAATGGTATCTGGCATACATAATGAATGAAAGCAATGGGTATTATTACTGTCATTACCATTTCAGATCTCTCCTTTCTCACCCAGGCTAGAGTCATTCCCATCTTGGCATTTTTACCTATAATATGTATCTTTCTTTCTTTCTTTTTTTTTGGGGGGGGTTAGAACTGGGGATTGAACTCAGGCCCTTGCGCTTGCCAGGGAAGTGCTTATTTTACTGAGCCATCTCCCCAGCTCCCCCCCTTTTTTTTTAAACAAGAAAGAGAATTTCATCAGTTTTAAGTGCTGTTGATAACACTAAGAGATAAAGGGTCAACAAACACAGTAACAAATGGACATCTGATTGGTATGAGGCATTATCCTATACGCATCATTTTTGTGCGTGTGTATGTGCATGTGTATCCTCGGTGAATAACATTTACACATGGAGCCACTGCTGCACAAGAATATCCAAAGAGGCTGAACCAGAGCAGGCTGTTAACAGTGTATATATTCTATGTGAAAACAAATTCAACAGTTTGAACTGGCAGATAGAAGGCAACCCTGCCAAACTCTACAGTTAAAGTCCCTGCCTGGGCGCACAGTTCCACCCCTTCTATCTGCATGCAGGCATGAACAGTACTGAAAGGTAAATGGGGCACTGTGTTAACAACAGCCATAGTTACGAACATATTGTGCAAATTTTCTAGAATTAAACATTTAACTTGTATCTTGCTTTTATTTATTAAAACTAAAGCAATTGATGCTACAGGTAAACTCCACTTAAGGTTTTTTTTTGGGGGGGGTCTATCTTTTCTTTAAAAAAAAAAGAACAAGAAATAGTATTTTAAAAATTTATTTTTTATTTGTGTGTGTGTGTGTGTGTGTGTGTGTGTGTCCAGCTCAGCCCATGGGGGGGGGGGCTGGCACGTGGTGCTGGGGGATTGAACCGCGGTCCCTGTGTTTTGCTAAGCTTGTTCTAAGTAGGTGCTTTAGACCACTGAGCCATCCAACCAGCCCCAAGAAATAGTATTTAAAAAAGCCATCACCGGGGCCGGGGAGATGGCTCAGTGGAATAAGTGCTTCCCTGGCAAGCGCAAGGGCCTGAGTTCAATTCCCGGTTCCGCCAAAAAAAAAAAAGCCATCAGGAATGATACAGAATTTCACTAAACAAAATGATAGGAATTCAACAATGGTTGTTCTATTGCATATTGTGTTCAGATTAGCTGGTCAGATTGCCAGATAAAAGCATAAAAACCTGGTCAAAAAGAGGCTGGGGAGACAGCTCAGTGGTCTAAGTGTCTGCCTGGAAAGTGCAAGGACCTGGGTTCAATCTTTGGTACTGCATGCCATGCTGGCCCCGGAACCCTGGGTATGCAATGTCAGCCACTGAAACTAAGAAATCCCAGTGCTGGGGAGCTAAGGCAGGAGGATCACTATGAGTCTGAACTGTGTAGCAAGACCCTGTACCAAATGAATAAATAATTTTTTTAAAAAAAATTAAAAAGAAGGGGCCGGGGAGATGGCTCAGTAGGATAAGCGCTTGACTGGCAAACTTAAGGATCTGAATTCAATCCCCGGTTCTGCCAATAAATAAATAAATAAATAAATAAAAAGAAAAGAGAAGCCAGGCATGGTGGCACACACCTGTAATCCCAGCACTCAGGAGGCTGAGGCAGGAGGATCATTGTGAGTTCAAGATCCACCTGGGCTACAAAGTGAGCTAAAGGCCAGCCTGAACTGCATAGCAAGACCCTGTGTCAAAAAGATGGAGAGAGGGGGCAGGGGAGATGGGTCAGTAGAATAAGCACTTGTCTAGCAAGCCCAAGTGTCTGAGTTCAATTCCCGATTCCGCAAAAAAAATAAATAAATAAAAAAGATGGAGAGAGTGAGAGAGAATTTAAGCTGTGCCACAGCAAAGAATGGTGAAGCTATTTATTCAACTATCCTTTTATTATAATTATGGCAAAAATTATAATTATAAAAAATTGGGCCAGGGGGATGGCTTAGGAGAATAAGCGCTTGCCTGGCAAGTGCAAGGGTCTAGTTCAATCCCTGGTTCTGCAAAAAATACAATAAAAAAAAAACTCCAAGAGGAGTTACAGAGTATTTGAGACGGTAGAGGGCCCAACTGTAAGCTTTCTTTCTTTCTTTCTTTTTTTTTTATGTATTTGGTACACAGTCTCACTATGCAGCTTGGACTTGTAGTGATCCTGTTTCCAGCCTCCTCAGCACTGGGATTACAGGCGTGGGCCACCATGCCCTGTCTAGGTAGCAGGCTCAGTACACCTGGGGATGGGGCTGGCAGGACGTGGTGCCAGGGATCAAACCCTGGTCTCTGCACTTGCCTAAGCAGATGCTTAGTTTGCTGAGCTATCTTGCTGGCCCTTTGTAAGCTTTCTTAAAAGAGGTGCCTTCAAGTAATTTCAAGCATATAAGCTGTTGCACATACAAAAGTCTAAAAGAAATTCCAGACACTCAGGCTGATTATGGATATTGTCATAAATAATTTTTTTTTTTTTTTTTTCTTTGCGGTACCAGGGATCAAACTCAGGACCTTGTGCTTTCCACGCAAGCACTTATTCTACTGAGCTGTCTCCCCAGCCCCTCATGTTTTAATTAGGACTTGAAAACCTTTCAGTCATAACATTTTTTGTCAAATTCTATGTAGATGGTAACTGAAATAAGGTGTGTACATTTTGACCCTTACACATATGATAAACTCCCTGAGGACAGCCTTTTGTTACCTATGACTTTTGTATGATTCCAACATCTGCCAGAGTAGGGAACATGTTATCTTGGTTTTTTGTTTTGTTTTTGCTTCTGTATTTTGTGAGATAGGGTCTTAATATACAGTTCGGGCTAGCCTTGAACTCACTACTAGGCCAAACTGGCCTTGCACTTGGGGTAATCCTCCTGCCTCAGTCTCATGAGTGTTGGGATTACAGGTGTACACCATGCCTTACTGCTAAACATGTTATCTAGGATCAAAGAGAAACACCTGGATAGATTGGTCTGGCTCGTGAGCCGAGTTTGGATTTGTACTCTGTGGATCCCAGTGTTGTAGACACAAGATCCCCCCTGCATCCTGCTGGACACTGCCACACTGCAGGACAGACAGCCCAGGTCCTACCCCAGAGAACTCACCGGGCAGCCTTCAGGGAAGTGGTCGGGGGTACAGCGCAGGAAGTCAGGCCAGCCTCGCTCCCGCTCCACAATGGCACAGGGACCTCTGGTGGCCTGGCAGAGGGTTCGGCTGGGCAGCTCCACCCGGTCATTCTCACACTTGGGCATGTACACGGCACATAGCAGGGGCTGGATCACTGCCCAGCAGCGGGGAGCATTCCGGAGGCCTGGGGATGGTAACAGTGGGGCGCACTGTGGGACAACCCCTCCGTGCTCTGACTCACCTGCACAGCTGCACCCTTTGACTGTGGGCCTCTGCCCTACCACAGGACATCACTGCTAGAACCATCAGGCAATGTGCTCTCAGGCAGTGTTTCTCAACAGGACACCTGGGCAGGACAATTCTTCATGTTGCAGGGCTGCCCATGCCTCAGAGGACATCTAGCATCCAAAGTCCCTGCGTGTAAATGCCAGCAGAACCCTTCGATCTCTGACAACTACAACAAATGCCTGCTGCCCCCCAATTCATGCCCTCCAGGGGTGACAACCAGAACAGGGCCTGAGAGGCTCTTCTAGGAAGGTAAAGTGCTGAATTTCTTTACCTGGAGCTGGTTACATGAGTATAGGTATGTACTTATTTTGTGAAAATCAGGCTTATATCTATGCACTCTTCTGTATGTACACTATAATTCAACTAAAGTTTCCAAAAACACCTACCATTTCCAAATTCCCAGCTAGGCAGTGGTAGTGCCCCTGGTTGAGAAGCCCGGGGCCTTCACATGGAGCAGCATCACCAGCCCTTTTTATTGTCTTAGTTGAAGACAGGGTCATGCTGACTTAAGTTTCCCAGGCTGGGCTTGATCCTGCCATTCTCCTGCCTTGGTTTCCCACAGTGCTGGGATTATAGGCCTGCACCACCATGCTTTTCGGCTACTTAAAGACCACTGTGGGTCTCTTGTATAAGCCCACCCTCCCACAGCCCATTCACCAGAATGGGGAGATGCTCCCCCTTGTGAAGTCCCCACAACCCTTGTTTCCTTACCAAGCTGAGGTGAGAGAGGAGAGAGGTGGAGACTTAAGAAGAGGTAGTCAGAAGAGCCAGGACCTCCAGAGCCAGAGGAGGAAACAGGAGATCAGATGGAGAGAAACAGAGGAGGCTCTATCCAGCACAGAGGGAGGAAAGATATCATCAGCAGACAAAAACAGAGGTCTCAGGCATCCCCCCACCCTCCCAAGGTCTCCCCTGCCCTTCCCAGAAGCTGGGCTTGCTCTGCCCTGTGCCCTCTATCAAATCACCCCCGGTTTAGGGTTATCTATATACCAAGCGAGGAATCACACTATGAATCTTCTGAGGATATGAGCCAGTGTGGTTGATGATCACACATTGCAGGATGGGGTGGTGGAGGCAGGTTACCCGCCCCCACTTGAGGAGGGAGGCAAGAGAATCAGACTAAAATGCAATTAGCCTGTGGGGACCCCAAGTTTTGCCTGCACCATCCCCAGACTGTGTATCTCACAATACACAAGTACGCAGTCTTTAGCTTCAGTCTCAAAGGGATGACAGACTCACCCCGTGCAACTGTTGTGTGGAGCTCAGCAGGTACCTGCGGCACGGCAAAGCTGTCACCATTGCTAGTCTGACCTGAGGCCCCTGCTGCTCAGGGCTCTTGAGAATCCTCCCAGGGGTGAAGCAAGTTCCTGCCACTTATGAAGCAATGCCCTTGGGAATTTGCTCCCGTCTGGCTCCAATCAGGGTCTCCTGGGGAGCCTTTAGCACCTAGGACCATTCCCAGGAATGGGAAGTGGGTGGATGTGGGTCGTAAACAGAGTAGTGGCTATGGAGTGTGTGGTAGGTGAGGTTGTGCTTGCAGCGTGCAGGGCAAAGCCAGATGTTCCTTGGCTTGAGTGGGCTACATCCCCCCTGACCCACTGTTGAAGGGAAAATGCATTCAATGCTGGAAAAAAACACTTCAACTGCTGACAGCCCAGTTCAGCAGCACAGCAACAGCACACAGTCGGGTGCCAGCCAGTGTCCCTTGTGATCACCTGGCTCGCTGCCCCACACCTGGAGAGAGGACTGGATGGAATATCAGTGACCCGGGAAAACATCCAAATTCAAAACATGAGGCGCAATTTCTACTAAGCGTGTGTTTCCTGGGCATCACTTCGAAATGAAAAGCTGTAAGGTGAACCACTGCAAGTCACCATCTGTACGGAAAGGCGACTGGGCTGTTCTCTCCGGTATGGTGGCTATTCCTACACTGTGCATTTATTTGTCCAGACCCAGAACTAGGCAACAAGGACAAGGTCAATTTTCCTGAATGTTTATTTTAAAATATATTTAAGTGTGTGGGAGGGCTGTTGGGTAAAATATATTCTTGAGAGCATCAATTAATGAAAGTGTGTTGTTTTGCTGAATTTTGTGATTTGTTTTTCTCATTTTTCTTCATCTAAAATATTGTTTAATATTTTAAAAACAAACTCTTCATGAGAAAGGTGGTTTAGTAATCTTTTTTTTTCCCCTTGGTACCAGGACTCAAACTCAGGACCTTGTGCTTGCCAGGCAGGTGCTTGTGTCACTGAGCTATATCCTTGGCTCTGGTTTATTAATCTTAAAGGGCAGTATCTATAGAAAATTAAGCAGGGCTCTTCCACTTTTTCCATAATAGACATTTTCTGATGGATAAAAAATAAGCTTATAGTAGTAGGAGAAAAGATGGAAAATGGTTTTCTAAACCTTGAACTGAGGAGGGGCTTTGGAAGCAGGACACAAAACCCAGGAGCCATGAAATAAGTTTGAAGATTTCAGAAAACTAGGTAAGTTCTGTAGGGTACAATAAATCAGATCAATCATTATAGCAGCAAGACTCTGAGAGACGTATTTCTAGGACACAGCAAAGCGCTAATCACTTTATACACATAAAACTATTTCAAATCAGTAAGAAATGCATAATCCTATAGTTACATGGCAAAAGACAAACAGCCACAGAGAAAACAATAGAGGGCCTTTAAAAACAGACATCAACCTCGCTTTTAATAAAATGAAGGCAAAATAAAGCCATAAGATAGAACTCTTTAACCTTTATAGACAGAGAAGTATTAAAACATTTGAAATACTGCCTTGTGAGGAATATGGGGGGAGGACTGGCGATTTTATATATTGCTGCTAGGCATAGAAATTAATAAAGCCCTGTGGAGACCATCTGGCTTAACAAAATTTTATACTAGCAATTCTACTTCACTTGTTCCCCCAAAACACATGTAAAATTACTCACTGCAGCAATGCTTGTAATAACAAAAGAGTAGAAACAGCTTGAATCTATATCCATCATAAGAGGCCAGCTAAATAAATAACACACCTCAGGGGTAGAGGTGTAGCTCAGTAGGGAGCAAGGGCTTAGCTGGCACACGGCCCCCGGTTCCCATCCAGCCCCAACCCTCACCCACAACACACAATATACTAGAACACTATTTAGCACTGAAATGGTATGATGCTCCATATGCACTGTTAAGTGAACAGTTAGGTGAACAGTACCAACACCACAGCCCGTTGGGGGTGGTGGAGAGACTAAGGGCACATCTTCATCTGGACCCATGTCAGATAGCCCTAAAAACACAAACAAAAACCAGTGGTTGTGGTTGCCCTGCAGAAGAAAAATTAATAGTAAGAAGCAGAAGTAGAATTTCTGTTCCTTTTGAATTTTTTCCCCCCTAAGACATGGTCTCACCACATAGTTCAGATTGGTCTTGAATTCACTAGGTATTCCAGGCTTGCCTCAACTTGTGGCAATCCTCCTGCCTCAGCCTCCCCAATGCTGGGATTATAAATGTTTAGTTCACCTGCCTATTGTGTTCCTTTGGAACTTTGTAACATGTGCATGTACTACCTATCCTTTATTATTATTATTATAATGTATTTTAGTACAGAGACTACAGGGTCTCACTACACGAATTGCTGGGATTACAAACACACAGCACCACGCCCAGTCTTAGCGCTCATCTCAGTACAACCCAGGGGCAGGGCCATCACGGCCCAGGATTGAATCCCCGTCCCTGTACCTGTGTATGCAGGAGCTTTAGTCTACTGAGCTATTTGGCAGGCCCCTACCTACCCTTTAAAGCAGCTAAGCTTAAAGATGAAATAAAGACATATACAAATTAGACCTGCTTAGGCAGAGCACAGGGACTAGGGTTCAATCCCTGGTGTGCTGTGCCAGCCCGGCCCCTGGGGCGGCTGACATGGGCTACTAAGACTAGGTGTAGTGGCACGTACCTGTAATCCCAGAGTTTGGGAGGTTGAAAAACAGGAAGGATCACTAGAGTCCGATCTGTGTAGTGAGACCCTGTAAATCTTGTAGACTCTGTACTAAATACATTAAAAAAAAAATTAGAATGGAGGGAAGCTCCTCAGAGAAGGAAGGGAATGAAACTGAAAAGGGTGAAGAAAGCTGTGAGGTTCCACAGGTAATAGTGCTCTGGACTCTGAGTACAAGGGAAGAGAGAAGACAGTAGCTTATCTGTATTGTTTTATTTCTCTTTAGTAAAATATGAAACAAAGGGGCCGGGGAGATGGCTCAGTGAAATAAGCACTTCCCTGGCAAGCGCAAGGGCCCGAGTTCAATCCCTGGCTCTGCTAAATAAATAAATGAAACAAAAAGAAAAGTAATGCAAATATTATAATACTATTAGTCTTTGTACTTTTTAAATGTTCACAGCTTTTTTTTTTTTTTTTTTTGCAGAACTGGGGATTGAACTCGGGCCCTTGCACTTGCCAGGCAAGCACTTATTCTACTGAGTCATCTCCCCAGCCCTTGTTTACAACTTTTTAAAAAAACTTTTGCCGATGCTTTGGTTTCTGCTGTTGCTGCTCCTGCCTTTTTACTGTTGCTCTTTTGCTGTCTCCCAACACCATGAACTGCCACCCTCTGCCATGCGCCACCCTGTGCTGGAGCTGATTATGGACTGAAACCTCCACAAACTGGTCTCACTACACAGTTCGGGCTCAGAGTGTCCCTCTTGTCTCAGTCTCCCCAGCTCTGTGATTATGGGTATGCGCCACTACGCTGGTGTTCTGGGCCGGCTCAGCATGTGGGTACCAGGGATTGAATTTGGGACCTTGTGCTTGCAAGTCAGGTACTTAAGACTGTTGAGCTGTCTCCCCAGCCCTCTGCAATTATTTTACAACTTTAAAAACTTAGAAAAAATAAAAATAAAAAACTTTTGCTAACCACTGTGGAAATCAGAATGGAGATTCCTCAAAATCTAGGACTAATGGTTCCATTTGACCCAGCTATTCCTCTTTTTTGTATCTTCCCAAAAGAGTTAAAAGCAGGGCCGGGAAGCTGGCTCAGTGGAATAAGCGCTTCCCTGGCAAGCACAAGGGCCTGAGTTCAATCCCCGGTTCCGCGAGTTAAAAGCATCATACCAATCAATATATGCATATCCGTGTTTATAGTGACAGTTTGTGATAACCAAATATTGAAAACAGTCAAATTGCCCATTAACTGGTGAATGGATAAAGCTGGTGTTTTAAAATACGATGGACTACTATTCTGCCATAAAGAAGGATAAGCTTGAGACATTTCTAGCTACATAGATGCACTAAAGTGAAAGAAATCGGACAAAGATGTGCAAATACTGCATGGTTTCTTTATATAAGAAACCAAAAGTGTAAATAAGGACCAAAAGGTATGATAGACATTGGTAACAGGAAGAAAATATTCAAATTGGAAGGGGACCAAATGGAAGGGTAGGGTGAAAGGAAGGGAAAAGCTAAAAAAAAAAAAAAAAAGTGGAAACAAAACTTTTGAAAATAAGGAGTGGTGGGGGCCTGCCCCTTAGCTCAGTTCTTTAAGTGGCTGCTTCAACAAAGCAGTCAGGCTCAGGTTGCTGTGGTTTGATCCCCACAACACAAGCCAGCCAGTCATGCCTTGAAGGCATTTGGAGCCAAAAAAAAAAAACACTTCTGGGCTGG
>NW_004524736.1:5294984-5301142 GCF_000260255.1 Octodon degus | reverse complement strand
TTTTTTTTTTTTTGAGATAGGGTCTTTCTGTGTAGTCCAGGCTGGCCTGGAACTCAGGACAATCTTCCTACCTCAGCCTCCTATGTGCTGGGATTACTGTTGTTCTTAGCTTTGGGTTCCCTCCCCAGCTGTGGAGTTCTTGGGAAGAATTCAGGACACCACGAAAAACTATACGTAACTGAAATTTAGCTCTTCCTTCAATTATGAATATAAGTTGTACAGCACCCCACGGCCCTGTACCAGTGACTGCATCACGATGAAATCTAATACATTTGTTGCAGATGGCTCAAAACGCTGTCAATGTTGGATATTAGGGTGGTTATGGCTTGTTCAGTTTTTTTGTTTTTATTTTTGTATTTTTGGCAGAACCAGAGATTGAATTCAGGCCCTTGTGCTTATTCTACTGAGCTATCTCCCTGGCCCTTGTTTAGTGTTTTAATGGAATCACATTATTAGATCCCAAACTTGCAGGCACAAATATTAGATCCCAAACTTCTTTCTTTTTTAAAAATTTATTTTAATGTATTTGGTTGTTACAGCGTCTCACTACACAGTTCAGACTCATAGAGATCCTCCTGTTTTCAGCCTGCCCAGCACTGGGACGACAGGCATGTACCACTATGCTGGGACTCTGTGGCCAGCTCAGCCTATCCTGGGGGCAGGGCTGGCATGGCATGGGGTGCTGGGGGTCAAACTGTGGTCCCTGCACTTGCCTAAGCAGGCGCTTTATCCTGCTGAGCTATCTTGCTGGCCCTACAAACTTGTTTCTTTCTATTTGATACCCTTGTTTTTTCTTTTTCTTTTCTTTCTTTTTTTTTTTTTGGTGCTGGGTTTGAACCATGCATGAGGCATAAACAATCACTGAGCTACACCACTAGCTTTGTACTTCAATGTCATTCATTTCCCTTGTGATCCAATATGCTTTTTAATATTTAAAAAAATATTTTAACTGACACACAAAAACATTCGAGTTGTATACACATTAGAGGGCTATCATATAATATTTGATACATGTATACACTGCCCAATGCCTAAATCTGTTAAAGACATTTGTCTCAAATATTTATCATTTCTCTGTAGTGAAAGCTTTGTTTTTTATTTTTTTCCTAAAACAAAACGAACAAAAACCCAGCACCTCTGCTACGTAGCCAAAGCTGGCCTCAAACTCAATGTCTATCCTCCTGCCTCAGCCTCCCAAATTCTGGGATTATGGGTGTTTGCCACCACCCAGGCCAGTGAAAGCTTTCAAAATCCTTTCTCCCAGCTTTTCATAGTTGTTTTTGGTTGTTACAGTAAATCATCATTAGCTGCAGCTGCCACGCTGTGGCACAGTGCCCCAGAGCTTGGGCTCCAGTCCAGGTATCCACTGATCGGCCTTCCCCTTCCTTGCTGCGCTCCTCACCCACTCTATAGCCTCTGGCAGAATCACTATTGTACCTTGACTTCTACAACATTGGCTGGTTTTAGGTAGGCAAAGGGCCGAATGCCTGCAATCCTAGTACTCTGGCAGGCTGAGGTAGAAGGTTTGCAAATTCAAACCCAGTTTGGACAATGTTGTGATTTAGTCTTACCCTGTCTCAAAATAAAAAGGGCTCAGCTGTGTGTGGTGGTGCACTCCTGTAATTTCAATACTGGGGAGGCTGAGGCAGAAGGATCACCAGGAGTTCAAAGCCAGTCTGAGTTATATAAGGGGCCACCCTGAATTATATAGCAATACCCTGACTCAAAAAAGCAAAGACAACAAAACAAAACAAGCTTGGGATATAGTTCAGTGCAAAGGCTCTGGGGTCAATCCCCAGCACATAGGAAACACAAACAACAAAAAACTGTCTTAGTTTCCATACATAAATATCATGTGTTACTTACTTGCCTTAGATAACAGGATTTCATTCTTTTTATGGCTAAATAGTATTCCTCTGTGTGTATGTACCACACTTTAACCACACATCTATTAATGAACACTTCAGTTGGTTCCAACTATTGGCTGCTGCAAACAGTGCATACTGAAGCGCAGACATCCTTTCAGTGTACTGATTTCCTTCCAATGGACACATACGCAGCAGTGGAACTGCTGGATGCTATGGTAGCTTTGTTGTTAACTTTTTTTTTTTTTTTGTGGTGGAACTGGGGATTGAACTACTGAGCTATCTCCCCAGCCCGAGTTTAACTTTTTGAGGAACTTGCATTCTGTTTCCCATAATAGCTGTACAACTTACATCCCACCAGCAATGGGCAAGGGTTCCTTCTTCACATCCTTCCTTGCCAGCATTGATTATCTTTAGCCATTTTAGTATTAGCTCTTATTGGCTGGCAAGATAGCTCAGCTGTCTAGAGCGCTTGCTTAGGCAAGCTTAGGCAAGCTCACAGGGACCCTGGTTCAATACCAGCCTGCCCCCACGGTGGGCTGAGCCAGCCACAAAAATAAATTAAAAAAATAAAAATAAAAATACATAAATAAAAAAATTAGCTCTTCTCATAGGGGTGAGGTACTACCTTGTTGCAGTTTTGATCTGCATTCCTTTGATAGTGATGGTAAGCCTATTTTCATGTACCTGTTGGTCTGCTTTCTTTTCTCTCTTCCTTACAGTTTTTTTTTTTTTTTTAAAGAAAGGGCTGGTCCAAGGGCCGGCCAGATAGCTCAGTGGATTAAAGTGCTGGGGTGCACTGAGGCAGCCACTGAGACTGGGCACGGTGGCTTGCGCCTATAATCCCAGCACTTGGGAGGCTGAAAACAGGAGGATCACTGAGCCCAATGAGACCCTGTAGACCCAGTACTAAATACATGAAAGAAAGAAAGAAAGAAAGAAAGAAAGAAAGAAAGAAAGAAAGAAAGAAAGAAAGAAAGGGCCCTGTTTTGTAGTTCAGGCTGACCTTGAACTCACTATGTAGTCCCAGGTTGGCCTTGAATTAATGGTGATCCTCCTGTTGGGATTACACGTGTGCGTTAGCACACCCAGCTCTGTAAATCTTCTTTTGAGAGCTATCCATTTAGATCTAGTGCCCATTTTTAAATCAGGTTATTTGGTTTTTTACTATTGAGTTTTTAGGATTCCTTGATATATTTGATTTATGACTGATGGAGGCAAGGAGAAGAGTTTTTCTTTCTTTTTTTTTTTTTTTTTCCTTTTTGGCGGAACTAGGGATTAAGGAGAAGAGTTTTTAAAATTGGTTTATGTTCACTACGAAGACAACAACATGCAATGTATTAATTACTGAAACTAAAAAAACAATTACTGAAACTGTCCTATTAATTAGTTTGAAATTGTCTCATTGCTATTTGTTTCTCAATAAAATTAATAAAAAATAAAATAAAATTGGTTTGTTTATGATACAAAGTATTTGTATTCATTTTGGTGAACTGGTACACATACAGAGCATATATTGATTATTTTTAATCTCTTTCCCCACTCATATGCCATGCTCCTCCCAAGACAGTCTTTTTAACAAATGATTTTCAGATAATATATGTGAAAAATATATGATTTTGTAATTCTACAAAATCAACTCACTCCAGGGCTGGGGATGTAGCTCAGTGGTAAAACACTTAGCTGGCATATAGGAAGCCCTGGGTTCAATCTCTGGTACTGCAAAAAACAAAATCGACTCCACTGAGACCATAATATTAAGTGAAATAAATCTAACACAGAAGGTTAACTATTGCAGGGTTTCTCTAATATGAAACCCAAAATACAAATTCTTTTTTTTTTTTTTTTTTTTTTTGCGGAACCAGGGATTGAACTCAGACCCTTATGCTTGCCAGGGAATACAAATTCTTTAAAGAGTAAAGTGAGGGGCTGGAGAGATGGCTCAGTGGTCTAAAGCACCTACTTAGAACAAGCTTAGCAAAGCACTGGTGGTTCAATCCGCCAGCACCACATGCCAGCCAGCCCCGCCCCCTGGTGGGCTGAGCTGGCCACACACACACACACATAAATAAATAAAATTATTTTAAAAAACAAACAAAAAAAACCCTGCAGGCCAATAAACACAGATACAGAGTGGAACAAATTATTGCATCACACAATCTTCTCCTCTTTCTTTTTGCGGGATTGAACTCAGGACCTTGCGTTTGCCAGGCAGGCACTTATTCTACTGAGCTATCTCCCCGGCCCAAGAAAAAACCTTTTGACAAAATCCAGCATCTGTTCATGATTTTTAAAAAAACCCTGAAGAAAATAGGTAGGGGACCTTCTTTCAGCCTGATAAAAGCCACTTACAACCCTTCTGCCAATATCATATTAAATGTAGAAAAACTGAAAGCTTTGCCTCTAAAGGAGACATCAATGTCCACTATCACCACTCCTGTTCAAAATAGTAATTCAGCCAGCACAATTAGGAAATGGAAATAAATACCAGGAATGCATACAGGAAAGGAAAAAGTTAAGCATGATCCTTAACATAGAAGATCCCAAAAATTCCACCAAAAGACTTCTAGAACTGATACATTCAGCAAGATATCAGGATATAAAATCAACATACAAAAATCAAACAAAGGGCCAGTCTGATAGTTCAGCAGACCAAAGCGCCTGCTTCAGCAGAGCGTAGCGGCTGGGGTTCAGTCCCCAGAGTGCCATGCCAGCAACTGAGACAGCAATTGAGACTGGGTGAGGTGGTGCACGCCTACAATCCCAGCACTTGGGAGGCTGAAAGCTGGAGAATCACTACGAGTTCGATCTATGTAGTGAGACCCTGTAGACCCTGTCCTAAATATAGAAAAAAAAGAAAAGGAAAACAAATCAGGGGCCAGGGAGATGGCTTAGTGGAGTAAGCGCTTCCCTGGCAAGCACAAGGGCCTGAGTTCAATCCCCGGTTCTGAAAAAAAAAAAAAAAAATCATCATCAAAAACATCATCATCATCATCATCATCATCATCATCATCATCAAACAAACCCACCAAGAAAGGAAATAGGAAAGCACCATAATTTACAATAGCTTCAAAAAAAATTAAGGGCTGTCCAGGTAGCTCAGCAGATTAAAGCACCTGTTTAGATAGGCGCAGGGACCAAGGTTCAATCCCTGGCCTGCTGTGCCGGCCCCAGCCCTGCAGCTGGGGCGCGCTGAGACTGCGAATGAGAAGGAGCATAGTGGCATGCGCCTGTAATCCCAGTGCTTAGGAGGCTGAAAACAGGTGGATCACTATGAGGCTGATCTGTATAGTGAGACCCTGTAGACGCTGTACTAAATACATAAAAAATAAAATGCTATTGTTTAAAAAAGAAAGAAAAAGAAAAATTCAACACTTAGGAGTTAACCTAACAAGGGCTGTGAAAGTCCTCTAATATAACATAGTACTCTGAAATAGAAGAATGAAGAGGTCATCAGAAAATGGAAAGATAACCTATTACTGGATGGACAGAACCAATATTGTCAAACTGGTCATCCTCCAAAACTGATATGCAGATTTAACGCAATCCTAATCATAATACCAGCAGCATTTCTCTCAGAACTAGGGAAAGCAATCCTAAAATCTATAGAGACCCAGAGGAGACCCACAATAGCAAAAACAGTCCTGGGCAACAGGACCAAAGCAGGAGGAATCACAATCCTGCATTTCAAGTTACATTACAAAGCTACAGTAATAAAACCCAAGGTATTGACAGAAAGATACATGGATCAATGGACCTGAATAGAGGACACAGAAACAAACCTGGGACATTCCTCTGCCTGGGCTTTTACAAAGGGGTCAAAACACGTCCTGAAAGCAAGGTAGCTTCTTTTACTTCTCCATCAAATGGTGCTGGGAAGCTCGGCTATCCCCATGCAGATAATTGAATCTAGACCCTTATTTCTCACTGTGTACTAAACTAAAAACAAAATGGATTACAGCTCTAAATATTAAAACTGAAACAAGTCAGGTGTGGTGCCCACACCTGTAATCCCAGCCCTTGGCAGGCTAAGGCACAAGTTCAAGGCCAGCCTGGTATATACCACAAGACCCTATCTCAAGACAATCAAGCAAAACACCAGAAACAACCTGTTGGAAGATAAAATAGGTAAAACTATTGAAGACACAGGCAAGAACTTTTTGAATAGGAACTCAATTGCGGGTTGGTGAGATGGCTCAGTGGTCTAAAGCACCTACTTAGAATAAGCTTAGCAAAGCACAGGGACCGCGGATCAATCCCCCAGCACCACATGCCAGCCAGCCCCGCCCCCAG
>NW_004524736.1:5291117-5294559 GCF_000260255.1 Octodon degus | reverse complement strand
ATCCAAAAATGAGGGGGGCCAGGGAGATGGCTCAGTGGAATAAGCACTTCCCTGACAAGCACAAGGGCCTGAGTTCAATCCCTGGTTCCACCAGAAAAAAACCAAAAAAAAAAAAAAGAGCAACTAAAATGAATAGACACTTAGAAGTACAAATGGCCAATAAATATGTGAAAAATTTTTCCATATCTCTGGCCTTTCTGTAAATGTAAATCCAAACAACACTGAGATTATATTTTACTACTGAAAGAATGGGTATAACCAAAAAATCACGTAACAACAAATGCCAGTGAGACTATGGCTACAAAGGTGGGAATGTAAACTAGTACAACCACTATGAGGATCAATCAAACTAGAACTTGAGAATTTCATCCCACCCAGCTATTCCTCTTCTAGGTATTTTCTCAAGAGTCAAAGACATCAGATTACACTGAATCATGCATACTCATGTTTATAGCAACTTCACTCATGGTAACTAACTCATGCAGCTAAATTTCATAATACAGTGACCTATATTATGTCAATCAACAGATGAATTAATAAAGAAAAAGTGCTACTTATACACCAAGAAGTACTACTCTCAAAAAAAAAAAATAAGAAGAAGAAGTAGCAATTCTTGTGGGCTGGGGAGATAGCTCAGTAGAATAAGCACCTGCCTGGCAAGGGTAGGGTCCTGAGTTCAATCCCCGGTACCCCCCCTTTTCCCCCCAACCCAAAGAAGTACTACTTTCCTATAAAGAAGGATAAATTTGAGTCATTTATAGGAAAATGCATGTACCCTGAGACCATAATGTTAAGTGAAATAAATTAGACACACAACCCTCAATATCACATTGTTTCTCTTATATGAGAAACCCAAAGTATAATTAAATTAAAAAGGAAAACAAAAGGAAATAGGGAGATGGGTTTTTTGCAACTGGCAAGGGGACCAAGAGATGGAGGAAAAAGGAAGTGGGGAGGGGAAGAGGATTTAAAAAAATTAAGCTATGTGGTGCGCATGTACCAATTCCCCATAATTAGTGCAATCATTATGTACTGCAAATACATATTAAATTTTTTTTAATTAAAAAAAGAAAACAAGGGCTGGTGAGATGGCTCAGTGGTCTAAAGCACCTACTTAGAACAAGCTTAACAAAGCACAGGGACCGCGGTTCAATCGCCCAGCACCACAGGCCAGCCAGCCCTGCCCCCTGGTGGGCTGAGCTGGCCACACACATCACAAAATAAATAAATACATAAATAAATATTTAAAAAAAAGAAAACAAACTTGTGCCAGGTATACCAGGATAGGCACAAACGAATACTCACAGCAATATGGTTCAAGTAGGCAAAAACTGGTGACAACTTAAAGATTTAATAACAGAATGGATAAATAACAAACTATAATATGCATACACAATGGAATACTTTTTAGTAATACAAAAAAGTTCCAAGCACATGTGTAATTTTACCACATAAAGCAGTGTAAAAGAAGACACAAAAGAAAACATAGATGATTCCATTTGTAGCAAGTTCATAAACTTGCAAAACCAAATTATACTATTTTTCTAAAAATGTATTGGGCTGGTGAAATGGCTCAGTGGTCTAAAGCACCTACTTAGAACAAGCTTAGCTAAAGCAAAGGGACCGCAGTTCAATCCCCCAGCACCACATGCCAGCCAGCCCCGCCCCTTGGTGGGCTGAGCTGGCCACACACACACACACACACACACACACACAAAACTTTTTTAAAAATGTATTGTTTAGGCATTCCACAGGTAAGTGGTAAAACTATACAGAAAAAGAAAAAAAAAAAAAAAAAAAAAAAAAGGAAATGATGGCCAGGCCAGAATAATCAGGATAGTGGCTCCAGTACAGAAGGTGGGGACAAAGATGGCTGAGAAATTTCAGCTAAATTCCAGGCGTCACCTTCTAATTATTTGTTATTCAATATCATTGTTTTTTATGCTCTTTTCTGAATACCTGATACATTCTGCAATTAAAAAACAAAAAGGAAAACAGGCTGTGTGTTTTTCTGTATTTTTAAACTGATTCTGATCACTAGCTAAGTTTGGAGACAGCTTTAAGGAAAGTCTTTCTTGACTTTTTTTTTTTTTTTTTTTTTTGGTACCAGGAATCAAACTCAAGACTTTGTGCTTGCCAGGCAGGCAGGTGCTTATGCAGCTGAGCCATCTCCCTGGCCCTAAGGAAAGTCTTTCTGTTCTGTCCCTACAAGTTACCCATCGCCGCCACCACCCCTCTTCTCACCTCTGAACTGGAGGTCTAAGAGGCAACGAGAAATTCCTCCTAGCTTTCCTGTCCCTTTCCTGCTGGCTGTGCCCCAGTAGGGTGACAGGGCCACACACCCGTGTACACACACACAGCACAACAGTGGCCCAGGGAGGTTATGTGCTCGTTCTCAGGGACCTACTCCCTTGCCAGCTGCAGCCTCTCTTTCTTGCTTTCTCATCCTACTTACTAACCCAGATTTGGCCTAAGGTGTGCCATGGCCTGGACATTATGTTTGTCTGGTCAGTCTGGAATCCTGGCAAAGAGATATTTTCAGCCGTAATGGCTAGAGATGCTAAGCGACAAAAGAAGACCAAGTCCAGAAAGATGACAACCATAAGAAAGACTTCAGCTTTATACAAACTTAGAAATTGGGACCAACCTGGGCCAGAGATATAGCTCAGTGGCATAGCACCTGCCTGGCAAGTGCAAGGTCCTGAGTTCAATTCCCAGTACAAAGAAAAAAAGGGGGAGGGGGGAGAAAAAGAAATTGGACTAACCAGAGCTATAAACTTCCTCACTCACGGCATCACACCCTTCCATAGCCTCAGCAACCTAGGCCAATGAGGCACACAGTGGCCACCTGTCTACAGCAACTCTTATTTTTAGATCTGTTAGGAACTTCCACGTAGATGTCCAATGTACTTTAAATCCACACAGCCCAAACTGAAGCTATGCTTTCTTCTTAAACCTATTCTTCCACTAGCATTCTCTGTCCTAGTAGGAAGAAATGACACCACTTTCCATCCAAGCCTCAAGCCTTGGTCTTCCTGCTCATTCACACTTCACTTCCAACACATCACTAAGTCCTTTTGGTTCTACCTCTAACATTTGGGGATCTGTCCAACCCTACATCCTGTATCCCAGTCCTGATCACCATGAGCTGCCACTGGACTACTTCACCCAGGCCCTGATCAACTAAGCAGGTTCCAGGCTTTCTTCATGCTGGTAGTTTCTTCAAACCACATCCAACAAAGAAATAGCTGTAGCTCAGTTCCACAAGAGACGCCTAGCCACCAGCAACTGTCACGGTCATCATGCATGTCCACAACACACTAGAACTTTGTGCAATATCCTATCCTCAAACTGTTAGACGTGCTGGTCATTTACTTGCCATTCCAGTATTTATCTTATGTTTTACTCTTAGTACTTCTTTGCTATCATGAAAACTTTTTCT
>NW_004524736.1:5280837-5290386 GCF_000260255.1 Octodon degus | reverse complement strand
ATTGAACCGTGGTCCCTGTGCTTTGCTTAGCTTAGCTTGTTCTAAGTGGGTGCTTTAGACCACTGAGCCATCTCACCAGCCCAGCCCTCTTTTATTTTTAATTTAGTTTTTATTTTGAAGCAAGATCTGGGCTCACAGGTGTGCACCCTCATGCATGATTTATTGTTATTTCTTTTTCTTCTTTTTTTTATTTTATGTATTTGGTACAGCTGCGTCTCACTACGCAGCTCAGACTTGTAGTGATCCTCCTGTTTCAGCCTCCCCAGCGCTGGAATTACAGGCCTGTGCCACCACGCCAGGTCTTGGTGGCTAGCTCAGTGCACCTGGGGCTGGGCCAGTACAGCATGTGGTAATAGGGATCAAACCCAGGTCCTTCAGCTTACCTAGGCAGGCACCTCAACTGCTGAGCTATCTCCACAGCCCTTATATTTCTTAAGTTACAAGCCCTCTTTCCTTTAATACATGCTATTTATTTGCTCTTTCAATTCCTCTCTGCCCCAACTCTACCTTGGTAATTCCTGCTTATTTCTCAAGTCACAAATTAAATATCAGTTCCTCTGAGGATCTTCCCTTGGTCTCCAAAACACTTGGTGTTCTTGTCACAGTACTTCCCACACGTTTTGCTAAAGCTTGCTTAATTGTCTGTCTTCCTCTTGACAGCAAAGAGATCATATTTATATTCTTATCATTACGTGCCCCAGACCTGTTTCAAGATACAACGTACAGAAGCATGCAACGCCTAATTGAATGAATGAGTGAGTTAGCTGTAGACTCAGCACTCTGAGGCTCTGGGAGAAAAAGTGAAGACCAACTCTCTACCCTCGAAAGACTACAGATGAAGATAACCTAGATTATCTCCATCTTTCACCAACAAAACCACCTTCTAGAGCAGAATAACAACTGATCACATCTAACACCAAATCAAGACTACCAACTCCAGAGGAAAAAAAAAAAACCAAAACACTAGTTAGAGGCTCCTACTAAAGACCTGGCTGTGATTCTTTTAAGTGGCTTGTGTTCAATCTTTCCACCTACTGAGCCAGCTCACACCAACATTTCACAGGCCATCAAACAGCAAGCAGAAAGCAGAAAGAGTGCAATCAAACATGCAAGGGTACAAGACTAAGGAAAGAGATGGTAGACAGCAAAAATAAGAGCTCAGAGTGCAGGAGGAACTTGGAAGATAGCACCCATGAGATGGGACTATGTCCTGTAGGGATCGGGTTCTAAAGTCAGCACATAAAACAGAAGTCATATGTCATAAACAGCAGCTCTGAAAAACCCCTAAGTTACTGCAGTGTAAGCTCTGTGATGTGGCATGTATGCTCTGTGATAAGAGCAGTCCTAGGCTCAGCGCTCACAGCTCTGCCGACCCCTGCCCTGCCATCTTGTGAGATTTGAACCTGCACAACCTACAGATGGTCTAATTCATCTACCTTCCTGCCAAAACCATTTTGCTAGCTCAGCAGCTGTCACAGCACAGTGGCTGGAAAAAAGTCCATCCCCTTCTCCTTGATCTGATGGTAGCATACAGTAGCGATAGTGAACCTATGGCACGTGTGGCACAACGGGTGTACAGCGCCCTCTCAGTTGGCACTCAAGCCAAGTCTCCCTAGCCACGCATCAGACAACAGTTGTTTTTGTTTTTGTTTTTCTAAACTAAAACCTCAGCATTCAGGTTTAATTGCCATGTTGGTACCTTGTGATAAATAAGTGGGTTTTGGGTTGCAGTTAGGACACTTGGTCTCTAAAAGGTTTGCCATCACTGCACTATAGTAACATGGATTTTTCAGGGCCACTGTTGGTTACACATGGCTTTTGTCTTCTGTGCTGACTGTAGAGCTTGACTCCCCACATAGGCTGTAGCTCCACTTCATGAGTACCATCCTCCAACTTCCTCCTCTAGCATTGGCACCAACCCAGCAACCTTATGGCCTTGTCCAAAAGTCAGCAAAAGCTGAGAACTCTGGTGGCCAGGTCCGCAGGGCTAAGAGATGGGGCACCTCAGGCCTATTGAAGAAGAGGGCTCTCAGGTCTGCTCTTGGCTTTTGATTTTTTTCTTTTTCCATTAAGGACAGTTTCTGAATCATACTGCATGGAAGCAAGGGGTGACAAAGCCAGTTGCCTTCCCCAGCACCCTCCAAGCTTTTGTGACAAGTAGATTATCCCCTCTACATACTTCGGAAAGACTTTTTTGGGTTCACTCTGCAGTTTTCAGGCTCTGCCACCATCCCACCCTAAGCAGAGGGCTCTGAGGCTTCAAACCACGTGGAAGAACCCACAGGCTATCAGCATCCCAGACTTCAAGGTTCTTCCCCAGCCCCAATCAGCCAGAGGATCTAAATTTCAAAGAATAGGCAAACAATATTTCCTTCCAAGCCCCTCAGTGAGGAACAAAGTTCTTACTTTCTAGATGAGGAGACTGTGAAAGCAAAACAAAAATCACAGTTCTCTGCACTACTTATCTCCTAAATCAAGATTTCCAGATAGTTCTGGTTGTCTTTTAATTATTCATCACCAAGGGGCTTCTTTTACTTCGCAAATTTGCTCCCGTCTTTTCTCTCCAAATGCCTAAATCTCTTGCACCCCGTCCTTCCCTTTTTTTTCTCTTCAAGTCGTATTTCCCTGAGGTCTGAAGATCATTGAATTCCTGCACTCAGTTTCCAGAGTAGAAAGAGTGGCTCCTCTCCCTACAAAGTCCTTTCCTGAGCCTCAGAGTCCCCTTAGGGGCTCACCCCATACCTCACCCTCATCTTTCACCACCACCCCCACGCCTTGCTCACCCCTGCCCAGGCCCTTTGTGACTGGCGTCCTCAATTTCCTCACCCACGAGTTCCCATCACAAGTGGCCCCCTCCCGAAATTAACCTGACCCCTCCCCCCAAAGTTCAGAGTTGGTTCTCCACCTCCCCCGGGTGCGGCCAACGCCTCTCCGAAGCTCCGCCTGAGCCTGACCCTTACAACTGAGCCACCATCCCACCGACCCACACCCCCCGGCCGGATGGGCGCTCTTACCCGACCAGAGCACGAGCTTGCCGTGCGCTTCCTCCTGGGAGTCCGAGTCCCCGGCCAGCAGCGTGGAGGTGGCGCCGTAGGGCAGCGCCGAGCCCAGGCACACGTTGTAGCGCAGCGGCTCGCAGGGGGCGGCCCGGCCGCAGTGGCTCAGCAGCGGCGGAGGGCCGGTCCCCGCCGCGCTCCTCCTGGCGCTCCCGCCGGCGCCTCGAGGCCCAGGCCCTGTCGCGTTCCCGCTCCAGGCCGCCCCCCGGCCCGGGACCCCTAGCACGAGCAGCAGCAACCCCAGGAACGGCAGCTCGGGCCCCCGCGCAGGGCGGGCAACGGCCATGGCCAAAGCCGCCAACTCAGCAGCCTCCCGGGCGCCCCCGCCAGCCCCCCGGAGCCCCTGTCGCGCTCGCAACCCCGGGGGCCGCGGAGGCGGCTCAGGAGACCTGTGTGCCCCGCGGGTGTGGGGCCGACTTCCCCCGGACGCTCCGCGCGCCCCGGCCCCTCGGCTCCCAACTTTGCAAACTTTGGGACCCGGGGCCCATGTTGCGCGGCGGAGGCCGGGTCAGGATGCACAACTCCTCACTCCCTCGCCTGAAAATCCAAGCTGTCTTTAGCCCCGAGAGCCCCCTTGGCGCCCAAGTCCTGGCCCCATTTCCCCCTCCCACTGTTAAACCCAGCTCCCGGGCCAGCGACGGAGCCCAGACGCCCGCCAGGGAGCAGGACCCCGGCCCCGGCTCCGCCCCCGCGCCAGCCCGCGGCTCCGCAGCCACCTCCGCGCGAGCGCCGCGGCCCCGGAGCCTTTCCCCGCCGACCGCCGGGCTCCTTTGTTGCTCGGGCTGGCCCCGCTCTCTGGAATGCACAAGCCGCGCGGAGCCAAGCCCGGCCCCCCTCCGCCGAGGCTGGGGGAGGGACAGAGCTGCGGAGAGAAGGAGGGGAGCCGAGGCCAGAGAGGAGGAGCGCGAGCTTCGACGGCCCAGGCGCCGGTAGGGGCCAGGGCTGGGGGGAGACCCAGCCGCCGCCCACAGCCAGGGGAAAGAGGCGGGCGAAGTCGTGGCCCAAAGCACAAGCAGTTAGTGGGCGCCAGGACGGGCGTGAGGATCGGTGGCCAGGGTCGTCTACAGGAGAGGACTTTTCTCTGGGTTTAGGGTGGAAGATACAAAGGATGCCTGAGGTCACGAAGAGGTCCGCGCCATCCCGACCGCTTCCCAGCACCAGCCAGTCTCTTCTGCTTTGGGTTTCATCTTTCAACTTATCCCGGAGCCCCACAGAGAGGAATCTAGGCGTGGGACTTCCACTTCTTCAAATCCTCCCATTTCGGGAGCTTTATGGGAGAGAACCGCAGAATCACTCAAGGCAGGCTTTCCAGCTGCTGTTACCTGTAGGAACAGGTGTCTGGAACCCAAACTCTGGACATCAGCCTTTATTACTACAAACGTATGAAGTCTGAACTGTGATTTTCACCGACTGACCCGGGCGCATCTGGCTCTATGTCTGAAGGAAACCAGTCCGCCTTCGATGGCTGTTAGGGCTCATGCTGGAAGAAAGTTCCATTGCTTCCCTCCCCATTGTGCTCCCTTTGCTTTCCTCCTTTATGCACTCATTGTTTTCAATCACTGCCCTGGATTCCACCTCTTTGAAGGGCAGGTCAGGAGAATGGACGACAGTACCTTCCAGCAACTTTTTCCATGCTGCTGAAGAGCTCACTGAGGTGGCATTTCTTTTCTTTTAGAAGACTAGTTCATAGCCTTGCCGAAGTGAAATACAGTTTTTGTAACCTTTGATTGGTTAGGAGCAAATTAGCTGTTACACTTCAACTACGGTTCTTAATTTATACCTGAGCTCCAGAAAAGAGAGGAGAGAGTGAAGGTTTAATTCCGTGTAAGACCAGAAGTCTCTCTGAAATCCTAGGATGCGCTTACTGTAGCAACCTTCTGGAAGAACCTGAGAATTTGCATTTTACTGTGGAAACAAGGCTTATCTTCAAGAAAAGTGACAGAGCAGCAAAGTTTTCTCCTCCAAGGCATAGACCTTATTCTCTTTGTATGCACAACGCATCTAATTCAATTAGATATGTAAATTAATCACTTGACTAGCTACCAAAATGTATACCAAGGGTGAGTGTGCTCTTGGAATTTTTCACATCCTCCAGCATCTGCACCAATCAAGGAACCTTATGGCCTTATTCAACACTCAGCAAAGGGCGAAAGTGTGACTAGAAGCAACAGAATTAGGATTCAAACCTAGGACTGAGATGTGAATAGGAGTCAGAAAAGTAAAAAAGGAGAAAGGCCTGCATTACATGTGGGGGAAACTATAGTCACAGCACAGAACACGGTAGCTGGGCAATCAGGACATAGTATAAAGTAAGATAAGGAAGGAACTTGGAAAGAAGCTGCAAATGACATAAAAAGACATTAAAACTTAAGTCTATTTACAATAAATGAATTTTTTTCATCATGGAGTGATGTAACTCATTCGTGACTAACAAGGTGATATAAAAATGGCGTGAAAGGCAACAGGTCAGAGGCAAGGGATTGTTTTGAGGGAAGTTGCCAGTGATTTATGGAAGAAGTAGAAATAGACTATGTAATCAAGCATAATATTTGCACTGGAAAAAATAGCATTAAGCATCATAAGCAACTTTAGATTTTTTCTTTTTTTTTTTTTTTTTTTTTTTTTTTTTGGTGGAACCGGGGATTGAACTTAGGCCTTTCCACTTGCCAGGGAAGCACTTATTCCACTGAGCCATCTCCCCAGCCCCTAGATTTTCTTTCTGTAATAGAAATGAAATAGCTACTATAAAATGTCCATGTCTGAGCCACAGAGAAAGTTGCCTTGGAGGCTGAAATCATACTGACATGTTCCTTTATCAACTTTTCCCACTTTTAATTCTCTCTGGTAGCTACTGTGGCACCTTGTCCCGGAGCACCCAGTATTCCATGTATTTGACAGAAGCTTACCCATGTGATGCTGCAGCAACTGATCTCTGCCTAAAAGTGTCAGGAGGTAATTCTTCAAGTTTGAAGGTTCTACCATTCCCTCCTTGCCTGGGATTGATTGATTGATTGATTGATTGATTGATTGATTGCTTTTTTTTTCTGTCTTCTTGAGACAGAGTGTCACTATGAGGTTCAGACTGGCCTTGAGCTCACTTTGTAACCCAGGCTGGTCTCAAACTCCCAATGATCCTCCTGTTTTAGCCTCCCAAGTGCTGTGATTACAGGCGTGCTCTGCCACACCCAGCTATTGCCTGATTTTTCCTAAAAGATATGAGGAAGATTCATACTGTTGGAATATAGTACACTCCTTTACACTGGAGATGGAAGGAGTAGACTGAAAAGATTCTAAGATGGTTCTTCAGCCAGAATACTCTTTTCTTGGGGGGGAAGGGTCAAAATATAAAGGGTAGCACATTCTAATTTCTCAGTTCCATGTGTTTGTTGGTGACCACATGTGTGCATGTGTGTGTGCACGTGCGTCCTCTCAGTCGTATTCACCAGCCTTTCATATTCCTGTTTAAGGAATTCCTCTAGCCCAGCAAAGTCCTGCAGGAAGGCAATGTGAGAAATTTCTCAGTGTCATCCACAGTTACCAGTCCAGATTCTCCTCAGAGGTAGAAACACAAACATTCTGTTTCTTAGACAAAGAAGGAGGTAAAAAGCAGTCTAAGAATCCTGCCTGACAGGAGAGCAGTCGGTGGAACTGAAGAGGAGGGACTTTCCTGGTGGTCCTTGTCAATGTCTGCCAGAGACTTCTCAGTGTGACACCACACGCCGCTGGCCTCCATGCGGGTGGCAGGATGCAAATGTTCCCTTCTTGAGCCTGAGCCACCTCCGGCACAGTTCCTGAAGAATCCTAACCCTATCTGCATGTCATAACATAGTCCTTAATCAGGATCATGAGAATACGTCCTATGTTGACAAGGCATTACTGTGCTTGATCTGCTACAAGTAGCTTCTTGATTTCTGAGTCACTCTCATCAAGCATCTTGGCATTTTGAGGTCAATACTCACTGGTGCCTCTTTTGTTGTTTGCCTTTGGGCCTTCCACCCCAAGAGGACTGACATGGAAGTGTCTCTGGGAGCTTGATGAGTATCCTTGAGACTGGTGCCTTCTAATGGCTCAGATGCCCCACTGACCAGAACCTAGAGAATAATGGGCAATGTGGCAGTGCTGTAGTGCTTTCACTTTTAGGTATTTCTTGCTTTGAAAATAAGAGCGTTGAGTCAAAGGGAAAAAGAAAGTGAGAAAGGGACTAAATAAACAGCCATAGAGGGGCAGCAAGACCTAGTTCAAAATAAAAAATAAAAGGGGCTGGGATGTAGCTCAGTGGCACAGTGCCCCTGGATTTGATTCCCAGTGCCTTTCCCTAAAACCATGTCAATACTACATAAATAGAACTATAGATTCAACATAAACCATATTAAAAGCCCAATAGTCTCTTTTTACATAAAAGGAAAAGGAATGAATCCTAAAATTCACCCAGAATTACCTTTCAATACCCAAAACAATCTTTAAAAAGAATAAAATTGGAAGATCACATTTCCCAACTTCAAAATGTACCACAAAGCTACAGTAATTAAAACAGTATGGTATGAGCATAAAGATAGAATATAGGCAGATAGAATTAGGATAGGATAGGATAAGATAGGATAGAGGCAACCCACTTTCTAGGCCCCCATCTGTTCCTTTTTCAGACAGAAACATTTCTTTCTCTCAATGAATTCTTCCTATGCTAAAAAGAGAGAGCGGGGCCTGGGAGATAGCTCAATAGAATAAGCACTTGCCTGGCAAGCGCAAGGGCCTGAGTTCAATCCCTGGTTCCACAAAAAAAAAAAGAGCACAGCACAGCACAGCATAGCATGCCTGAAATAAACCTCACATAAATGGTCTATTGCTTTTTGGTTCTTTATTTTTTTTCCTGTGGAACTAAAGATTGAACTCAGGATCTAGCACAGGTTAGGCAAGTGCTTTACCACTGAACTACCCCACTAACTCAAGTCCCTCCTTTTTTATTTTCCCCACCTTCCCCAAAATATTTAATTAATTAATTAATTTTTGCAATACCAAGTATTGAAATCAGGACCCTGTGCTTGCCAGGCAGATTCTTATTCTACTGGGCTAATTCCCCAGCAAGTCCCCCTTTTTCTTTTTCTGTATTTTTTTAGGGAAGGGTCTGCAGTGTGTTCAGGATCTCATTACTAGATTGGACTTGGAGTGATTCTCCTGTTTTCAGCCTCCCGAGTGCTGGGATTACAGGCACACACCATCATGCCCAGTCTCAATCACTACCTCAGCGAGCTCTGGGGGCGGGGCCAGCATGGCAGGCCCAGGGATAGAACCCGCAGCCCATATGCCTGCTTGCGGTCACTTTAATCAGCTGAGCTATTTGGTTGGTTCAAATCCCTCCTTTTTAAGGATGGAATTTTACTAAATTACTCAGGCTGGCTGAAACTTGTGATCCTCCTGCCTCAGCCTTTCAAGTAGGTGAGACTGCAGGACTGTATCGCCATACCCAGTGGTCAATTGGTTTTCAACAAAGGTGTTGGTACCATTTAAGGGGAACAGTCTTTTCAACAAGTAATGTTGGCAAAACTAAATATCCACAGGCAAAGAAACAAAGTTGAGCCCTTACCTTACAAGATGCTATAGTCTGAATATGGTTTGTTCCTACCAAAACTCATGTTGAAGCTTCATTCTATCATCTGACGGTATTCAGGTATTAGGGTCCTGAAGCAGCATTTGAAGACGTGGACAAACCACCCTCATGAATAGATTAATACATGTTTGTTTTTCTTGAGAGGCTGAGTTAGTTCTCTGAGACTAAATGAGGTCTTATGGAATTGGATTGAGCAGGCTATTATAAAACAAGGCCTGCCACTTCAGCTGGCTCTCTGGCACCCACAGTGACCATGTCAACCTGTGACACCTCCCCTCTCCCTCTGTCACGTGCTCCCACCATGGGTGTCAGCTACCGCATTGTGGTACAGCACAGTATGGCTGCGAGATTGTAGGCAGAGATGTCAGTCCAAAAAAAATTCTGTTCTTTATGACTTTCTCTGCTTCATCTTCCTTATAGCAGCACAAAACAAGTGAAAACGCACAATACATAAATAGTAACTCAAGGGCTGGCCTGATGTCTCAAAGCGCTTGCTTAAGCAGTGTAGCGGCCAGGTTCAATCCCCAATGCGCTGTGCTGGCCCCGCCCACGGGACACTCTAGGATGGCAACTGAGACTGGGCATGGTGGTCCGCGCCTGTAATCCCAGCATTTGGGAGGCTGAAAACAGGAGAATCACTACAAGTCCGATCTACGCAGTGAGACCCTGTAGACCCTGCCCTAAATACAGAAAAAAAAAAAAAATAGTAACTCAAAGTAGATCAAAGACCTAAACTTGAGAGCTAAAACTATAAAAGCCTTGAACAAAAACATTGGAAAAAATCTGTATGACATTGGGTTTCATGGATATGATACTAAAATCATAAGCAATACAAAAATAGACAAATTGGACTTTATCAAAAATAAAAACTTCTGGGCTGGTGAGATG
>NW_004524736.1:5252707-5280594 GCF_000260255.1 Octodon degus | reverse complement strand
CTTGCCTGGCAAGCTCAAGGGCCTGAGTTCAATCCCCGGTTCTGGAAAAAAACAAAAAAAATGTTTAAAAAACTTCTGAGGTTGGAAGTGTGTCTCAATGGCAGAGAACATTCTTAGCATGCACAAGGTGCTAGATTCAATCACCACTACCAAAGAAAATAAAAATTAAAATAAAAATTAACTGTCTTGTCAGTAAAGCAAAAGACAACCTATAGGATGAGAGAAAATATTTGCACAGCTCACATCTGATAAGGTAATAATATTCAGAATACATAAAAGACTCCTTAAACTCAATAATATAAAACAACCTAATTAAAGAGAGAGCAAAGATTTGAATAGGCAAATGTCCAAAGAAGAGACACAAACAGCCAATAAGCACATTAAAAGGTGCTCAATGTCATTAGCCAGCAGAGAAATGAGGGTCAAAACTGCAATGACATATCTCTTCATATCTATTAGAGTAACTATAATTCAAACAAACAAAGAGAAAATAGTAAGTATTGGCAAAGGTGTGGAAAATTGGAACTGTGGTGGACCGCAAAGAATTTGTACAATAGTGTAGGTCCTATGGACACAAAGAATTAACATATGAACCAACATTTCCACTCCAAGGTATATAATCTGGAAGAACTGAAAGCAGGGACTAGAACAGATATTTATAGAAAAATATTCATAGCATGGGCTGGGGAGATAGCTCAGCAGCATAAGCACCTGCCTGGCAAGCACAAGATCCTGAGTTTGATTCCCCTGGTACAATAAATAAATAAATTATAGCAGCATTACTCACAGTAGCTAAAAGGTGGAGATAATCCAAACATCTACTGATGGATTCATGTATAAACAAAATTTATCTCATAGAAAACATATGATAAAAGCCAGGCATGGTGGTGCATGCTTATAATCCCAACACTTGGGAGGCTGAGATAGGAAGAGCATTGTGAATTCGATGCCAGCCTGGACAACAAAGTGAGTTCAAGGCTAGCCTGAACTACATAGGGACAGCCTGTCTCAAAAAGAACAAAAAAACAAAACAAAAAACCCCACCAAAAACCAAATGATAGGGGGCCGGGGAGATGGCTCAGTAGGATGAGTGCTTGACTGGCAAACACAAGGATCTAAGTTCAATCCCCAATTCCAAAAAAAAAAAAAAAAAAAAAAAACCAAAAAACCAAATGATATAATGGTATAACAGACACTATGAAAACATAATGTTTCGTGAAATAGGACAGATACAAAAGGATACTGTATGCCTCCACTTACGTGAAGTACCCAGAATAGGCAAATCCACAGAGCCAGAAAGTAGGATAGAGGTTTCCATAGCTGGTGGTAGGGAGGTGAGAAAAGGACTTATTGTTTAATGAGTACCGAGTTTTTGTTGGGGACAATAAGATAGTTTTGGGTATAGATAGGGCTGATGGCTATACAATGATGCACATTTGTCATTGGATTTCAAATGTAAAACTTATATAAATATATAAAAGAAAACATTTAAAAAGCTGTAAGGAGTCTAATGAGGATTATATGGAGTGATGCAGAAAACCTCGGTCCTTTCCCCGTGCTGTTTTCACATCTTTTTCTGAAGATCTCTCTTTTTTTTTTTTAACATTTATTTATTGTGTGTGTGTGTGTGTGTGTGTGTGTGTGTGTGTGTGGCCAGCTCAGCCCACCAGGGGGCGCAGCTGGCTGGCATGTGGTGCTGGGGGATCGAACCGTGGTCCCTGTACTTTGCCAAGCTTGTTCCAAGTAGGTGCTTTAGACCACTGAGCCATCTCTCCAGCCCCTCACATCTTTTTCTGGATAGAGACAAGTCTGGGTACAGACCATTCTGTTTTGTTGTTTTTGTTGAGATAGGGCCTCACTATATAGTTCAGGCTGGCCTCGAGGCACGGTGACCCGCCTGCCCTGGCCTCCTGAGTCCTGGGATTACAGATGTGTGCCTCCACACCTGGCTGACAATTCTGTTTCTGATCAAGCAGCTTCATCTTTTCATAAATGGCACCACCATTCATTCAGGCCAAAAACCTTGATGTTACCCTTGACTTCTTTAACATCCTACAACCAATCACCAGCAAATGTTGACAGGTGAATTTTCAAAACATACTTTGGACTTTATTCTTCATCCCCTTCGCAACTGCCACTCTCATTTTAGCTACTATCACTGGCCATTCTGCTTCCTGAGAGAGCTTCCTGTTCTTTCTTAGTCTCCTACAGCATACCAGATCTCTACCCAGGTACCAGGTCATCTTTTTCAAAGGCTCACATCATTCTTGTGCTCAGAACTGACTGATAGCATCCTATCATGCTTAAAGTTCCAATTTCACCATCAGAATTTGACCACGCACTGCTGACCTCTGGCAAATGCCTGGATATCATTTGCTGTGTCTCTGTCTCTGTCTCTGTCCCTGTCCTTGTCCCTGCCCCTGTCCTTCTCCTTTCTCCCCCTCCCTTCTCCCTCTCCCCCTCTCCTTCCCCCTCCCCCTCCCTCTCCTTTTCTCGCTCTCTCATCTTAGGCCACTGGACACATGCTGTGCTTTTCACTGGCCCATACAAGCCCAAGCCTCAGGACACTAGCACTCATGCTTCCTTTTACATTCTTACCTCTCTGGAATGCATTCAAATGTCTTCCTTAAAAAAAGGCATTCCTGGGCCCAGGGAGATGGCTCAGTAGAATAAGCGCTTGCCTGGGAAGTGCAAGGGTCTGAGTTCAATCCCCAGTTCCAAAAAAAAAGGCATTCTTTACAAATTGCTCCAAAGAAAAGGTATAAATCCAATATCACATATATAGTTCATCTATGATGAAAAAAATATAAACATGAATGAAACAGATCAAAAGTAATGTGGGCCGGGGTGATGGCTCAGTGGAGTAAGTGCTTCCCTGGCAAGCGCAAGGGCCTGAGTTCAATCCCCAGTTATGCCAAAAAAAAAAAAAAAAAAGGTAACCTAAATCCTTAAAGATACTTTCAAAAGCAAGTATCTATGAAAATACCAAGTGCTATCATGAGAAATATAGACAAATGCACAGTGCTGAGATTCAAATGCTTGGGATGCGGAGAAAAGCTGGTAGCTTCTATCTGTACCTACAGAGCCCAAACTGCTGTTTGTCATCAGGATCAGGGACATCAGTGCCCTGTGTGCAAAAGAGGTGCAGCTTCGTCACCTCCACCAGATCTTCAGTGGCACCTCTGCTAAGCTCAGTAAGGCTTCAGTCAACATGCTGAGGATTGCAGACGTATACATTGCATGGGGCGCTCAAACCTGAAGTCAGTAAACAAACTAATCTACAAGGGTGGCTGTGGCGAAATCAACAAGAAGTGAACTGTCTGGACAGATAACTCAGTGACTGCTCCATCTCTCTGGAAATATGGCATCCTCTGCATGAGAGGCAGATTCATGGTTATCAGCACTGCTGCAAAGTGCTTCAAAGAGGTAAATAACTTTCTATAGCCCTTCACATTACCTTCTCAATGACACAGAATAAGGAAAAAGAGCACCCATTTGGTGGCAGGTGGAGACACCAGAGGTAGGGAAGGGTTGGTGAAGGATGAACTAATCTGGTCAGTTAAAATAAAAAGTACCCGCTCTCCCTGCCCCCTCAAAAAGGCACCCAGGAGAAAATCTTGGACTTATACTTGGCAGAGTTCTTAGATTTGACTTTGAAAGCACAAACCCAAAGAGAGAAGGCTGGTGAGTTGGACCTAATCAGAAGAAAAAAACTTTTGCTCTGCAAATGACACCATTACAGAATGGAATGAGAAACTACCTCCTGGGAGAAGATATTTGTTCTGTTTTAGATTAATTTTATTGATACATTTTTAGATATACACAATGATCTCATTCATCATGGGGAATTTGTACTGTACACGATATATCTTCATTTTTCTTTTTTCCCATCCCCTTCCCCTCCCTACCATCTCTTCCCCTCCTTATTTATAAAATCTTTGTTTCCATTTTTCCTTTTATCCTCTTTTTTTCTTGTCCCTTCTTTCCTTTCCCCCTCACCCTTCCCTAGTTTCCCTTCTCATTTGATCATTTTCTTCCCATTTCCCAATATCTATTATACATTTTGGTCCTCATTTACACTTTTGGTTTCTCACACCAGAGAAGCAAAGTGATACTGGAACATGTATATCCAATTAATTTCACTTAAGAGTATAGTCTCAAGGTGCATCTGTTTGATTAGAAATGTCTCAAGCATATCCTTTCTATGACAGAGTAGTACTCCATTGTATTAAAAAAAAAACACACATCTTTATCCATTCACTGGTCAATGGTCATTTAAGCTGTTTCTAGGATTTAGCTATTACAAACTGCTGGTATAAGCAGGGATGTGAGTATATCATTGTGGTATCATGTTATCAATTTTTTTTTTTTTTGCTCCAAATGCCTTCAGGGCAGGTTTGGCTGGCTTGAGTTGTGGGGATCGAACCACAGCAACCTGAGCCTGACTGCTTTGTTGAAGCAGCCACTTAAAGAACTGAGCTAAGGGGCAGGCCCCCTATCAATTTTTTTAATTTATTTTTTATGTATTTAGTATAGGGTCTAAGGGACTACAGAGTCTCACTATGTAGATCCCACTCGTAGTGATTCTCCTGTTTTCAGCATCCCAAACCCTGGAATTACAGGCGCGCCCCACCACACCCAGTCTCAATGGCCGCCTCAGCGCACCCTGGGGGCGGGGCCTGCACAGCACACTGGTGATCTAACCGGCTGCTGCGCTTTGCCTAAGCAGGCGCTTAAGTCTGCTAGGTTATCTGGCCTGCCCTTAATTCTTTTAGAATAGCAAGAAGGGAACTAGGGAGATGGCTCGGTGGAACAAGCACTTCCCTGGCAAGCTCAAAGACCTGAGTTCAGTCTCTGGTTCAGCCAAAAAAAAAAGAAAAAAAAAAAAGCAAGAAGAGTAATAGGCATATATATATATGCCTCACAAGACAACATTTAAAAAATCCAATTAGAAAGTGGGCAAAAGACATATACAGCTATTTCATCAAAGAGAAAATATGACTGCAAGGCACAGTAGTGCATGCCTGTAGTCCCAGGTACTTGCGAGACTGAGACAGAAGCATCACTTTGTTGCAGAACCTGCTACCTAAGGGAATGGAAAATGAGCTGCACCAAGGAGTTGGAAGGCAGCCAACTTTATTATGCCTCTGGAAGGCTGATGGGGATTGCTCCCAAAGGAGAGATGCAAAAGCTTAAAGGTGTTGTGAATTTTTACTAGGCAGCACAAGTTATTCTTTATTGTTGAGCAGAAAGTCCTGGACACAAGTTAGCAAATGGTCTATTTGGAGGATGGAAGGTACAGGCTGCAGCTGGGTCAGGTTATCTCGGTGTAGTCAGTCAAGGCTGAGTGAGTCTAACAGACAAACAAGCTCCAAGGTGGGCTGCATGATCTTATTTTGTCCAGATATAGTGTTAGACTATCAGTTGATCTTTTTTTTTTTTTTTTTTTTTCGGAACCAGGGATTGAACTCAGGCCCTTGCACTTGCCAGGGAAGCACTTATTCCACTGAGCCATCTCCTTGGCCCTATCAGTTGATCTTGAAATTTTAAAAAATTTCTGCAACTTGAGTCCAGAAGTTTAAGATGAATCTGGCTAACATAGGTGATACTTCATCGAAAAAAAAAATCATTCAAATAAATAAGGAAAAAAGACTATATAGATGATAAACAAGCCCATAAAAAGATATCCAACAGGGGCTGGTGAGATGGCTCAGTGGTCTAAAGTACCTACTTAGAACAAGCTTAGCAAAGCACAGGGACCGCGGTTCAATCCCCCAGCACCACAGGCCAGCCAGCCTGCCTCCTGGTGGGCTGAGCTGGCCACACACACACACACACACACACACGCATAAATAAATAAAATTAAAAAAAAGATATCCAACATCGTTAGCCATCAGAGAAATGCAAATTAAGCCATAATGAGATATTACCACGCACGTATCAAAATAGCTAACATTGAGCCTGACGTAGCTGAGAGGTAGAGTTGCCTGCTTAGCATGCACGAGGCCCTGGATTCAATCCAAGCACCACGCACATGCACACACGCACATGTCCACACACATAAAATGGGGATTAACCCCAAACACCAGCAAGGTGCAGAGGGGCTGAGTCACTCATACACTGCTGGGGAACATAATATGATACGGTCACCCATTTTGAAAACAGTTTGCCAGTTTCTGAAAAAAACCCAAACATCTACATACATTTACTATATGATGCAGCAGTCATACTCTCCAGCAAGAGAAATGAAGATTTATCTTCACACAGGAGTTTACATACAAATATTCATGGCCATTTTATTTGAGTAAAAGTTTCACACTGGAAACCAACCAGATGTCTTTTAACGGAGGAATGGTTGAACAAAGTATAGTCTCTCCAGACCACAGAATACTGCAGAGATGAAAAGGAGCACGCTGTGAAACTTGGGTGGATTTCAAAAGAATTATGTTAGGGTAAAAAAAAAAAAAAAGGCAGTTTCAAAAGGATGCTTACTGCATGATTCCGTTTCTGTAGCATTCATGAAATAACATACTCATGGAGATGGAGACTGGATTAGTGATTGTCAGAGGTCACTGGTGATAGGGAGGGATGCAGGTGTCTTTTGATGGTAGCAAGTTTTGGAGGAGTGTCTTAGTTACTTTTTACTCGTTGCTGGGACAAATACCCGACACTCAAAATAAAGGATAGAAAGGTTTATTTAGCTCACAGTTACTGGAGGGTTCAGTCCATATTCCGCTGGCTCCAAGGCAAAGGACAGCAGTTCAGGGGCAGAAAACAATGAAGAGCAGAAGAGGAGCAGCAGTTGCGACGTCCATCAGGCCTCTCTCTTCCTTCTGCGCTGACTGCGGAAACGGTTGCTCCACTGCGAAGATCGGAGCTCCAAAGTGGTGAGGCTGTGAAGGTCAAGCTCCTCGGAAGACAGAGACTTCTCCACGGAAGCGGGGCGGGGTGGCAGGAAGTCAGACAGGGTGGCAGGAAGCCTTTCTCAATTCCTGGGCTCTGCCCACCTGCAGGGTGAGGCCCCCCACGCTGAGAACTACCGGAGCTGATTCAGCCAAGTTGACACAATGTATCAACTAACACAGGGAGCATTATTTATTTTTGTTTTTTGAGACAGGGTCTCACTAAACTGGCCTTGAACTTGCTTATGTAGCCCAGGATGACCTTGAACTCACAGGGATCCTCCTGCCTCAGCCTCCCAAATACTAGATTACAGACCTGTGCTACCATGTCTGGCTTTTTGTTTTTGTTCTGTTTGTTTGTTTTTAAATGCTGAGGGTTGAGCTAGAGATATAGTTCAGGGGTATAAGGATCTGCCTGGCAAGAGCAAGATCCCAAGTTAAGTCCTTGGTACAAATTTTTTTTTAAATGCTGAGGATTTAAACCAAAGCCTCAAATATGCCAGGCAAGTGCTTTTCCTCTAAATCATAGTCCCAATCTGAATATTTTAATGAGTCTTATGGACATATAATAACTCACATACATATCTGAGTACCTTGACTGTAGTGGTGATTGTGCAAGTTACATAGTGATAAAAGCACACAGAGCCATGTACGCATATACAAACATATGTATGTATGATTGATAAAGTCGGAGTGTGTTCTGTGGATTGTACCAGGTGAATTTCCTGGCATTGTTATTTTCCTGCAGGTTGTGAGATGTTCACATTAGGGAAGGTTGGGGAAAGGTTCACGAGCCTTTCCTGTATACTTCTCTGCAACCCCCTGTGAGTCTATAATTACTTAAAAACAAAAGGAATTCTTTTCTTAGAAAAAGCACTTTTTTTCCCAAATACCTCATCCAGCATAAGACTCCATTCGCTGTATTCTTTTACTACAGCACTTTGCTTTATATCTCTAGCAGACTTTTTATAATGTATAAGTGCTATCTGGTTCAAATCTGGATGTGTACCCCAAAGCCTCATGTGCTCATAGGTGGTGCGTTTGGGAGGCGCATGGGTCATGGAGGTGTGACACTCAGCAGTGGATTCATCCACTGACGACATGATGTTGTGGGGTGAAGCCTGCTCGGAGGAAGTGGTCCTTGGGCATGTGGCCTGGAGGATCTATTGTCCTCCCTCTTCCTTGATCTCTCTCTGCTTCCTTCTGCCATAATACGTGCCCTTTCTTCTCTATGATTAGCCTCCACCATGCTGCCCTACCTTGGAGGCAGCACACGATGGACTGAAATATCTGCAACTGCGAGCCAAAATAAATACCTCGTGCTTTAACTTTGGGTGTTGGGAATTATTTCCTGATGAAGAAAGTAACCAAGACAATAAGCTAGAACATATATTTGTTATATATCCATCTCCTGCAGCTGAATGCAGACTTAGGAGGATAGGAGCTCAGTATGTTCTTTCTCCTGTGAAAACAGCACCTGGGACATTGCATTGTTGAGCTAATGCATGGTTTACCTGGCTTCCTATAGGCATCCATTTCACTTAGATTTTATAGCCTTTCCCATAAGCTAAACCTTTATCAAGTTATCCACCCCAAAGTCAGGTACCACAGCATATACCTGTCATCTCAGCCTCTTGAAGGATAAGGTAGGAAGGTTCAGAAATTGGAGACCAATATGAGCAACTTAGCAAATAAAATAGTCTTTTATTTTGGATGTAGTTCAGTAGTAGAGTTCTTTTTATTTATGTGTGTGTGTGTGTGTGTGTGTGTGTGGCCAGCTCAGCCCACCAGGGGGCGGGGCTGGCTGGCATGTGGTGCTGGGGGATTGAACTGTGGTCCCTGTGCTTTGCTAAGCTTGTTCTAAGTAGGTGCTTTAGACCACTGAGCCATCTCACCAGCCCCAGTAGTAGAGTTCTTGCCTGGCATGTGTGAGGTCCTGGATCTAATAGAGGTGTGTGTGGGGGGGAGGACTGGCAAGTATGGTGATATGTGTGTGCCTGCAATTCCAGTTCTTGGGAACCTGAGGCAAGAAGGTTACCGCAAGTTCAAGGCCAGCCTGGACTATTTAGTGAGTTTAAGACCAGTCTGAACTACACAGTGACACCTTGTCTCTGAAAACAAAAACAAAACAAGAAAGACATCACCTTAGACTTTCAGTTCAAAGGAAATTTGAACTTTTCAGTTCAAAGAAATCGTTCAAATGATTTCTTTTCAAATTACCCGCCCCGCCAGCAATAACATTTGTAATAAATGTAATTTCTTAGTAGGGACTACATTTCATTTCATTTTGTCTATTCCTCTGGGGCTCTAATCAGATCTTTTTGGAATTTGTCCTCATTTAATGTCTTTCTGGGATAGTTCAAGCTTCAGCTATAAGAAGGCAGCTAAATACAGATCCGTGAATTGGACAGAGTTGACCCTACATTCCTCAAAAAGAACTTGAGTAGGTCAAGGCTTCAGATTGAATCGTTCAAATGAAGTGAAGGTATTTTGTATGGAAAAGAAATAGTATGAAGGAAACCCATGAAACTCAGCCATGTATTTTACTATAAATAGTCATGATATATTTTCTTATGTATTCGTGGTTGAAAAAATTACAGTTTTTAGAATTTCTGCACTCTAATCCCTAGGACCTGTGGTCATGTTTCCTATCACATGGCAAAAGGGATGTCAAAGATAGATGTGCTCATTGCTATATGTTTATCAATAAAACTTTGAAAAGAAAAGAAAAAAAAAAGATAGATGTGATTAAGTTTAAGAACCTTGAGATGGGGCCGGAGAGATGGCTTAGTAGAATAAATGCTTCCCTGGCAAGCACAAAGGCCTGAGTTCAATCCCTGGTTCCGCAAAAAAAAAAAAAGAAAACAAAAGAAACAGCTGGTCGCTGTGATGCATAGCTGGGTATCCTAATGCACATTGTAAGAACCAGTCCCCAGTTGACAAGCCATTCTGCCTCTGTACTACTTCCTGCTTGCTTACCCCATATTAGCCCTAGACCACCAGAGATCAAGGCCTGATTTCCCAATCGGTGCCTATCCATGTAAGTAAATCTGCCTCCAAATCCTGGGTGCCATTTTGGTGTTTCTGCTTGCTATTGCAGAGGAAGGGACAACCAACCAACCAATGCCATCAAGAAGCTATAAAGGCAGCCAGGTGTAGTGTGCACACCTATAATCCTAGCACTCTGCGAGGCTGATGTAGGATTGCTGTGAGGTTCTTTTTTGTTTGTTTGTTTTGGCAGAACCAGGGATTGAACTCAGATCCTTGTGTTTGCCAGTCAAGCGCTTATCCTACTGAGCCTTTTCCCTGCCCCAAGATTGCTGTGAGTTTGAGGCCAGCCTGGGCTATGTACTGAGTTCAAGGCCAGCCTGAACTGTAAGACTGGATACTGTCTCAAGAGGAAAAAAAAATAACTGAAGAAACAAGGACTCTTGCCCTGAGGTTCCTACCAGACTTCTGACCTACAGAACTGTGAAACAGTAAATTTAATTGTTTTATGAGATAAATTGTCATAGCAGCAATAGAAAATGAATAAAATATTTTACTCTGATTTTAGCTTTTCTGTTATCCTTTGCTTATAAGCAAGAGACGCCAACATGAGCTTCCTTAAGGAAACAAAATAGGCCTTTCAGGCTAGGAATGTAACTCAGCAGCACAGTAATTGCCTAACATACGCAGGGTTCTGAGTTCAATCCTCAGAAACAAATAAAACCTATTGTGCACATACAGGTTTCTCAGGAAGCTCAAAGCAGGAAGACCGCAGAGCTGAGAGTGGTTGCAGGAACACAGAGGAAAGCTGCTTCCAAGAGGGTCCTTCCTCTCTGCACCCCATCCCATTTTCACTTTGTTTCCTTCTCCTCTTCCTGTAAACAGACTCTTGCTATTATTTTGTTCACAGTGGATGAAAGCTGAGCTTCAGCTTCTCTGCAACTAGAATCTCATTCTCAATTCCAATGTCCAGGGCCAGTCAAATAGCTTAGTGGATTAAAATGCCTGCAAGCAGGTGCAGGGGCCAGCAGTTCGATCCCCAGGCCCGTTGTGCCAGGCCCACCCCTGGGATGTGCTGAGATGGCAACTGAGACTGGGCATGGTGGCACACACCTGTAATCTCAGCTTTTGGGAGGCCTTCAACATGGGGGTCACTACGAGTCTGATCTCATAGTGAGACCCTGAACACCCTGTAGACCCTTCGCTAAAATAAAAAATCCGAAGGGACGGAACCCTGCACAGTCTGGGCTAAATGTCTCTTGTGGTTGAATGGTATCCTTGCAAAAAGCATTTGTTGAAGCCCAAATGCCCCAGTTGCTCCAAATCAGAATGAGGTCTTATTTGGAGGTAAAGCTCAATTAAGATGAGGACCTGCCAAGGGACGGAACCCTGCACAGTCTGGGCTAAATGTCTCTTGTGGTTGAATGGTATCCTTGCAAAAAACATTGTCGAAGCCCAAATGCCCCAGTTGCTCCAAATCAGAATGAGGTCTTATTTGGAGTTAAAGCTCAATTAAGATGAGGACCTGCCAGAGTAGGGTTGGCCCTTAATCCAAGGACTGATGTACTTGTAGGAAGAGAGAAATTGGGACTTAGACACAGACTCAGATGAGGAAGATGCCATGTGAGGATGGGGTATATGCAGTCATGCTGCCACCACCTAAAGAGTGCTTTGCTTCTTCAGGGAGAATATGGCTTCAGAACCCCTTGACCTTAGCCTTTTGGTCTCTAAAGCTAAAGCAATACGTTTCTGTCATTTTAAGCCACCTGGTTCGAGGTATTTTGTAATAACAGCCCTAGAAAATTAATAATGTATAGTGTTGTAGCTTGACACCCAATCAGTTGTGTCCAGGGGTCCAGGTCTTACAGTACACATGTGATTCCTCCCAACTTACCACTGTGGCTTGGGTGTAAAGGGGGCCTATTTTCTCCCCCCACCCCCCGTCACTCACCTACCTCAAGGGGGCCTATTTTCCAAAGAAAAACAATTATCGTGTGTTGCTGGGCTATAGCCTTAATTTTTATTCTGAGACAGGGTCTTGCTAAATTGCCCAATCTCCCAGGGTGCTGGGATTACAGCTATGTGCTGCTATGCCTATTTGCTTTGGTTTTAGTTTTTTTGAGACAGAGTTTTGCTATGTAGTTCAAGCTGGCCTTGAACTATGTAGTCCAGGGTGGACTCAAACTTGTGAAAATCCTCCTGCCTCTGTCTCCAGAGCTCTGGGATTATAGGCATTCACCACCCACCTGGTTTCTGATATTCAGTTTTTTATGGTTTGTTTTATTTTATAATATTTAGCTCTTTTACTTTCCCAGAATGCACTGCAGTATATGATGTGAGATACAAATTTGTTTTTTTTCATACTGTAAATAATCTATCAGGGCTGGGGATTTGGCTCAGCGGTAGAATCCTTGCCTAGCAAGCTGGAGGCCCTGGGTTTGGTCCTCAGCACCAAAACAAAAAATAAACCTCCCCTAAACACAATTCAACCAAAAATACAGTAAAATAATCTATTTATCTAAGATCTTTTATTACTCTTATTAGTGATTACTGTTCCCTTTTATCATGTTTTTTGTTTTTTTTGCAGACTCAGGGATTGAACTCAGGCCCTTGTGCTTGCCAGGGAAGCGCTTATTCCACTGAGCCATCTCCCCAAACCCTATCATGGCTTTTTAATAGAAAGTAAGTACTGAAGTTCGGAAATATTTCAGGAATCTATGATTTTCTGTTCAACTCATTGATTTGCCAGGTTTCTGGCGTGGAGAGAGAAGATGCTGGAAGTGTAATTTCCAACCTGGGCTTTAGAATGTGGTTAACCTTTGCTTTATTCCTCCTAGAAGTGTTTTCTTTATAGTAAGTTGTAATATCTAATTACCAAGGGGCCAGGGAGATAGCTCAGTAAAATAAGCACTTGTCTGGCAAGCGCAAGGGCCTGAGTTCAATCCCTGGTTCTGAAAAAAAAAAAAAAAAAAAAAAAAAAAATCTAATTACCAAAAGCTGTTCTGGTAGATACTGATGAGTGAACCCAAGACTTTCATAATGTATTACAAATCCAATCCTCTTTTTTTAAGAGAAAATTTTTAAAAAACTTTTTGATACAATGAAGCAATGTGTTCTAGAATAAGTGCCTTTTATGTGACTTTTGCATACATTGTCCGCACGTTCAGGGCTTCTGTTCCTGTTCACAACTTACGGAAAGGGAATACACATCGTTTCCTTTCTGTTGAGATGGCAAGAAATGGGGACAGATTGCGCTTTGCACATGGGGAATTTCCTTGGATTTAAAAAAGTCCACTTCTTTGTAAACCTTTATGTTGTTTGCTTTACCACTGGCAGAGTAATTTAGTTCCCAATTATTTAATAAAACAATAAGACAGAAAAAAAAATTGATACACAACAAAGCAGAGGGAACACGAATTTCTGTAATGTGTACTCTTTTGGATATAGGACCTTGTTTAGCTGTAAGGTCCAAGGCCTTCTGAAATTAACAGTGGCTTTCTTTCTGTCACCCACTCTGGTTTTCACTAACCTTCAAACGTTGCCTTTCACACGGGCCCCCCACCCACTCCTCCTCAGCTTGATTTCTGGGGTCCTCAGTAATCTCACACTGTTTACCTACTTCGGGGCCTAGATTTGATAGGCTGTTTTAAGTACTTCAGTTAAACTTGCCTGTTTGGGGATGGGGTTATTACAAACGTAAAATTTCAAGAGGCAACTTCGGCTGAAACACCATTTCTGATCTTCCTTCCTCTGTGACCCCCAAAGGGAGCCTCTTTCCAGATGAGCGCCTCAAAGCTGCTCAAGCCCAACGGCTTTTCACCGCAGCCCCGAGCCGCGGCCACTCACTTCTCGGTCGGTGTTGCCAAAGAAGGAAAGGTCTTAACTGCATGTCCAAGCACTACTCAAGAAACGCAGTTTAACCAGGAAAGCGTGCCTTTTAACTCTCCTTTCCCGGAATAAAAGGCCCTTACTTTTAATTTTACATTCGTGATAATTTTATTTTATTTTTTTCGTTCCGCTGTTACCAGCTAGGAGCTAAACACTGGCCCGAGCCCCAGGCAGCTGCTGGAAAGGCGCCCTCCCAGGAGGAGAAGGCTCGCTCAGGAAACACTGGGGGCGGGAGCGACCTCGAGCCTCTTTGTCTCCCAACACCGTAGGGACGCTCTCCAAGTGCCCCACCAGCGTAAGCCCCTAGTCTGAACCGCTGGACAGGAACAGGGGCAAGGCGACATCGCGGACCCTCTCCAGGTCCCCAACTCCCCCAGCTCCAGCCTCAGGCCTCCCGGGCTGGGCGAGGACCACCCACGAAGCGGCGCGGCCCCGCCCCCGACGCGCCGTCGCCCCGCCCCCGCACGCTGCCGGGCGCGCGGAAGCTGGGCGCTCTGCTCCGATCCTCGAGTGTTTTCGAGTCTTCCCTAAGGCACGCTGTGCTGCTACTCTCAGCTCTGTCAGCCACAGCGCAAGGACGGCCACCAGCGGGCCAGACTGCAGAGAAGAGATCGGCTTCTTCCTTCTCATAGGAGAGGGGGGAAACCCTCACCCTGGTGAAGGTTGCTCTTAGCCTACCTTCCCCACCTCCATCCTAAATTCTTGGTGACAGATTAATTTTGATCCTCAATTCAGAAGGAAAGAAAGAAAAAAAATCTCGTGGGGCTTTGGGATTAAAATGCACAGTTTACAGATCAGAACTGGACTTTTTGTTCGAATTTAGGCCCGAAGGGCGAAGCTGAGGGAGATGGGCCATGTCGGGCCTCAGAGGTCTGTGCCCTTTAGAGGAGTCTCCGGTTTCTCCAGAAGGCGGGGCCCAGGGCTGGACTCTTGTGCTTTTCCCCTTCTAGGTTCCAGAATGGAAAATTCATGGAGGCCAGCCTAGCTCAGGTCAATAAGCTTTTTATTGCCACTCTTGGCACCCTTATCCCCAGCAAGATTCCTGCTTCTTACACTGTAGAAACACTAAGTTCTCTTGCAGGGGGGTGTGGGTGTGACCACTCTTCCACACTGCCAAGTTAAAGAAAATCCCACTTGCTGGAAAGGGAGGACCTGATAGATAAATTCAAGGACGTGGCTCAGTCCCCCTTCTTCAGGGTGCTGCAAAGTATAGAGATCGTGGTTCTAAACTTACAGAGAGCGCAGGGTGAGGATGAATTTGACTGCTGTTGTACCCCTTGCCTTTGCTGTCATGTTACCATGGAAATGAGGGAGGTGCAGGTGTAGCTCACTCTGACTACCTGGGAAGACAGGCATCTGGTAAACATACCTCCTTCCACTCCTACCCAACACAGCTGTCCCCAGCCGACCCCCACATTCCCTATTGCCTGGTCCCACGCTCTTCTCTTCTCCTGGACTCCAGGCAGTGCTGTGGTATTTAGTCTCCACAGCCAGGTTTTGAGGGCAACACAGACTTAAGTGTGTCCACTAAGCTCGGTGGCAGCCCTAATAGAGCTGTTGGCTGTTTTGCCTCGGTGAAGAAACAGCAGCTAATACTCCTACGTTGCTGTGTAACTGGTGTTTCCCAAACTTCTCTCCTAGACAAAACTTAAAAATGTAAACTCAAACACTTAAGGTTAGAAACAACACAAAATAACTCTCTTGATAATGCTGATGGCTAGGATGGGGGAGGGAGGCACATCCTCTGAGACCTGAGCCCCCTATACACCCTCCCTTCTTTCTGCCCATCTGAAGTTTGCTTCATCCCAGTGGGCAATGATTGCTAGGGAGCTGGAATTCAAATCTCCTTGGGTACTGTTCTCAGCACCTGCTGCTGCTGGTCAGTGAGGCTTGCCCGTTGCCATGGTGAGGAAGTACAGGATGGATTCTCAGTACCATGGGTCAGCCCGATGCTGCTGATTGTAGAGCTGTAGCTTGATCTGATCTTTGATCTGATTCACCAGGATCTGGGACAGCAGGATGCCCACAAGCTGAGAAAGGCAAGAAGGAACTGGGAGCTCAGCAATGAGTGATGTCCCTCCCTCCCCTGACTCAGTCTTCCCAGTGAGGTAAGTAACATCTCTTCCTCTACCCCTCAGCAGTGTCAGTCCCCAAAACCACAGCTGGTCCCCAAGTGCCCTCCCCTACATAAATGAGTCTTGGCAGAGTTTGCAGGACCTACAAGTCACACAGAGTAAGTTACCTGGGGGATGGCCAGCCCCAGTGCCACACCACCAAGTAAGAATAGGTTGCTGTGTATCCAGTTGACCAACTTGTCAATACAGCCGTTGGTATAGATGACGTTACTAGCTTCCGAGTATTTAAGAGCCTGCATACCTTGGCCACACATAGTGTTGATCACTGCCTGGGGAAAGAATTGAAAAGCCAAATGGGTCTCCCATGCCAATGACTTCTTGTTTTGAACCTCAGCTGAAGGGTTTTGCACCTTTCCTAAACTCTGAAATTGTTAAGAGTATCTGTGGAGGATGATGGCCTGGAAATTGCTAAATACTCACTTCCCTTTCCTTGGGAAGCTGAAATTTAGTTCTTCTTTCTTTAGGTCTGCCTTCTCTGAACCCCCATATAGGCTATAGTAGTGAAAAGTTAAGGGAGCCATCAGATTGAGGTAAAGAAAAACATCTAAGACCTGTTCTACAAAACTGCTTGGTTAAGATGTAAAATGGGCAAGAAAGTAATGCAGATCATTACCCAGAAGGAAGTGAGGAGGAATGTTTGCTCACCTGGTTTGGGGTAGGCAAGCAACAGGAGTAAGGGACAGAGCATCGCTCACGGCTAGGGTTATCGTCTGAGCAGTTGAAGTACATGTTCTGGGACCAGTCCTTGTAGGAATTTCCTCCACAGCAGCTGAACTGCAACAGAGCCCATGGCAAAAAAAAAAAAAAAAAGAATCACCCACCCCATACCCTGACAGAGCCTTGAACTTTATCTCAAGTCTCCTAGTTGCTTTTCCTAAAGAAGGTTTTTCTTAATTTCTCCTCCTTTATATATCTTTTTTTTTTTTTTTTTTTCTTGTACCAGGGATTGAACTCAGGACCTTGTGCTTGTCTGGAGGTGCTTATGCAGCTGAGCTATCTCCCCAGCCCCCTCCTTTATATATCTTGTTATACCTTACCATATAGTACTAGGTATTATAGTTGTGTGTATACATCTTTTTATTTTATTTATTTTTTTTTGAGACAGGGTCTCGCTGTGCAGTTTGGGCTGGCCTTGTGCTCACTTTTGTAGCCCCCAGGCTAGTCTCAAACATACAGAGATCTTCCTATCTTAATTTCCTGAGTTCTGGGATTATAGGTGTGCACAACCATGCCCAGTTCTGGGGCCGTGCTGTGGATGGTAGGTGCCAGCATTTGGGGCCAAGATGGCACGCCTAGGGATCCCAGCCAGATTACACGGGCATGTGGGGCCAGGGATTGAACTTGGGTCCTTCTGCTTTCCAGGTAGGTGCTTACGCCTCTGAGCTATCTCCCTGGCTCCCATATTTTTAAATTTACATATTCAGCCACACCTGTAATCCCAGCACTCAGGAGGCCAAGGCAGGAGGATTGCTGGGTTGTAGTCCAGGCTGCGTGAGCTCAAGGCTGGCCAGAACGCACATAGCCAGACCCTGTCTCAAAAAGACAAAAAATAATAAATAAATTTACATATTCAATGATACTCCTTGAAAGAAGGTAGAGAAAGTTCTGGCTTTGTAGTTCTGCATGGCAGAGTCTGATAAAAGGAAGTGTTCAAAAATATTGGCTAGAGCTGAGGATATAGCTCAGTAGGACAGCATGAGCGTAGCATACACAGAAGACCATGGGTTCAAACCCAGCAACACCTAAAAGTAAAAAGAGTCAATAATACTGGCTGAAATAATTAAAAATTAGTGCTTTAAAACCTTGACTTAAGATAGAGAAAATACAAGAAGGGAATCTTCAATATTCTAAGTCCATAGTTGTTCCTTGAAAGCAAAGAGGATCCCAGTCCAGCGTCCATTGCACCACAGGAAGGGAAACTCAGCATTGCCCTCAAATTACCATTGTTTAAAATTTCAGGCCGGCCTGATACCTCATTGGACTAAAGTGCCTGCTTCGGCAGAGTGCAGCCTCTGGGGTTTGTGCTGGGCTGGCCTGCCCCTGGGGCGCACTGAGAGGGCAATTGAGACTGGGTGTGGTGGCTTGTGCCTGTAATCCCAGCACTTGGGAGGCTGAAAACAGGAGAATCACTATGAGTCAAATCTATGTAGTGAGATCCTGTAGACCCTGTCCTAAATACAGAAAAAATAAATAATAAACTTTAGCTTTTGATTCACAGCAGCATTAGTCACAGTAGCCAAAAGATCGAAATAACCTAAGTATCCATTGGTGGATAAAAGGATAAATAAGAAATCCTTACATACTTATATCCTTGGAATATTACTCAGTCTTTTATTTATCACTATCTACCATTGATCCCAAGAGTACAAGGTTAAATTAATATGTGAAAATCAGTCAGCTGTATACTAAACTATAAGGTCAAAATTACATGATCACCTTAGTAGGTACATAAAACAATTTGACAATACCCAGACTCTCAAGTATTTTCAGTCTCTGTTACATTTTGTTTTTCTGATGGCTTAGTCCTCTTGTCATTATCCAGCATATCTATTTTATTTTACTGTATTAGTACATATTGGCAATTGCAAGATGAAGTTTACACTCATCTTGGGGAAGAGGTACATGTATATAACACAACTTATTCCTTTTTTACATGCTCTTTTTTTTTTTTTTTTTGGTTCTACCAGGGATGAAATTTGGACCTTATGCTTGCCAGGCAGGTGCTTATGCCACTGAACTATCATCTCCCTGGCCCTTTTACATTCTCTTCCCACTTCCCTCCCTCCTCTCTAAGTCCCCTTTCCCCATTTTCATTCTTCTTTTTGTACCAGAAATTGAACTCAGGACCTTGTTCTTGCCAGGCAGGTGCCTGTGCCACTGAGCTACATCCCTGGCCCTTCCCATTTTCATTCTTGTTATTGATATTCTTTTTTTTTTTTTTTTGCGGAGCTGGGGATTGAACTCAGGCCCTTGCACTTGCCAGGGAAGCGCTTATTCAACTGAGCTATCTCCCCAGACCCTTGTTATTGATATTCTTAGCTGATGTTTATGACATAAAATGTTTACATTCATTATGAGTATTTGATACCTGTACATGATAAATCATAAATCTTACTTCCCCTTTCCCTGTCCCCTCACCCTTAGTCTCTTTTCCCCTTCCTATTTGCATGAGATCTGTCTCCTTATTTCCTTCTATCCATCCTTTACTTTGTTCTTTGTTTGTACTTTGCCTTTCTCAAATGAGAGACACCATACAGTATTTAAGTTTGTATGTCTGATTTATTTCACTCAACATGGCACGTTTTAGGTGCATCTATTTCCTACGAATGTCTCACATTGATCCTCTATAGCTATGCAGTAGTAGATACCACATTTTCTTAAGCATACTGCTGGCCATACAGGCTGCTTCCAGGGCTCAGCTAATGTGAATTGTGCTGCAGTAAACATGGGTATGTACATATTTCTATATATTCTATCTTTAGGGCCGGGGATATGGCTCAGTGGAATAAGTGCTTCTCTGGTAACCGCAAGGGCCTGAGTTCAATCCTTGGTTCCGGAAAAAAAAAAAATTATATCTTTAACTCTTTTGGGAAAATACATAGAAGAAGAATCACTGGGTCAAATAGAATTTTTAATTTTAATTCTTTGAGAAGTCTCCATACTGATTTCCATAATGGCTGTATTAATTTACCAACTATATAGGAGAATTCCTTTTACACTCAGCCTTAAAAGGATGGACATTCTAACACATGCTACAACCAGGTTGGAAGACATGCCAAGGGAAATAAACCAGTCACAAAATGATGAATATTGTATGGTCCCATTAATTGATATGAGGTACCTAGAGATGTCAAATTCACAGGAACAGAAAGGAGACTGATCGCCAAGGCAAGAGGGAAATGGGGAGCAGATGTTTAATGGACACGGGGTTTGACTTGGGGAAAGTAAAAGTTTAGGAGATGGGCGGCGGTGATGGTTGCATACACGTGAATGATTTTGATAACACAGGTCTGTATACTGAAAAGTAGTAAACTCAGCAGTACAGTGCTTGCTTGTGACATATGAGGCCCTGGGTTTGATTCCTAGTATTACAAAACAAAAACTAAATTTCATGTTATACATACTGACCACAATTTTATTTTATTTATTTATTTTTTTTTTAAATTTTCTATTTATTTGTGTGTGTGTGTGTGTGTGTGTGTGTGTGGCCAGCTCAGCTCACCAGGGGGCAGGGCTGGCTAGCATGTGGTGCTGGGGGATTGAACCGTGGTCCCTGTGCTTTGCTAAGCTTGTTCTAAATAGGTGCTTTAGACCACTGAGCCATCTCACCAGCCCCCTGACCACAATTTTAAAAATGTAACTTTTGACTAGAGGAAGCTAAGCATGGTGGTGAATACATGTAACCCCAGAATTCTGGGAGAGGAAGGAAGGAAGGTCACAAGTTCAAGCCCAGCTTGGGCAACTTAACGAGACCCTGTCTCCAAAAAAGGTTGGGGTCCTGGGGATGTAGCTCAGTGGTAGAACACTGGCCTAGCATGTGTGAGGGCCTGAGTTCAATCCCTAGAAAGAGAAGAAAGCAAAACAACTGGCTAGTTTCTCATTCTGCTGTGGACAGTCACTTATAATGGTCCATATATAGATCATTCCAGAATTCTTTTGCATATATGAATATATACTACCCCCCTTTTATGTAAAAGGTAGATTACTATACATACAATTATGTAACCTTGAAGAAATGTTAAAGAACTCTGTGTTTTCCAAAACCTGTATCTTGGGCCGGCCAGATAGCTCAGGGGATTAAAGCACCTGCTTAGGCAGACTCAGGGGTTGGAGGTTCGATCCTCGACCTACTGTGCCAGCCCTGCCCCTGCATACGCACTGAGATGGCAATCAAGACTGGGCATGGTGGCACGCGCCTGTAATCATAGCGTTTGAGAAGCTGAAAACAGGAGAATCACTACAAGTCTCATCTGAGACCCTGTAGACCCTGCAGTAAAAAAAAAAAAAAAAAAAAAAAACCAAAAAAAACAGCCTGTATCTATAGTGTGCAAATTACCTACCAAATAATGAAGAGGCCCATGGGAAAGCCCTAGAGAGGGAAGCATCTCCCAGAAGGGCTGTCAGCCATAGCCACAGGCCCCACTGACACCACCACACTGAGCCCATACCTTCTTTTGGCCAAAATCAATGAGGTTCTGCAGATCCAGGTCATCCCGGTAGTGCACAATGGCGTTGTTGATAATCTCACTCACTTTGCCTCGAGCCTGCAGACATATGGAAAGGGAATCAGGACCCAGAACTAATCCCTAACTTATTCCTCCCTGCAGAAGTGACAGTAAACAAAGATCACATTTTTCTTGCTTGTCACTGTAGAAGTTATGAGTCAGGAGGCCACTCTTCACATACACCACAGTGACCTCCACAGCAAACCCCAAGCAGCCTGGAACAAGCTTGGCTCCTTCTCTCATCCCACTGTGGGGGCACACTGGTAGCTACCAAGCTCTGCATGGCCAGGAGGCTCCAGGCCCCTTCTTTTTGCCTCAGTTCCAGTCCTTCCATCATAGTCATTCACTGCTCACCACCTCCCATTCTAACTTCCTTTTAGCACACTGGATAGCTCTCTAACATCCCAAAGACCACTAACCTACCAGCAAAACACCCAACACACATTCATATAGGTCCGTACCTTTGAGGACCCCTATCAGCTGAGGTGAACGGAGGGCCAGCCCCAAGTCCCCTGCCTTGTACTCATGAGATAAGGAGGGAGGAATCTGAGTCTGATGGCGGCACCATGACAACAGCCTTTTCCCTCATCAGCAGACACCTAGATAAGACAGAGGCTACTTGCTCTCTACTTTTTTTTTTTTTTTTTTTTCGCCTCTACTCTTAACACCAAAATGGGAAAAGGTGAAATTTAGAGATCTGAGTCCCTAAGAAATATTAGGACATCTCTCCCCGGAGCTGTGAGAGGGGTGTCATAGGTCAAAGATTGAGGTTATCCCCGTTTCATGGTAGTGGAGGAGATTGAACCTAGAGCCTTTACACTGAGTTACAGCCCAGGCCCTTTTTAATTTTAATATTTTTATTTGAGGCAGGATCTTACCTAGTTGCTAAATTGCCTAAGCGAGGTTTGAATTTGCAATCTTCCTGCCTCAGCCTTCCACAGTGCTGGGATTACAGCTATGTACCACCTTGCCCAGCTCAGATTATCCTTTATATGAATCCGTCTGGAAAAATCAGAGCCAAGGCTGGGTGGGCATGGTGGTGCACACCTGTAATTACAGCACTTGGGAGGCTGAGGCAAGAGGATCCTTGTGAGGAGATCAGCCTGGGTTACAAAGTGAGCTCAAGGCCAACCTGAACTGCATAGCGAGACCCTGTCTCAAAAAGATGAATGAAAGTATGAAAGAAAGTGAACCAGAGCCAAGTCCTAATGAGGGAAGATGTCCAGCCCAGAGCCCCTCTGTCCTTGGCCCTCAGGTACCAGTGAGCAAGAGAAATGCTGAACCTGCTGTTACTGCTTCTCAGAGAGATATTTCAAAGTAATCTAGTGTTTATATACCTTTATATATTATTACCACAGTAACATTTTTTTTTTGAACCAGGGATTGAACTCAGGCCCTTGCGCTTGCCAGGGAAGCACTTATTCTATTGAACCATCTCCCCGGCCCTCACAAAAACATTTGTTAACTGATGCAAAATGGAGAAACTCATTTATTTAACAGAAGTATTTGCCAAACAGTAGCACTGACCTCTAGTGGACAGAAGAAAATTGCATCTTTTTAGACTCAACAAATCTCTTAACATTTTAGGATTTTAAACCAGAAAGATTAGAAAATTTTAAATCAATTCAACAGCTCTCTAATTCATAATTTTCCACCATGTTCTCTTTCTGTTCCACTACTTTTCTTTCGGTTTTCTTCATGGTCTAAACCTTGTCCCAGGTCTGCCCTCTGGGAAAGGAATTCTGGTTCCTTTTTAAAAGGACTATTGCTGCAAGGCAACCTCCAGATAGGCTAAACACTGCTCATATCATGTTTTCTTTCTTTGTTTATCTCAACAATTCCTAAGGAAACAAGAGGCTCTATGTGTTGTGTGTCACCTGATCCATGAGATTTATTTAGTTATTTATCATTAAAGTTGCTGGTTAATTTGGTGTTTATAAAATTTTCTTCCCTGTTGGTCTCTCAGACTGTCACAGAAAACAGTTTACAAATGTGCAGTTCTCTGTGCGTATGGTGGCTTTAAAGGCCACTTATTCATCCCTAAGGAGAACCTTCCAAAGGCTGCTATTTCTCAGAGGAAGCAGTGCTGTGGTTAATTAACCAGGCTAAACACCAGCAGGAACTTTCCCACCTCCCTCTGGTTCAGCAGAGGTCCCCTGACGCTCAGCATTACCTTGTCTGAGAAGATGAATCCCAGGACCCCAGCAGCCAGCTGTAGCAGGAACACGATGGTGAGGCAGAGGGAGAACTGTGGCAGCAGACAGGCAGAAGAGACAGTCTGTTAGCATTCCGGGCAGCAGCCCTCCCAGGCCACAGGAAGTGTTGGAGGGCAATAGGCTCATCCCCTAGATGCCTCCGACTGGGATGCTTCCTGAGTGGCCACCCTTTTACTGTACTTGGGGCCAGGGCACCTGGGGCTGAACTCTCTAGTGAGGGGTGGACAGCACAGGCTTTCAGGTTGGGTGGGAGAGAACGCCTACAGGAAAGGAATCGGGAGACCAGCTGGCACCCAGAGAGGGCTTTCCACTCACGGTCTGTAGGAGGCAGATGTTCTCACGCAGGGATCCGATGCAGCCGCAGAAGGTGAGCAGGAACATGAGGATACCCACCACGATAAGCAGGATAGCAGGATCCACCGCCAGGCAGGCCAAGGCTGCTTCTGAGGGGAGGGCCCACTCTGTCTGTGCTTGGTACCTACTGAGGGTGCTACCAGGGATGGGTGGGAGGGTGCCCCCAATCTGTGCTGTCTTGGTGGGGAATCCCCAGTGCAAAGATCATGTGGAGGCAAATCCCACAGGGAGGACAAAAAGGTTCCAGGAAGAGTTGTGGCATTTAAGTTGATGAACTAACAAAGTAAGAGCCTTTATTCCTGGGCTTATGAGAGAAGGGGCCATTCTGGCTGTAGAAAAAATCAGGATGGCCCGGTCTCGGCAGTTCTGTGAGGTCTGTTTCTGGGAGCCTTTATGCAGAGCAATGGGAATGGAGGTTGAGTCAACAGACTGAGCTAGACAGGGGTCACACTGCTGATTACTCTGTTTCCAGAGGCCTAGCATCTCTCTGACACTTCCTAAGCGTCAAAGATAGGAATATCAGGTAGGAATATCTTGGAAGACTTGGGGAAGCACTGCGAATGCAAGTGCACTGGCATGAGCAGGAAGAGACAGGGCTGGGGCTGGACGAGGCAGAGGGGAGTAGGCTTGGCAGCAGATCATAGGAAGGTAGAAGGAGACAAGAGCTCACCCGCATGCTTCATCAGCCGGGCGTAGACACCCACTGCCACCATCACCATGGAAATCACCTGTGGAAACGGAGAGACCAGACCCAACCTTGAGATTTTTGGAAGTCAGAGAGCCTTGAACACTGTAATCTTCCAGCAGAACAGGAGGGGGCAATTACTCTAGGGCCCAGGGGACTATAACATCTGTCAGGGCTCTGCCCCCAAGAATACTTTTCCCAGTATTATCTCATAACATCCTTGCAATAACATTATCTTCTGAGGCAGATAGTATCCCCATGTCACAGATGAGGCCCTAGGTGCAGTCTTCAACACCAAGAAATACTCAAAAACCACATTTTAAGAAATGGGCTTCTAAGTGAGACAGATTATACTGCATGTGGGACAAACCTCTGAGCCTTAGTTTCTATATCTGGAAGTGTGAATTAGGAACAAATAAAAAATACACCTAATAAGATTACTGTAAGAATGAAATAAAATAATGGGTGAAGAATATTGGTTTATTTTTTTTCAGTTAAATTTTATTGGTACATTTTAGATATACATAATGATCACATTCATCATAGAGAATTTGTACCTGTGCATGATATAACTTGCCCCCCCTTCCCACACCCTCCCTGGGTGGAGTATGTAACAGAGGCCCAAAAATAAATATTATCTGCCATTATTAACCATCAGTTTATCCAACGTCATATAGGAACTACGAGGGTTTTTTTTTTTTTTTTGTTATTTTTCTGGTTCTGGGGACTGAACCCAGAACTTTCACTAAGCTACACCCTCAACCCTTCTTTTTTATTTTGAGACGGGGTTTGCCCCAAGTTGCTTGTGCTTCCCTTGGATTTCTGATCCTCCTACCTCAGAACTCCGGAGGAGCTGTGATTATAGGCATGCACCACTGACCCCACCTGGCGTTCTCAGTTCTAAGCCATCTATACAAAACAGCAGGTCTTACGGCTTCAGCACACCCAGCGAGATGCACACTCCCTGCTCTCTAACCCCCCGGAGGCCAATATAGTGTCAGGTACAAGAAGAACATACACATCAGCATGAGAGTGTGTGGGGTAAGTACCGGAACTGCCACGGTAAAGGAACCTTTATCTTCTAAATTTTGATTTCTGTGTGGAGGATTAGAGTTTAGACCTTTCAAATTTCATGGCTCCTTCCTGAGAGAACAAACCTGTCAAAGACTTCCAGGAGTCCCCAGAGGGGCCTTCTCTGCCCCTCAGGCACCCAAGAGTGCTGGGAAGTCCCCATAGGCACTGTAACCCCCTTGGCTACCCTTTCTCTCTGCCCTGTCTCCATGCTGGTGCTAGGCAGCAGCTGGCTGTCGCCATGGCAATAGATGAGGCCAAGCTCTGGCAGGAGAGCGTTCTCAGCAGCAGGGACTTGACCAGCTCAGCGGGAAAGGAGGCGGCTGGCTAGACCTTGCTGTCCTGCAAGACAGAAAGCAGCTAGAAAGAGCAACCCCAGGGGCCTCCAGGGGAGAAGGAAACTGGGCACCCTAGAACAGGCGAGAGGGTCAGACCAGTCATCTGGGAGAAAGACATGTTGCCTGTGGGCCTTACTTACGAGGGTCCTCTGCCATCTGGCAGGGATCAGCAGGTGCACTGAGTACTAAAAGGGCAAGTTTACTTCCTAAATCCACATCTTCAGGACCCTTCTCTGTGGAATAGCCCTCTGTTCTTGCCCTCAGTACCTGGCCCTGGCTTTGGGTCCCTGTGTTATCAGCCAGCTCACACTTTGCACCCAGGAGACAGAGAGCATGTGGGTGTGGTGTCAGCTGGAGCCCAGCATGCCCAGGCTCTGGGGCTATGGAGGGAGACAGGGAACCCCAAAGAAGAAGGGCCAGTCACCCCAAGCCTGAAGGCTGCCCTCTGCCAGAGAACGAACACCTCTATGTACCCATTAAAACTCACTCGTCCAACTGCAACTCTGCATATCATTTGTACCGAATCATTTAAAAATATACATCTATCTGCGCTTTATTTCTGTTGCTCCCAGGCTCTACACTTTTTTTTTTTCATATTTTAATTTTCACTCTAGGGTGGATAACTTTATACAGAGATGGTCTCTGATTAAATCTGAGCACAGCTAAAAGAAGAAAGGCACAGTAAGAGATGCCACATATCACAGGGCAATTTAATCCTATTTATGGGTCCATAATCACAGCAGTTGCTTTGTCATTATTGGTGGTAGGTAAAATAATTCCTCCCCAAAGATGCCCATGTCCCAATTCCTGAAACCTGTGAATATATTACCTTACATGGCAAAAGAGACTTCACAAATGTGATTAAGGATTTAGAGGTGAGGACATTATATCTGAAGGCTCAGTATAGTTACAAACAATATACAAGACAAGGGTGTCAGAGTCAGAGAAAGATGACAGAAAGGAGATTGGGGTGATGTGGTGCCATGAAGCGAGGAATATGGGTGGCCAATATGGGCAGCCCTCAAAGCTGCAGGATATGAGTCTTCCCTAGAGAAAGCCAACGTGAATGTAGCACTACTGATACCTTGATGTTAGCATATCTTGTCCTGTTTTGGACTTCTGACCTCCACAAATATAAAAAAATTAAATTTGTGCTGTTGTAAGCCATTAAGGTTGGGCAATTTGTTTCAGCAGCAGCAGCAAACTAATACAATCTCCAAATCCATTTCATCAACTGCTACATACAAGGTACTCTGAGGACCCATCATCTGTGGGTTTTACTGGGGAGGGACTAAAAGCCTTCGTAGCCTACAGCAGAGATGCTCAGCTTTGGCTGCTATTAGTCAGCTGGGAGTAGAGGAAGAGACTGAAGAAATTCTCACTGTGCAGGCTGTGAGACAAATGAAGTAGATCAGAACTGCTGGCCTTGGGGCCTAGACCACAGTCGTTCTGATGTGCTCCGCATCATTCCAAGGTGCACCCATGCCTCAGAGCCTAATGCACTGTCAGCCATGGATTTCGAACAGATGAAATCAACATTAAGCTGGGCATGGTGGCGCATGCCTACAATCCGAGCACTCAGGAGGCTGAGGCAGGATAACTGTGAGTTAGAAGTCATCCTGGATACTAACCTGGCAGGGAAGATACCATGATCATGAAGAAGACATCCTGGGCTGCATAGTAAATTCACTGCCAGCCTGAACCATTTAGCAAGATTTTGTCTCAAAAAGAAAAAAAGTCAAGATTAAGACTTTTACTATTATTGGGCTGGGGAGATAACTCAGTAGAATAAGCGCTTATCTGGCAAGCGCAAGGGCCTGAATTCAATCCCCAGTTCTGCCAAAAAAAAAAAAAAAAAGACTTTACTATTATTAACAGCTGGGTGGAGTGGCACATGCCTGTAGTCACAGCACTCTGAAGGCTGAGGTAAGGGGATCCTTGCAAGTTTGAGACCAGCCTGGGTTACAAAGTAAGTTCAAGGCCAGCTTGAACTGTATAGTGAGAGCCTATCTCAAAAAGACCAAAAAACAAAACAGAAACTCAAATTTTTTTGTTTGTTTTATAATCGTACTTTTTTTTTTTTTT
>NW_004524736.1:5240270-5252427 GCF_000260255.1 Octodon degus | reverse complement strand
GGGGGGGGGAACCAGGGATTGAACTCAGGTCCTTGCGCTTGCTAGGCATGTGCTTAATATCAGGTTTTCTTAAACTAGAGATCATCTGTATATACTTAAACCAATTGGATTCGGTCGTTTTCCTCCCAGTCACACCAGAGGTTAAGCCACTGAATCTTAATGTTGAGTTGACAACACCAGGAAGCCACAGTGACCTGCGGTGTATACTATACATTCTGACATACAAACTTATTATTATTATAAACTATGACTGCTATCATAGTCTATGCCTCGGCTTCCACAATTTCCCTCTAATAGAGGCTGAGAACTTCTTCCTTTTTGTGACCCTGGATCCAATCAATGATCATGCTTTGCATTTAGTGATTAAATCTCCTTTGGCCTTTGGGAGATCAATAGTCTCCTGTTCTTTTCTCTTATATTTTATCCTTTCTTATTTATTTTTGTGGCACTGTTGATTGAATCCAGGGTCTTTCCAGTCAGCTAAAACTCCAGTTTTTTGGGTTTTTTTTTTTTTTTTTTTTGAGACAGGGTCTTAGTTGTTAAATCACCCAGTCTGGGCTTAAACTTGTAACCCTCCTGCCTCAGCCTCCCAGTGTGCTGGGATTACAGATGCGCACTGTCATATCTGGTTTCTTCCTTTCATTTTGGTCTTTTGACTTGGCTTGACTTTGGTCTTTTGAAGACACTCTTTTGTGGCAGAATATATATACCACAAAGTTTAGTCTCTGGGACTGAGGGTATAGCTCAGTGGTAGAATCCTTAGCTCACATTCCAGAAGACTTGGATTCAATCCTCAGTATCACAAAATAAATAAATTGAAATGTATTCTTTGTGTCATTTGAAGCACATACTTTAGTGGCTGGGATATATTCACATCGCTGCGTGACCATCACCACTGTCAGATCCAGAGCTTTTCTTTTTTTTTCTTTTAAATTTATTTATTTAGTGTGTGTGTGTGGCCAGCTCAGCCCACCAGGGGGCGGGGCTGGCTGGCATGTGGTGCTGGGGATTGAACCGCGGTCGCTGTGCTTTTGCTTAGCTTAGCTTGTTCTAAGTAGGTGCTTTAGACCACTGAGCCATCTCACCAGCCCCAGATCCAGAGCTTTTCATCGTCCCGCCCCAACCACCAAACACTCACTCCTTATGCTCTCTACCCCCTGCCTCTCCCCAGCCGCTGCAACTGGCTTCATTCTGTACGGATTCCCTTATTCTGGATATACTTGGAGATGGAATCAGGTAACATGTGCCCGCTGTGCCTGGCTTCTTTCACTTAGCTTGCTGTCAAGGCTCATCCATGTACAGTATGTGTCCCTACTTCATTTCTTCTCAGAGCTGAATGATGTAATAATGACTCCCACATGGATGTGACACAATTTGTGTACGGATTCATGCGTTGGTGGCTGTTCAAGTTGTTTCCCTTTGGCTACTGTGAATAGTAGTGCCACTTGAACATCTCTGTGCACATTTTGGTTTGGATACCTATTTTAAATTCTTTTAGGCTTATACCTAAGATTGAGATTTCTGGGTCATGTAAAAATTATATGTTTAGTTTTTGGAGGAGCTGCCAAGTTGCTCTTCAAAGTGGCCACACCACTTTCCCTTCCCACTAGCAATATGAGGCTTCTGGGTGCTTCACACTCGTGCCAGCACTTGCTCAGACATTTTTTGACAGTGACTTTTTTTATAAGTCTAGACCAATTGCTTTGCAGAATGCCCCTCAATTTGGATTCATCTGTTTCCACACAATTAGATTCAGATTATACATTTGATAGGAATATTACACAGATCCTGTTTTGTTCTCAGTGTGTCACGTGATGAAGCATAAGATGTTAATTTCTATCACAGAGATAAGGAGCAATTTTACAAACATGAAAAATTGGTTGCTAGATGTATGTCTCTGCACTTCATAAACAATACAGACTAAATAAATTGTTTTGGAAAATACATTTTCTAAATAAATTGTTTCATAGTTTTGCATAGTATTCAGTTGTTACTGGGCCTCTCCCCTTTGCTAGTACTTGCTGGTAAATAAGCAGCTACAGGCACTAACCATGTTCAGGGCAAAAATAGAAGACAGAGAAAATTCTCTGTATTCTCTTGACTTTTTTTCTTGCAAATTGGGAAAAAGACAGCCACCATTTAATGTCTATAAGGAAAAAACCCTTGTTCTAGCCCCATAGAACATCACTTCAGAATGCTCAAGCTTGATGCCACAGCAAGTGGGCTCCTGAGTCCATGTCCCTCAGCTGTACCATAAGACCAAGGTGGAACTCCAAGCCCCCAAGGAGAGGGTCTGGAGGAGGCCTGGGACACATGAGGGGGACTCTGTTCTTAGGATATGCAGGACATTTCTTCATAAACCAGAAAAAGAAAGCTGGGTGTGGTGGTGTGCACCTATGATCCCAGCAATAAGGAGGCTGAGGCAAAAGGATCATGGAGTTCAAATTCAGCCTGAACTACATAGCAAGCCCGTCTCAAACAATAAAACAAAATGAGCAGCCAGGCATGGTGGCACATGCCTATGATCTCAGCACTTGGGGCCTGGGAGCTTGGAGGCAGGGCGATTGTCATGAGTTCAGTGCCAGCCTGAACCTCATTGTGAGACCTTGTCTCAAGAAACCACCAAATGCGCAGGGGGGTGGGAGGAGACCTGCCCATCTGTTCAGGTGTTTAAGTGCCTGTTGAAACAAAGCAGTCCGGCTCAGGATGCTGTGGTTCAATCCCCTCATCCTCAAGCCAGCCAGACCTGCCCTGAAGGCATCCTGAGTAGCAAAAAAAAAAAAAAAAAAATCCTTCTGCCATTGGGGGGCCAGGAAGATGGCTCAGTGGAATAAGCACTTCCCTGGCAAGCTCAAGGGCCTGAGTTCAATCCCTGGTTGCACCAAAACAACAACAACAAAAAACACCAAACAAAAACAAAACAACAACCTAGGAAATGAGAGGCATCCTTAATTACCATTTCCCTCTGGCTAATGGTGGGACTATAAGACAAAGGGTTCAGTTGCCCTTTATCTAAACTTCAGCCCATTAATGCTACTCTTTCCTCCTGTCTAGAGCAGCCCTTGCCCTAGTTCTCTAAGCTCACTCCATTAGTATGGGGTTTCTAGGTGTTATTCCCAAAGACAGGAGTAGCAGCTACTTGGTGTTGAGGGCGAAGAGCCAGACACTGCCCCACCCAACACACCTCTCCCCTCCCTGTTGCGTGATTGAACACAGAGCCTTTGCACTGAGTTACATCCTTAGTCCATTAAAATTTTTTAAAATTTTCAGACAAGGTCTTGCCAAGTCACCCAGGCTGGGATCAAACCTGGATTTCTCTGGCCTCAGCGTCCTGTAGTGCTGAGGGTACCAGTGCGTGCTGCCACACCCAGTTGGGCTCAGCATTTTATAGATACCTCATCCCAATCCAACCACAACTTCAAGAGGGCGCTAGGAGCTCCATTCTAGAGAATGAGATTCACAGAATTTTCAAGTACAATTAACTGCCCAGTTCACTCAGTTGGTTAAGTGGCTGAAGTAGGACTAGAACCTAGATCTGGATGTCCCCAAAGCCTTGCAACTTCAGCCACATGGCTGCCTTCCTAGTTTTGCCACACAGCAACTCCAGAATCCCTGTGTTAACCTATTTATCATGATTCTCTTGGGGAATAGCTGGCAATCTCCAAAAGAGTTGAGGCAGGGGCCAAGGGAGGAAGATAGTGTGGGGAGGTGGCAGAGTGCCAGCAGAGCCAGGAAGTGGCTCTGAGGGACTCTTCATAACAAAGTGCTGGCCTCCTCTGTCCCCATGTTCCAAAGTCCAGTCTGCAGGAAGCAGGGGGAACCATCTCAGAGTGCAACCCTCCTTCTTAGTTTCTGTCCTTCTCCTGAAGGTGATGAGAATGACAGTAATTAACCAGGGCTGGGTATGCAGCTCAGTGGCAGACACTTACCTAGCATCCAGGAGGCCCTGGGTCCTGTCTCTAGCACCACAAACAAAAGCCTCTAAGCACCCACCCTGTCCCATTCAGAGGGATGTGGGAAGCATGGCATCTCTACCTCTACAGTTTCGAGAACTTTCTACCCTTAATTCTGGGGGAAGTCAAAGAAGTCACAACCTGTTAGCTATAACCAGGGCCGGGCAGGGGAGATAGTTCAGTAGAATAAGCACTTGCCTGGCAAGTGCGAGGTTCTGAGTTTAATCCCCGGTACCGCAAAAATAAATAAATAAATAAATAAATAAATAATAAATAAAGTAGGGCCATCCCTCTCACTGCCCATGACCTATAAGTGCTGTGCCTCTCTGTCACCCCAGTGCATGTTTTCTGTGGCTGCAACTGTCTGGGTGACACTGACACAGGGCTTTCTCCCTCCTTGCCAATGTCAGGAGCCGATCCTTTGGCATCTCTTGGGCCATGGATGGTTCTGTTTTTACAAGGTTGCAAATCAGGCAGGGAAGTCAAGAGATCAAGTAATATAGACATTCGAACTCATGATACTAGAGTGACCAGGCAAACAACAACCTGCTACCAAGACTTGGAGAGGTACCCTGAGATTTCTTTTATTCTTTTTAAATGGTGCTTAAACTCAACTATTATCTACTTGGTGCAAGGCAGGCAGAGCTGCCTGGAGAAGGCATGCCTGTGACCTGCATAGCAAAGGGCATGGCTCTTGTCTTTATTTTCTTTTTTGTTGTTTTTATAAAGGAATCTGACCACTTCACTTATTGAGGCCTGCCTAACCTATGGGGAAAGTACAGGAAAAGCAGGAGGTAGGGTCCAAAGGTTTTGGGAAATGTGTGTAGGGGAAGGTTGGGTAACAGAAAACTGTTACTGGAGGATATTCACTATGGTGATGCCTGGTCACTTTCTATTGGTTTCTGAGCCAGGAAGAGGTGGGGCTGCTGGGGGTGGGGGAACTGAGTGCCCTGGGGCTCCGATATACAATGGTCTTGGACAGAAGAGCAGATTGGGCTAGGGAAGAGTTGGAGGTGGTCCATATGTAGCAGTGGAAAAAATAAAAACAAAACCCAAATGCTGTAGACAGTAATCACTTTGGCTCTGAGGGAGAGGCTAGAGGGGATGGCTGGCACTTCTTCTGACCTGGCTTGAGGGAGGAAGTCAGGCTACAGGACCCATGGCAGAGGTCAACACAGCAGGGTGCCTCAACCCCAAGGATGCTCACACACCTAAGGTAAGGAAGGAATATTATGCCCCTGCCTGGAAAGCTTTGCTTTCTCACTTGCCATTCAATAAACACCCATTTTCTACCAAACACAGTTGGACAGCAGGAAATCATAAGTGAATGAGGTAGTGCTTCCCGCAGGAGCCTGAAGTCTACAGGGAAAGACAGGTCTATAACCATGGAACTGGAGTCCAGGTCAGGGGTGTGATCATTGGTGTACGTATGAGATGCCACAGGGAGCTAGAGGCATGGCCACCGAGATGACTGGGCTGAGACACAGGGCCTGAAAGTCTGAGCTCAAAAGTCACTCCAACTGCTGTCCAAAGTAGGAGAAGGCCCAGTAAGGGAGGAGCTGGGCAGCACTAATAATATTCCTGGTAACATATGCCCAGGAATGACAGAGAACACACATCCCACAGAGATGACCAACACAAAGAGGTAAGGAAAGATAGCTACCTCTCAAAGGCTGAAATACAACTTGAAGGATATTGGAGCAACCATTCAAGGCCATGGAAACTCAACAGTGAGCTAAATAATTACCCAGCAACACAATTCTGAGGAAAAAGTCAGAATGCTCAGGACAAAAGGGAAGTGAGATTTGAAACATAAAAAGGAGGAATTGGTCCTGGCTTAAAAGGAGACAGCAGCTTTCTGACTCAGACTCTAAACACCTTAAGAGTCAGGCCTCCTGGAGCATCAGCAAAGGCAGCCACTGCCACCATAGGGTGTGAACCCAGATAATTCTGGCAATCTTTCTAATGTATCCCAGGCATTAACACAAACACCACCCCCACACAACACCCCGGCAGCTGGAAGACATGTGCTCTGCCTGCAAAGGTGAGGGCCGGCAGGCCCAGCCAGGGGTGGAATTGCATTAGGTTGGTGGAAGCTTCCAAAGAAAGAAACATACAACCAGTTGGGTGGGAAGAAAGATGCTCCTGATCCCCGCAACCAGCCCTTCCTCTGCACCCACATGGGTGTGCAATGTCACTCTGTGGTTCTGTGCCCAGGGGAGAGGTGACACTCAGGAACCCCTGAACAGTATTATCTCAGCAGAGCAATGGCCCAGGGATACCAGGACACAGAGAGATTCATTCTTAGATCCACCCCAGGTCTTAAAGGGGAAAAAAAATGTCCCCAAAGTGATTCATTCATCTTTAAATAGTTCACAGAGGCAGATAAATGTTCTCCTTTAGAGGAGAAAGATTCAGGACAGAGAGACAGATACATTGGCTTAGGGTCACACAGTAAATTGGTGCCAGAAAGAAGCTAGGCTTCTCATCCTTTAATGTGCTATTTCTAGAGTCCCTGACTTTTTGAGTTTACACTGGGGCCAAGAAGGGGCTTTACTCCACTTGGGGTGGTGCCAGTCCAGCTAGCCAGGTCCTCTCTGACCTTGAATGAAGCATTTTTATCAGCGGTTTCTGGAACCAAACTTTTTCCCTGGCTGAGACCTCCCAAACTCTGATAAAAGAGGTGTGGGGTAGGGCAGGGAAGTTCCAGTAATGTGCATGAATACAGGATAACAGACATACCTGGCTGCTGTTTCTGAGAAGCAAAGATAAGAGTAAGGTGCTAGGCCAGGCACGGTGGCACATGCCTGTAATCCCAGCACTTGGGAAGCTGAGGCAGAAAGACTGCCATGAGTCTGCAACTAGCCTGGACTCTATAGTGAGTTCATGACCAGCCTGCACTCTACAGGAAAATTGTCTCTCAAATAACAAAAACACCAATAACAAAAAGGGGAAGGTGCCAAATGCTCCAAAAGAAGCAGAAGCTTTGCTGAGAGAAGAAATTGGAATGAGGACCTGAGGTCCTTGGGATGATACTTCGTACAGGTACTGGCATATTCTGGCCTGGCACGCTCAGTGAGCTTGACCAAGCCCTTGCTAGTACTTACCCCTAGGTGGGGAGTTCCCCTAGGAACATCCCCCTGTCAGAGGGGTGCTAAGGGATTTTCTTCTGTTTTTCCCTACGCTTCAGCGGAAGTAGAACCTAGACCATGGGAACTCCAACTGACTGTTTAACCATTAATAGCAACACTACCCCATCTATAGTAGCAGCCATCTGGGTCAAGGACTTCCCCTAGAGGCACCCTGCTTCAGTAGAAAAATCATCAGACCAAGCCTACCAACCAGCTGTTGGACCTTGGACAAAACATTTAACATCACTGTGATTCAGCTTTCTCATTTATAAGATGTGGATGCTGAACAAGATGCCTGCTATATATTTTTTCTAGCTCTAAAACAGAATTTGATAGAAGCCCAAACTTTAATTCTCCCGAGAGTACAAGGCTGAGAGTGAGCTGTCATCACCACCCTCTGGGATCTCTCTCATTTGTCCCAACAGGCTAGCACTTATGTGCTTTGTGTCTGCACTTCACACCATGGCCCCTGTGAAACCTTTCCAGCAGCTGGCTTAGATGTCTGGTCTGCTCCTTCTCCTAGGAAACATATTTTAGATTCACAATCCCTCTCTCTTGCAAATCTGAACTGTTGGTCTGAGGCTGAGGTGGGCAAGGACACTGTGCTCCCAGAATGGTAGGTCTGGTGTGGTAGGAGCTGGCACAGAAGTGGTCTACGAAAAGGATTTCCCTGTGTTCTCAAATTCAGAGGGGCCTAGGGACTCCCTAGCCATGAAACTGAATGAAGCTAGCATTTCATGATGTGCTGCAGCTCAATTCTTGGCCCTAGCAGTATTTCTGCCTTTCTTGATCATACCAGGGTGCTCCTATGGTGGAGGAAATGAGGGCCTGAGGACTTTAACATATCTGGCCAGGTCAGTCAAGTCAACAGTAACGGCAGAGCAAGGGTGGAAATTCAGGGGTCTGGAGCCCCAGGCCAATATTTTGTCCGCTTTTCCATCCAGAAGCAGGAGATTTTGAAAGAACCTCTGGCCTTCCAGCCAACACTAGGTCTTGTTTAAAACCACTGAGGACTGCTGGGCTCCAGGAAAGGGGTCTGGCCCTGACAGTTGAAGCACAAAGTTTGGGGCAGCGCTGGGGTGGGAATTACGTGTGACTGGGAGGCCATGGCTGCCCCTTCTCAGCGTTTGCTGCCAATGGGGCAACAGAGGCCTGCAAAAGGAAAAAAGAAAGCTTCTTGACCCTTCCTCTCCAAGGTAAGGGGGAAAGGAGATTTGGGGTTTTCCTCTCTTTCTCTTCTTTCCAGTGGGAACTCCTAGGCCCCCCAGGCCTGAAAGTCGCCCATCCTGAACATGCTAGCACCATAGGGATGCTTTGCCCCAACTGGAAAACCGGCCCCTCCCCCAGAACACCTACTTGGCCTGCAGAAGACCCCTCACCCTTCCTCAGCTGCCTGCTCACCTCCTCCGGGCGTCCCCTCCTGACCAGGCGGCACCGCGGGTCCCTCCCCAGGAGGAATCCTGCTAAGTGTCATTAGCCGTAAAACTCGCCCAGCACCGGGCATCCCGGGCGAGGTGCTCTGCAGCTCAGGTGCCCCCGCGACCCCCAAGACTCACCCAGAAGAGCATGTTGAAGAAGAAGAGCAGGTACTTCACCAGCGGGCTGACGAAGGAAAACTCCTCCCGGTAGGCGGCGGGCGCCCCGGGTCTCCGCGCCATGGTCCGCGGCGCCCCTGGGGGCCTATCTCCCCGCGGCGGCCGGCCCACCTGCGCGCCCCGCGCCCCGGGGCATGAGCCGCGCCGGGACCCGAGCGCGAGCCGCGGGAGTCCAGGAGCTGCCCGAGCCGAGCGTTGAGCGCCGGGGACCCGTCGCAGCCGGAGCAGCCAGGAGCAGACGGCGGCAGCTGGAGCCAGGGAGACTCAGCCGCGGCCGAAGGACCAGCCCGGCCCGCCCGGTTCTCAGGAAACAGGCCCGCCCCCGCCCGCCCATTGGTGCGGCTGCCACAGCCTGACTTCTCATTGGCTGGGCGCTGATGTCACTAAGTAGCCTGCCTTCCCTCTCCCGCCAGAGGCGGGGGAGACACCTGTTCTGAGGGACAACTTGTTAAAGGGTCGGCAGTTCTGCCTCCTCCTCCTCCTTCCCCCTTCCTGGAGAAGGAAAGCATCTAAGCTGCAGCTGCTCAAGGGAAAAAGAATGAGGAAAAAGAATGTACAATGCAGCCTATCCCCACGTCCTCTACCCAGTTGCTGCGCACACATACACACAAATACATGCTAAAATCAACAAGTATGCGCTCCGTGTGTTGAGCAATGCACTGAAAAACTGTGGGAAAACAAGGGGATAGTGATAATCCGAGGGGAGGATGATAATAAAACCAGAGATAAAACTAACCGACAGGTGACAATTGAAGACTACTAAAGGGTAGATGCAATCCTGTATAGCAACAATTACATATTTTAAATTCTTATTTCAAAAGCACTATAACCTGATAGTGAGGATTTGGAAAGATCGCCGACAATTTCACCATCCTGATTCATTACTGTCCACTCTCACAGCCCCCATCTCAGGCTTCTTGAGAGTCCTGGTCTACATGCAGACGCCGCCTAACAGGTGGACTGGGCATGCACAGGTCAGGTGCAGGGCAGGTGATGGATACTGTGCTACAAACATAAACCTCAAGGAAGGGCCTGATCTCACCATCATTGGCATGATCCAAGTAAGTTACTTAATCATCTCCTTGAGCCTCGATTTGCTTACTGTTAAATGGGGAGGGCCCTGACCTAATGAGAGTCAAGTGAGGATTAAATGAGAGAGTGTGCATAGGTTACTTAGTACATAGCTAGCACATAGAACGGGTCACTAAGTGCAGTCTATTTTTTAAAAGAGAGTTTAAAATCTAATACAGAGCTGGGCATGGTGGCACAGGCCAGTAATCCCAACACTCAATAGGTTGAGGCAGGAGGATTGCTTCAAGTTCAAGGCAAACCTGGGCTATATAAGTGAGTTCAAGGCTAGATTGCACTACATAGTGAGACTCTGTCTAAATAGTAAAATAAAATAAATAAAATCCAGTACACAAATCTGATGATTGAACAAATAACCATAATATATTTGAGGGGCTGGAGATTTGGCTCAGCAGTAGAATGCTTGCCTAGCAAACTGGAAGCCCTGGGTTCGGTTCTTGGCACCAAAAACAAAAAATAAACCTCCCCTAAAAAAAAAAAATTCAGCCACAATATATTTGACAGAAGGTAAGCAAATATATGACAAGTGAAATTAAATTTAACTCTTTTATTTTTTTGAGACAGGGTTTCTCTATGTAGTTCAGGCTGGTCTTGAACTCACTGTGTAGTCCAAACTAGCCTCAAACTCTTAGCAATCCTCCTGCTTCAGCCTCCCAATTGCTGAAATCACAGGTGTGTGCCACCACAGCTGGCTGAGGATGAGATTTAGAATAGCAGAGGTGAAGTGTAATCTAGGTGGAGAAAAAAAAAGAAAAGGTAAGCCAAAGCTTGGCGATATAAGCGCACACCAGGTGGACATAACAAAGAAGCCATTTGGATGGAGCACTGGAATACTTAGTGTGCAGTGGGAAGATAATACAGACTGATGCCAATGCATAAATTGAATTAAAATTTTGGAAGAACTTTAATATGAGATTGGAGAGTTAGTACTTAATTGGTTAAAAAATAAGAGCTTTGAAGGAGGAAGTAATGTAAGATTTGCTGTTCTCAGAGTGAAAGAGGGTAGAGAAAGTTTGGTAGGAGCCCACTAAGTTCAGAAAATCAGAAACTAAGATCTGATTTAGGAGTAATAGAGTGATAAACTGAAGGAGAGGACAAGAGTGAAGCTGCTGGGAAGATAGAATCACAAGGTAGAGGCTATGATTTAGGGTAGGGGTTTGGGGGACAGGGAGTGAGCTGGGACCAGGGTAGAAGGAGTGCAGCCACAACAGGTTAAGGGGTCACACAAAGAAGAGTTTTGCATGAAGGGGTTAAGGCATACATGGCTATACAAAGAGGAGGGGCCCACTTTCAGTTGCTACCGCAGGGAGAGCAGAGAAATATGCCAAGCGGCTGAGTGCTCCCATTAGCTGAGCATGCAGGCATCAGTTTCAGTGCAGACAGATGAGGAGGACAGACCGCAGAGGATCGGGGACAGCTGGGTGTGGGCGGGGAGCTGTGGGTAAAGGCTCTAGACTAAAGGTCCTCAGAGGGAAAAGAACATCCTCTTCTAGCACAAGAGACCTGACATGTATGTGGTTGTTTGTTTGTTTGTTTGTTTTAAGCCTGTACAAAGGGACTGAGGTGAATATTGGACTGGCCAAGGTTTAGGAGATACTGGGTAGAGATGGGATCAGGAGTTGAACTGAAGACCATTAATGTCCATCATGTGGAAGTCAAGGATGGCCCCACAAGGAGGAAGTCACATCGCTGTAGGATAAAGAAAGCAGAACAAGCTCCAATATGTTATTAAGTAACAAAAAAAAAAAAAAAGTGACATGGGAAAGTGTATATACTGTAATGTTATATTCTGGTTAAAAGGATTAAAAATGGCATTCGGTCACGTGTGGTAGCACACGGCTATGATCTCAGCACTCAGAAGGCTGAGGCAGGAGGATCACTGTGAATTCAAGACCAATCTGGACTACATAGCAAGACCCTGTCTCAAAAAAATAGTTATTGCTTTCATCTTCCCAAATAGACTCTAAGAATATACTGCTATACACACACACACACACACACACACACACACACATAAATAAAATAAAATTAAAAAAGAAAAAGAAAATAAATGAAAGAGGCTTTTATTTTTTTTTAACATTTATTTATTTATTTATTTATTTATTGTATGTGTGTGTGTGTGTGTGTGGCCAGCTCAGCCCACCAGGGGGCGGGGCTGGCTGGCATGTGGTGCTGGGGGATTGAACCGTGGTCCCTGTGCTTTGCCAAGCTTGTTCCAAGTAGGTGCTTTAGACCACTGAGCCATCTCGCCAGCCCAAGGCTTTTATTTTTTATTTTTTAAAACTTACATATTTGAAAAAAATTGTACAAAAACTTATGTGTTTGGTACAGGGTCTCACCGTGCAGCTCAGACTCCTAGCAATCCTGTTTTCAACCTCCCCAGCACTGG
>NW_004524736.1:5232770-5235270 GCF_000260255.1 Octodon degus | reverse complement strand
ATAATTACAGCACTCAAGAGGCTGAGGCAGGAGAATCATTTGGAGTTTGAGACCAGCCTTGGCTGCAAAGTAAGCTCAAGGCCAGCCTGAACTTCACAGTGAGACCCTGTCTCAAAAAGAAAAAAAAAATAATAATAATTTCAGTGAAAGACACATGCCCCCTAATCTCTCGCAACTACTCCCTGTCTTGGTTACTGTCTCTCGTTGTTGAGATAGACTACCCTACACCGAAATTAAGGAAGGAGAGATTTATTCAGATCACAATTTGTGGAGGTTTCAGTCCATAATCAGTTGGCTCCAAGGCAGGGTGGCGAGGCACAGAAACAGCAGTTCATGGTGGCAGAAGACAGCAGAAGCAGCAAGAGCAAAACGCAGGGAGAATAAGCCTCTCTCCCTCCCTTATACTGTAAGCAGGCTACCCACCCTGGGCTGGGTTTAGCGCTCACTCCATCTTTGTGCCCTCCTCTTGCCCAGGCTCAGGATGTTTACAGAGTGAGGACCCTGGTCCCCTGCTGAGTCACTCAGTTAAACCTGTACATTTCTCAAGCAGACAGTGAACATCCTAGAGTAGTAAGGGCGCGTCCTCTGCACCCTGGGATGTAGAACTGCTGAGTTACTTCCTCCAACTTGTAAACTTCTCAGATTGACACAGTGGGTCGTCCATCACACACTCCCTCACATCAAACACATTTATCTCATCATTCTTGCCACTTTCTGAAGCAGACACTCACTGATGAGTGTCTTTACGAGGTGTGATAAAAACTACCTTCCATGTCCTGCCAAATTCCGTCCAACAGAGAGGCAATAAAGACAGTATGCTGTGTCTCCATCCACATTTTGGCACCGGGTGACTTCTGGCTCTTCTCCGAAGTTAAAGGACCATGAAAGGAAAATATTTTGCATCAACTCATGACATTGAGGCAACAGCACAACTGATATTCATGAAGGACTTGCTTCAGAAAGTGACAAGAATGATGGGCTAAGTGTGTTCGAAGCAAAGAGGTTATGTTGATGGAGATTAATGGTAATGTGTCTTTTACTGTAATACCATTTTATTTATTTTTTTATTTTTTTGGCGGAACCGGGGATTGAACTCAGGCCCTTATGTTTGCCAGGGAAGCGCTTATTCCACTGAGCCATCTCCCCAGCCATATAATACCATTTTTTTAAAAAAAAATTTATTTATTTGTGTGTGTGTGTGTGTGTGTGTCCAGCTCAGCCCACCAGGGGGCGTGGCTGGCTGGCATGTGGTGCTGGGGGATTGAACCGCGGTCCCTGTGTTTTGCTAAGCTTGTTCTAAGTAGGTGCTTTAGACCACTGAGCCATCTCATCTGCCCCTGTAATACCATTTAAAAAATGTAAACATTCACTGTATTTTTGGATTATACCTCATATTTTTTGGTGTTCTGAGTAATGAAATTCCAAAAGACAGTGACAGCACAGTTAGGGGGACTGATATTAGTAAATAGTCTCTGCTATTAATAACTGCCCTTTAATCATACTCAAATTCAAGATTTGAGTTTTTAAAACTGTGCCTACTTACATCTTTTCATGTAAGAATAATTTTTTTTTCAGAACCAGGGATTGAACTCAGGCCCTTGTACTTGCCAGGCAAGCGCTTATTCTACTGAGCCATCTCCCCGGCCCCCAAGAATAAATTTTAGTCCAGCGAGAAAGACAAAGTTGGATAAGAACATTCTGAGCTTGGAAACAGTTAACTCTGGAAAACTCAAACTAAGGGAACATAAATAAGAATTATACTGGATTGTGCTCATTTAAAATTTCTTAGACAACTGGAATGTGATACTGAACATAGCTACATATATGAAAAGGGAGAATGATTGGCAGTGTTCAAAAAGGAAGTGAGTAGGGATAATATGACAGTTAGAGGAAGCTTAGCCAATTGTGTTAAAATCTAATAAAGAAAGCAGAACAATTGCTGACTCTACATAGGCGAGATGCACGGTTATCGCAGCGTGCAGGCTTATCTACCCTCCAGATGGGGGCTGGACCGTGCTGGATGATACTCAAGTTAAGAGCTTGAGGATGGATGCAGAACTGGAAAAAATTAAAAACAAAACAAAAACTAGTTATCTTGTTGCCCAGCAAATGATTCAAATATGTTTGGGTTATTTGTTAATGATTTATAAGGTTTTCTGAGCATAAGGATCACCTGGGGACTTTCTTGAAGGGACAGATTCCCAGGCCCTGGCCCCATTTGAACTCCCCCTCCCCCAGAATTAGGGGTTGAACCTAAAGGCTTTGCACTGAGCTACATCCTCTGCCCTTTTTAAAAATGATTTTTGAGACAGGGTCTTACCAACTTTCTAATTTTACCAGGCTGAGTTCCAATTTGCAATCTTCCTGCCTCAGCCTCCCAGAGTGCTGAGGTTACAGGCATGCACCACCACACCTGGTGAGCACCTTGGAAATTTATCTACTTTATTTTTTATTTTATTTTTTTTTAAATTTTATTTATTTGTGTGTGTGTGTGTGTGTG
>NW_004524736.1:5215097-5232670 GCF_000260255.1 Octodon degus | reverse complement strand
GTGCTTGGGGATTGAACCGCGGTCCCTGATGCTTTGCCAAGCTTGTTCTAAGTAGGTGCCTTAGACCACTGAGCCATCTCTCCAGCCCCAGTTCTAATTTTAGAAATGAGAATTTCCCAACTGTAGTTTTATTGTTGTATTTATGCCATCTAATGCCAATGTGTGCAGTTCCATTTTCACAGTTAGTGAGTGCTAGACTCTGGACTGTGTGTTGTAGAGGGAGAATGAAATAATGCTCCATGTAAAAACGGGGAACATGCAATGAAATAAGAGTACCGGCTATGGTGGACTTGTATTACGTGCTTAATGTTGGGGCATTTAAAGAAGAGATTTTTTTTTTTTTTTAATTTTTATTTATTTATGTGTGTGTGTGTGTGTGTGTGTGTGTGTGTGTGTGTGACCAGCTCGGCCCACCAGGGGGCGGGGCTGGCTGGCATGTGGTGCTGGGGATTGAACCGCGGTCCCTGTGCCTGTGCTTTGCTAAGCTTGTTCTAAGTAGGTGCTTTAGACCACTGAGCCATCTCACCAGCCCGGAAATTTATCTGCTTTAATAAGCAGGTTTTGTAATTCCAATGTAGAACAGTATGCACAGTACTTCAGAAAGCTTTTCTAAAGGACCTAGTATCTTTCTTCACTAAGAATACAACTTGTACATTAGAAACTTCCATCTTAAAATAATTTATTTTTATTTTATTCATTTTGAGGACAGGATCATGAAATACTTTTATTGATGGCCAAGAAAGAAGGTTCTCTCTCTCTCTCTCTCTCTCTCTCTCTCTCTCTCTCTCTCTCTCCCGTATTTTAGGGAAGGGTCTATAGGGTTTTCAGGGTCTCACTACTAGATCGAACTCATAGTGATCTGCTTGTTTACAGCCTTCTAAGAGCTGGGATTGCAGGCCTATGCTACCACGCCCAGTCTCAATTGCCATTTCAGTGTGGCCCGGGGGCAGGGCTGGCACAGCTGGCCCAGAAATTGAACCCCTGGCTCCTTAGCCTGCTTGCAAGTGCTTTAATCCTCTGAGCTATTTGGCCAGCCCTTCCCCTATGTATTCTTTTTTTTTTTCCCATAATTTTATTGAGAAACAAATAGCAATGAGACAGTTTCAAACCAAATTGGTAGGACAGTTTCAATAATTAACACATTGCATACATTCTTCCTAGTGGTTAATTGCTGTACAAGATGTGGATCCCCTATGTATTCTTGAGAGCTTGTTTGGAGGTTCTAGCAGGGGAGCGCAGCTACTTCTATACCCTTGACCGAAGAACAGTCCTTCTCTATCGGGAGTGGTCATCCTCTTCGACCAAGCACACAGCTTTGGGAGGGACACACATGGATCGTTGAGGGAGGAAGGGAACACCCACCTCGCCAGCCAGATCTACCCTATGTATTCTTAACTTGAAAGAAGTGACAGAGAAGGATTCAATGGTTGAGGAGTTTGTTCAGAAAACTCATAATGTAGGCAAATTGCTTTGCAGAGCTTTCTCAGGTAGGACCATCATAAGAGAAGAACTGAATGGCACCCTGTGTAGCTAATCTGCCTTCCTCCTTGTTGCAGGAGAGAAACTATACCAGAGGGAGGCAGCAAGGAATCCAAGAAGACAGGGAAAGAGGCCAAGTTGAGTTCAGCATGTAGATGTCTTCACTCAAAGTTCGGGGCCCCTGGCCAGTTTCTCTCCCTTATGAATAGAAGGGTGTTTAGGGTAAAGACCAAAAGCTGATAAAATATGGACTCCTAAATCCAGGAGTGGCAGTGCACTCTGGGAAGTCATGGCATGGATTTGAGTCCATACTGGGAAACTTAGCAGCTTAGTAAAACTCTGGCTCAAAATTTAAAAGACAGCAATAAAAGGGCTGAGAACAGAGCTCAGTGCAGACGCCGGGTTGAATCTCCATTGCTGCAAAACAAACAAACAAATGAACAATATATACGGACTCAGAAAAGAAAACAGTAGAGGAATCTGAAGAAAAGATAGCAGGGCAGACTCCAATCTGACAAGAGCCTGCCATCTAGTCTTCTCGTGCAGCGGAGGCCAGCCTCTAACTGATTAAGTGTCCTATAACCGGAATTCATAATCATCTTACCTCAATCTCCCAAGTGCTGGGATTACAGGTGTGTGCCACCAGTATCAGTTTAGCTTTATTTTTTTTTAAATTTTATTTATTTGTGTGTGTGTGTGTGTGTGTGTGTGTGTCCAGCTCAGCCCACCAGGGGGCGGGGCTGGCTGGCATGTGGTGCTGGGGGATTGAACCGCGGTCCCTGTGCTTTGTTAAGCTTGTTCTAAGTAGGTGCTTTAGACCACTGAGCCATCTCACCAGACCAGTTTAGCTTTATTTTTAAAAAGTATTTTTAAGATTATGTTCAGCTACAAGTAGAAAACACAACCAGTAGTGGCTTAAATAAATAGGTTTTGTTTTGTGTGGACAACAAAACGCCTGGTGGTAGACTCTCCAGAGCTGGTTCTTAGCCCTCAACGTCTTCAAAGAGCCAGGATCCTACTCTACTGCTATCCTGTCTTAGAGAACAATCTTTATTTTCATGCTCACAAAATAACTGCTGCATACCCAACATTACACCCGTACTCCAGGCAGGGGAAGAAGAAAGCAAAAGGGCCAGCTGGACACATTAGTCCCTTTTTGCCAGCTACTCATAGACACTTCGCCAGCAATTTGTGCTAAGATTCTACTCGTCATAACTGGGTCACACTGCATCTCTGGAAAGTAGTAAATATTGCTAACTAAATATATTCCTTTAGCCAGGTATACACATGTCAGAATCCTAACTACTGGCAGGAGGATCACTTGAGTCGAGTTCGAGAGCATAGTAACTTAGAGACTATCTCAAAAACAAATAGGACTAGGATTCTAGGTCAGTGGTAGAGAAAATGCTTAGCCTCCAGGGAGTCCTGGATTCAATGCTTAGCACCATTGAATGAATGAATGAATGAATGAATGAATGAATGAATGAATGAACAAATGGATGAATGAATGAATGAATGACTTCCCCAAGTGAAAAAGAAAAAGGATCTCTATTATAAAGAAGAAGAGGAAGAAGGGTATAGACAGGAAATCAGGGCAATTTCTGTTACAAAGTGTGTATTGTGTGATAACACATCTAAAAGAGTTGGTATGTATCACTGGGCATGGTGGCACACACATGTAATCCTAGTGCTCAGGAGGCTGAGGCAGGAGGATCAGTGCAAGTTTGAGGCCAGCCTGGACTACATAGTGAAACCTGCCTCAAAAAAAAAAAAAAAAAAAAAAAATCAATGCATGGTAAGCGCAAGGTCCTGAGTTCAATCCCCAGTACTGAAAAAAAAGAAAAAAAAAAAAGAACTAAATAACAAAAGAATATATCTGTGTGTATTAACTCAAATGTTTGTATGAGAGTCTGGATGTAGTGATAGACACCTGTAACCCCAGAATTTAAGAGGCTGAGGCAGGAAGACTGCCACGAGTCAAGGCCAGCCTAGGCTACATAGTGAGTTCGTGGCCATCTTAAACTACATAGTGAGACTGTCTCAAAGCAAAAGTTTGTATGAATCTCTAGAATATAAGTTAAGCTTATCAATCAATTAGAAATTCATTTAATAAGTATGTATTTCTTGGCAAAGGCATGCAGAAATGAATGACCCACCATCACTAACCTTGAAGAACTCAGTCTTGCTGGGGAATCAGATACATACATGGCTCTAAAGGAAACTTCTGGACCATTACATTTTATTTTTAACTGCACCATCCCCACCCATAGAGGTGTGACCATTGTGTGCAATGTTATTATGGTTTAAAGTCAGATGTTCCCCAAACCCTCCTGTGATCATAGGTGGGGCTTTGGGGAGGTGGTGGCCATGGGTGTGTGATACTGGATTTGTACACTGATGGGTTTAGAGCTGGACCTGATGTTGGGAGGTGAAGCCTGGTGGGAACAGGTGGGTGCCTGGGGGCGTGGCTGGAAGGGTTTGGTTCCCTCCCTGAGTTCTCTCCCCTGCTGCCTGCCAGGTGCCCTTTCCCCTCTGCACTGCCAGCCTGCCTGCACCCAGCCAGAAACCTCTGCAAACTGTCAGCCAAATAAAACTCTCCTCCTTTAGACTGTGAGTGTCAGGTATTGTATTTCAGCTGTGATCCTGTCCACCTGTCATCCACCCCGCCCAGAAAAGTCCTGCCCTGCACTGGATCAGTGACTTTCCTCCTGTGTCGAAGCAGAGTTGGTCCCTTTCTATGCAGCTGCACCTCTAACAGAAAACGAAAACTAAGGGACTACTCTGTGTTTTGCCACTGGAACTAAAAGTTGGTATTTATCAGGAGCTTGAATGGATCGTCAGAGAACAGCAAAGAGAAATGGTCAAAGAGAAGCGTCTTCTCTTCCTGGACTAGTACCTCAGACCAGCTAGAGACTTGTGCTTCAGTCCTGAGCATTTCCTTGTTATTCTTTCAGTACAGTTCCAGTTAAGCAAGTTTAAATTAGCCTTTCTGTCTCCTCCTTCCTCTCTCCTTCCCTCTCTCCCTCCCTCTCTCTTTCTTTCCTTTTTGTTTTTGTTTGTTGTCTGAGACAGCTGGACTTGAACTCACTATGTAGCCCATGCTCACCTTGAACTCATGTGATCCTCCTGCCTCAGGTCCTGAGTGCTGGGATTACAAGCTTGCGCCACCATGCCTGGCAAGTGTCTCTTTCAACCAAATAATTCTTATCAGTGCAATTGTAAACTATGTGATGCAATGAAAATGAAAAGTATTTGACATTGCTAGAATGGAAGTGGGTTGGAACGAGAGGGAAGAGTTGGAGGGAAGAGGTGGCCACGAGGAGGGACCGAGAAGGAGGACTTGGCTAACTAGAGAAACAAAGGAAGTGCATGCTGGCACAGAGGACGAGGCATGATTAATGGTCCTGCCTGTAGGAGATGAGAACAGAGTGGCAGATGAGGGTGGCTGGACTGGGCCTCAGGGTAAGGAGATAAGTGTGTTCCTTGTTGTCATCATGGTTGCATATGCATAAAGACTTTGTACAGCAAAATGTAAGCTAAAAAAGACAGCAAAATAGAAGATTAGAGTCACTGGAAATACTAGGCAGAGGCACCTTGACATGATTGAAGCCAATTATTTAAGCAAAAAGATAGGCTTAAGTAAGAAAAGAACATTTTAAAAAAAACCTTTATATTATGGAATCAACTATACACATGGATGCCCCAACACTGCCTTCATTTTTGTGGTGCTGGGGATTGAACCAAGGACCTTTATATTGAGGTACATATTTTTTTATTTTTTATTTTGAGTCAAAGTCTCTCTAAGGTACCCAGGCTATGCTTGAGCTTGCCATCCTCCTGATTCAGCCTTCCAGGGTCCCAGGATCACAGGTATGTGCCTCTGTGCCCAGCTGAGATGTTATTCTGGGAGGCAACATTTCATAGTTTTGATCAATGATTGAGAAGGGACAACCAGTACATTTTATAAGGGCAAGGTCTAGATCTTGCTGCAGCGTAAACACTATTGTATGCAGGAGCGAATAAACCAATTATGGCTGAATAGATTTTAACTGTGATAACATTGGTCTGGCTGTTAATAACGATAAGAGAATACAAAGTGGAACACTTTTACTATCTTAATTGAGTAAAGGATTTATTTACACAGTGTATGTAGTCAGCCCTCTGTATCTGAAGGTCCTGCTTCTGTGGATTCCCAATCAACTGCTTTTTTTTTTTTTTTTAAATCCTAGGAACTTGTGCATGGATTGAAATATTTGTAAAAAACATTTGTGTTTGTGCTGAACATGTGTAGGTTTTTTCTTATCATTATTCCCTAAACAATATAGCACAACTATTTACATAGCATTTATATTGTATTAAGTACTATAAATAATCTAGAGGTGATTTAAAGTACACAGGAGGATATGTATAGGTTGTGCACAAGCACAACATCACTTTGTTTAAGGAACTTGAGCGCCTCTACCACAGATCCTACGGGTTATGATATCCATGGGGGCTGTCCTTGAACTAAGCCTCGGTGAATACCCATGAATGAGTTTACCGTGAAAGGGGGGGATGTAGGGATGCTGAATACCATTGCACGCCAACTCTTACGGACTACTCTTTTCTTGAGATCCTTTATTTATGTATTTATTTGGTACATGGTCTCACTGTGCAGGTCAGACTCACAGTGATCCTCCTGTCTCAGCCTCCCCAGTGCTGGGATTACAGGCATGTGCCATCATGCCCGTTTTCAATGGCTGGCTTGGCATGGGGCCAGCACAGCATTTGGCAATGGGGATCAAACCCGGATTCTCGCACTTGCTAGGCAGGCCCTTACACCACCAAGCTATCTCCCCAGCCCTTAGGGACTACTCTTAACCAACTATACTTAACCTCTAGTTAAAGATAAAATCAAAACTATACTTCTACCTAACAAGATATACCATCCTATGTATAACAGAAAACACAGATTCGCATCTGTCCTTTCCTATTCTGTAACTTAAATACTGAGAAATTAGATTAAGTACTATTAACACGTTATATTAAATACTAGGAGAGGAAGAGAGTGGATGAAAAGAGGCATATACATGTGCATATATGTGTGTATACATGTATGTATATATATGCAGATACATTCCCATCAAAATAAGGAAAAACACTAACTATTGCAGCTTTTTTCTGCTACTGCTCACGGGGCTACAGTGGGTACCGATAGCCCCTTGCTCCACCACCAAATTTCCTTCGCCCTGAGTGCTCACTTCTGCTGGTTGGGATCTGGTGGAGACTCCAAACCTTCATTTCTGGAGGGCTGTGCCTTTAACAGCCCTACCTGGGCGGCTTGTGGTAGTCTTCCCGGCTCACAGCATGTCTCATGATTCAGTTTCCACTACTGCTTCTGTCATAGGCCAGAAGAGCAAGGTAAATGGTGATTTGTTCGCACCACCTCTGCTGTGTGGCTCAAGCCTTTGATAGTGGCCACAGTCTGAGGAGTGTGGTGCTGCCGTTAGTTTCCAAGACTGGCAAATAGAGACAGCTCTAGAGGCTGCACTTGGCCTTGCCTACCACAATAGCCCTCACTCTATGAAGTCTGAAACCAGGGTGGGGATCCTGTCAGTCTTGAAACACACCTGTGTCAGTTCTATTGCACACGCCAGGGGAAATAACTAGAGATGTTTCAGGAACCCACTGGACTGCTGTGAGGTAAACCAGAGGCAGAACTCCAATTGCATCATCTGGCACTGAGTGTACGCAAGGCCCTGAGTTCAATCTCTGACACCACAAGCAATTAGTTAGTCAATCAAGCAATCAATAAACTGAGAAATTGCTGGGTGTGGTGATGCACACCTGTAATCTCAGCACTCGGGAGGCTGAGGCAGGAGGATTGCCATGAACTCGAGACCAGCCTAGGCTACATAGCAAGTTCAAGGCCTGTCTAAATTACCTACCAAGATCCTGTCTCAAAAAAAAAAAAAAAAAAAAGATAGCGAAAACTTTAACTCTAGCATACTATCTATCTATCTCAGTTCTAGAAACTTGATCAACTAATACCAAAAATCACGTCAGGTCAGACAATTTTGATTATTCCTTTGGTTCCTTGGTTGACCACATAGCCACATCCACACTTTTCTTGTACATGAAGCACCACTACCTGATTTTGACTCCCTCAGGGCCATCCTCTCCCCTGAATTCAGGTGGCACTGATTAATGACAACAGTCTCCACCATTGTTCCTGGTCTGCATAGAGCAACCCTTGGAAAGCACCTCAAGGAAGATGGAGCCCTCCTCACAAATGCATTTCTTTCTCCTGGGGACATAACAAAAGGTGAATGACAATATCTTACAGTTAAATCTGTTCCTTGATTCCAATGTCCCTAAGCCTTGGGAAAATTGTCTCCATAGTCAATTGGAGGTGCTTTTGCCCTCTGAGAATTTGGAAATCCTGGAGACATTTTTGTTTCTTTAAACTTACTTGTTTATTTATTTATTTTGTGTGTGGTATGGGGGATTGGACTCAGGACCTTGCACTTGCCAGGCAAGAGCTTATTCTACTGACCTATCTCCCAGGCCCCTAGAGACATTTTTGGTTGTTACAGCTAAGACAGCGTTGGTATCTAGTGGTTAGGGACCAGGGCTACTGCTAAGCTGGGCAGGACTAGGATGGGGTGAGTAGGACACACAGGACACAAAAGCCAAGCATCCTGCAACATACAGGACAGCTCCCCCATGACGAAGTATTATATTAACAATTCCAAGATTGAGCAGCTCTGCTCCCTAGTGTAACAAGGAAACTTTATCCAGTCTAGGCTACCTTTGTGTCAAGATTTCAGTTGACTAACTAAAACTACTAGAGCATTCCTCATCACTTGAGTTAACATATTAAATCCAGAACCTCTGCTTGATGAACTCAGCACCAAATTGGGCCTGGTCCAGTTTTCTATTTCTTTCATTCTGATCTCATGGTCTTAGGAACCATCCTGCTAGGGGTGGTAGCACTCACTTGTAATCCCAGTACTTGGGAAGCTGAGGCAGGAGGATTGTTGCAAGTTTAATGTCAGCCTGGTCTACATAGCAAATTTAAAGCCAGCTTGTAGTACATAGGTAGATGTTGTCTCAAACCACCCCCTACCACACAAGAAAAAAGGAATGATGACACACATATCTCCCCAGTTCATGTAAATTGGTTGTTGTAAATTGTGAACTTGCTCCAGTGTGGGAATCCATTGATACAAATTGGTACAATCATAGTTTTTCATTGTGTGTCTTGCCTTTTCACGATTTATGTTTTGTGCTACTTTAACTTGGATCTTTTAGATCTGGGAGTAATGTGAAATAGTGGGAAAGGGTCCTTGCAAAGCTCCTACCTCAGGGGAAGGCCATTATCGGTCTTTGAGGTAAGGAGAATCTGTCACAAAATTTTAATGGAATGACATGGGGGAAATAAATAAAAATATTGAAGTACAATTGGATTTTATTTTTCAAGTATGTTCTTTACAGATATGATTTCATTAAGTCAAAACAGATGGGATTTGTCTCTTTCAAAAGAGAAGCTGGATATAAATTGACTTGGATAGAATATATTAATTTGTTATGAAATTCAGGTATTTGTGTTAGCAACTGCTGGAGCAATTATGTCCCTTGATTAGGAAAATGTGACTCACCTTCTCAAGGTGATGTATTTGTAACAGGACACTGCTTCTCCCAAGGTGCTTTTTATTAAACCTGTGGTAACAGGTTTAAACTCTTTGATCCATGGGAAGAATGCAGGTCCTTGCACCCAGAATGGCACTGTGCCCCTGGGAGCGTCCAGACACACACAGCACACCGGGCACTGTGGTGAGTGTGGGCACAAATATGAATGACACCGCCTCGGCCACAAGCCTAGAGATCTCAAACAAGCTGCAAGCTTCAAGGATGAAAGAATATAAATCTGAAAAGAACCAAGATAATTCTGGAAACATCCCAGCTTGTATTTAAAAAGAAAAAAAAAATACTTCAGACTGTCATGCAATTAGGACATATTCATTATAAAAAATGAAAAGTAAAATGGCCAAAAGCTCATTGCCTTCTGGAATTCTCTTTGAGTACACACGTGCACACGTACAAAAGTATATTTTTCATAAAAATGGGTATTTTATTTACTGTTTCTAGAGATTTAGACATCATGGCAAGGTCTGGAGTTTTTAAAGAACAAGGGAGTATGCTACAATTTCCATTTGTACTATCCTTTGTGATCATCCTGCTAATTTTATTTAGTTAGCTATTTTGTGATTAATTTCTACTAAGCATTAAAATTGTGTTTGCACCTATGTGCAAACATGAGAAGCATAGAATTCTTTATCCTATTTTTTAAAATATAATCTAATTTTTAAATGTTTTTTTATCATATTCTGTAGGGACTTAAAGTTCAACATATCAATACTTGATGAAAAATACCTGTTCCTTATTATGCCTAAGATGTTTGAAATGCAGTGAGATAGTGAGGTTAAGATTGATAGCCCAAATCGTTTGATAATAACAATAAGCTTGTCTTCTGGATGGTTAACAACCTAAGTTTGCAGACCAAAATTAGAGAAAAAGGAGGGATACAAGGAAAGCCAACATTTTGGCCCTAGCCTTCTAAGGTCAATTAAGACTCAGGACATATGAGAACTTGTACTGTAATGTCATGTACCTCGGTAGTGTCCCAAATTTTCTGATCAAGAAGATTATGGGGCCAAAGAGGAAAGTGATCGATGACATAGAGTGGGCCTAAGGAGAGTCACATAGGGAGAAGATACTCTCTCAGGCTTTCACAGAGAGCACATTGGCCAAGCATTGGCCGTGACTCATCCACATGGCTGCACTGATAAAGGTTCTACAATCTGAGGTACAGGATCTCAGGACAAATCCTGAGGGCATTTCACTGACCTTCTCAGACCAAAAAGCTACAACTCTTGTTGCATAGGTCCTGCTTTACCTTGGTCTTAACCATCCAGCAGAAAAGTATGAAGACGAAATTATAAGAAATAAAGCCATGCTGTTAAGTTGAGCTGTGGGGGACTCAGGTCAATAATTTCTGACATTGCCAGTTAAACAGAAGACCCAATGCTATTATGGGCTACTGGACTCTTTTAGAATATTTTGCTGAGTTTACACACCTATAATATTCAATAACGGAACTTAGAAAAAATGGGGTATACAGATGAATGTCCATTTTGTATCTGTGTATTCAAAGTGATTGGGATAGATATATAGTTGCATTCTGTTAATGAATAGAATGATTTGTTCTAATGGTGTTTGTAAATAGGATCACAAGTCCGCATCTTGTACAGCAATTAATCACTAAGAAGAATATATGCAGTGTATTATTTGTTGAAAAATAAAAAAATAAAAAAATAAACATTCATAAAGAAAAAAAATAAAATAAAATTGTGTTTGCTTTAATGTCAAATTTGATGTTTGTCAGGATATGTTTTGCCTAATGACTTGAAAGAGAGGTCTGATAGCCAAAGGAAGAGAGTCAGGTGTGGTGACACATAGCTGTAATCCCAGCATGCAAGAGGCAGAGGAAGGAGGGTCATCATGAGATTGAGGTTAGCCTAGGCTATACTGAGATCTTGTATTACAAGCAAAAAAAGAAGGAGGAGAAGGAGGAGAAGGAGGAGGAAAAGGAAGAGGAGGAGGAGGAAAAGAAAGGAAGAGGAAGAGGAGGAGGAAGAGGAAGAAGAGGAGGAGGAAATTATTTTTAAACCTGACATTGTGGCACATGTCTATAATCCCAAAACTTAGGAGGCTGAGGCAGGAGGATTGCCATTAGTTCCAGACTAGCCTGGACTATAAAGTGAGTTCAAGGCCAAGCTGATAGTGAGAACCTGTTTAAAAAAAAAAAAAAAAAAAAAAAAAAAAAAAAAAAAAAGTTATTCAAAACAATCTTTGTACAGCACTCAGAAGGCTGAGGCAGGAGGATTGCCACAAATTGAAGATCAGGGTGGACTAGATAGTGAATTTAAGACTAGACTGGACTACACAGCAAGACTTTGTCTCAAAAAACTTAAGAACAGAAAAACTTTAAAAAATCTTGATGTTACAAAGCAGCAAAGGCAGAGAAATCATTCATAAAAGTTTGGTTAAATGAAAAAAGTGGTCACATGAGCCTGGCTTACCTGAGACTAAAGGGATTTATAGTACATAGGACTTACAGTGCCAAAGCCCGGAGAGTCGGGGGGCAGTGTGTGTGGCTGGTGATCTTAGGCAGAACCTGGGGTGTTATGGAACACGTGCTGTGTGTATACCATTAGTGCCTAAGTCTGGAGCCTTCTGCATTCTGAACCCATCTGCCCACGAGATCTGGGCGTACACAGCCAGTCATTATTCTCAGTATAGAGTATCTGAAAAGCTGGGAAACAGTGGACAAATGCATTTAGCTTTTAAAATAACACGTCCTTTTTGCTTCTGGGAAATGGTTTCTTATTAGAGGGCCAGGCTGGGTCAGAACACTTGGCTTTGAGCAATCCTCCTGCCTCAGCGTCCCAAATGCTGGGACTGTACACTGTTGCTATTGTGCCCAGTTTATTATATGCAACTTTTTAACCCCAGGACATCTCTTTAGATGAAGCATTTCTAAATTTAAAGTAATGGGCCCATTTGCTAATGAAAAAAGTAATTTCCCCTATACATTTAGACTTTTGGACATTATTTATTTTTACTTTTTAGGGATTAAAATATTCATTGTTTTGAGATGAAGATTTTCCAAAGCTTGAAGAAAAAGATACCATATTCTTTGAAAATCTCATTCACATCCTTTTAAAACAAGTTTATCCTGTGGCTTCATTAACCCTTTCATGGTGATGTAAGGTAAGACAGGCAGGAGCAGTGTCACTTACCCCCACCCACCCTTTATGTTTACAAACATGAACAAGAAGCTCTCTGGTTTCAACCAGAAAGACTGGAGCGCCTACCTTGGCCTGTGCCCATCCCCCCATGCCTTCTTTACTTAGTAAAAAGGGTGCGTCGGAGAAGACACTTAGAGCCAACCACAGCTAAGAAGCTCCCAGAGTCTTGACTCTGAAGCAGGGAAAGGAGGCTGATATGGAGCACGTACTATTTCCAGACTAGAGCCCAGTCTTCCTCCATCTTACTTTGATTATAGAACGTATTGGTACTGAAAAAGGGTGAAGAAATGATAATCTTTTCTTTCTTTGATACTGGAGGTTGAACTCAGATTCTTCACACTGGCTATATCCCCAGCCTTTTTTTTTTTTTTTAAATACTGGGGATCAACCTCAGGTAGGCATTTATGCCGCTAAGCTGTCTGCTCAGCCCTCCCCAGCTCTCCCCAGCCCTCCCCAGCTCTCCCCAGCCCTCCCCAGCTCTCCCCAGCCCTCCCCAGCCCTTTTTTGCAACAGGGTCTTGCCAAATTGCCCAGACTGGGCTCCTGCTTGAAATCCTCGTGTTCCGGTCCCACAATGCTGGCGCTCCAGGTGTGCCTCCTGAGCGCTGTGATTACAAGCCTGCGCCACCAGAACCTACTCCCAGGCCTTTTAAAATTTTATTTTAAGAGTTTATTTGGAGGTTCTAGCAAGGGAGTGCAGCTACCTGTCTACCCTTGATGGAGGAAACAGTCCTCTTCTCAGGCCAGCCAGATCCGCTGAACCAACTGTGGCGACCAGTGGGGTGACAGACATTGCGGCCAGGTCACCCTCAAGTCCTAAATTTTATTTTTGACAGAGTCCTGCTAAGTTCTCCAGGCTGGTCTGGAATTTGTGATCCTTCTGTCTCTACTTCTCTAGTAGTTGTGACCACCGGCACTGCTATCCCACCAGGGTTGGGATTACTTTTTTAAATGGAACTATTTCTGGGAGAGTTGCCCAGCTCAGTATGTGCATTTCATATCTTAGAAGTAATACATCAAGATGTTTACCCCATATACCTTCTATTCAAATCACTGAAAATCAAAGAACATTGCTGAGCTGCAACAGAATCTCATGTGTTGGAGACTTGGCCACTGTGATTTGGGAGTAAAATTGTTCCAAATGCTTAGGTGGGTAGAACTAAATCCTTGTCTGTTGTTTTTCTAAATTCAGCATCCATTCTCCCTTCTGGAACCAATATGGTAAATTTCCTTTGAGAAACACCCTGCCACTTATCCCAGGGTAAGTAAATAAGGGTCAAGTCTAAGTTAGGGTCCCAGAGTTGGAAAATGGACTCTGTTCTGACCAATCAAAACACAGAGATAGGTATAGGCTACAAGTTGATCCCATCAGATTGAAGCCTATATGTAGGTGGGGAAGGGAAACCATACCAAAGAGACATTCTCTCTTTTGCTGGAAACACTAGTGTTTTTCAGGGGACTTGCTGCCACAGGGTCACCACAGGGATCCTGAGAGAGGAGAGTCACATTGAGGAGAGGCAGAACTAGGTGACAAGGTTAGACCAAGGCTTAATTACATAGAGCAACAAATTCTTAGGGCAGGTGAAATTGGCCCTAGCTTCAGACTTTTCAATTGTGCCAGTCAGTATAATCATTGTGTTTTTCTTTTCTTTTTTCCTAAGTCAGATAAAAAAGTATTTTCTGTCCCCTTGCAGCTGAGATCTACTGACCCACACACCATAGCTCTGGCTGTGTCTGTGAATGTCAGCAGGGATCACCTGCTCTCTGGAGCTCATCCTACATGCACAGGGGCCATGCTGTTGCCAGATCTAGGATGCCTGATTTTACAATTTAGCTATTGACTTTTTCTTTACCTCTGGAAATTGTCAGTGACCTCCTTTCAGCAGCTCCAGTGGGGAGAAAGAAGCACAGTGGGGATCCTTTAAGAGCAGATCCAGAAGGTTCGTGGTACAGACAACTAACCACTGTTAACTGGATAAATACAGCTGTCCCGAGCAGTCCTGTGGCAGATGCCCACTTCCATGCAATGAGCCGGTCCTCCTGTTCAACCCAACTCCTAAAAAAACCCACTACCACTTCCTGACTGAGGTGGCAAATAAGCCCAAGAAATGTGGCTCTCTCCAGAAGCCGTAGTCCAAGCTTGCAAATCCAGGTCCTTGGGAGGCTGAGGCAGGAGGTTGGCATGCTCAAGGCCAACTTGGGCAGCTTGGCAAAAATCTGTCTTAAAATAAAAAATAATGGGGCCAGGGTGGTAGCTTAGTGGTAGAGCACTTGCCTAACTTATAAGCTCCTGGGTTTAGTTTCCTGTTTAAAAGAAAAAAGTGGCGCTCTGTGCTTAGGAAAACTAAGAAATGAGTCAGCCTTCTGGAGAAAACCCTCCTTCCCACGGCCTATGACTCACCAGTCTCTGCCAGGCCTCAGCTCCTGCCCCTGTGCCAGGCAGTCCTTTGTATTTCTTTCAAGAGCATAATGATACCTTGTTCTGAAAAGCACTGAAGGGCTATACCTCTTTCAAAATCCTTGTGCATTCATTATCTCATTAGGATAGCAGATCTGCTATTTTATTCTTCAGATTCTTTTTTTTTTTTTTTTTTTTTTGCTTTTAACTCAAATGTAGCAGAGAATTAAAAAAAAAATCTGGCTTTCAGTAAGCTTTGAGAAGAGAAAAATCAGAATTCAATCCAAGAGCAAAGCTTTTCTAGAGACATGAATATAATCTTTCTTATGCCAAAAATAACGAGGGGGCAGAGGCTAGATTCTAGAGGAAAGAACATTGAGTGGGAGTTGAAACCGGGTTTTAGTTCCAAATCTGCCACGAAGTAGCAGTGTGACTTGGACAAGCCCCTAATCCCTCTGAACCGAAGTTTCTGCCTTTGTCAAATGGCAGTATTGAGGCTTCCTGGGAATGTTGGCTTTGATATTTTCTGAAGGCCTCAAAGTTGGGAGGTTGCATGGCTTGGTGAACTGTAGAGTCCAAAGGGCACATTTTTATAAGCTTAGCCGCTATTGGTGTGTGCAAGGACAGTCCCTGCCCTAGTGTAAGTGGCCCTGGCATAGTGGGACACAGAGCTGAGCAGAGCCCTATTGCCCAGAGGCCCCAAGGCCTCCTTAGGCCCAGCTCAGATGGTGTAGTGAGTTGGTTAAATGCAGGGTGAGTACCTTACCACTCACAAAGTGCTGCCTCTTGATAGATCAAGGAATTCTGCCTTCTGTGGGAAGCAGCACAAGCCAAAATCAAACTGGTGGGCCAGGGATATAGCATAATGGCACAAGTACCTGCTTGGCAAACATAAGGTCCTGAGTTCAATTCCTGGACCCCCACACAAAAAAACAAAAAACCGAAGTCAGACTGGTTCTTGGAATGGAAGGTGAGTGGGGGTCTAGTAGCTTTCAGGAGACATGGCTTGTGTGTGTAGGGCTTGGCAGATTGAGGTGAAGAATTTTACTTAGCAGTACAGAGACTGGCCCTGGACATTTTCCTTGCTGAGCTCAACCTTGTCTTTACAATCCTTTCCTCAGAAGGTTCCTTTGGTCCTCCACTGTACCAGTCCCTCTTGTGTAACCATACTCTTCAATGTGGTCTGGTTCTTCCTTCATTTCTAGTGACTACTGTGAGAAACTAGATGCCAGTGGTTCATCTTGTCTTACTAGGATCTGAATTATATATTACACAAAATTAAAACAAGGACTTACAATTACCACTAATAATAACAAACCTATAACCATCCTATCAAGAAGTTCTATTTGTTTCCAAGCTAATTACTATTAAAGTACTGATAGTTATGGTAGTGGTCACTTTCCTGTTGTTAGGACAAAGTACCTGGCAGACCCAACCTAAAAGAGAGAAATGTTTACCTGGCTCTCAGTTTGAAAGGGTTCAGTCCATAGCTGGCTGGCTCATTGCAGAAGGGCATGCTAGAGCAAAACGTCCCAGCACACAGCACCAGGAAGCAGAGAGAGGCAGGAAGAGCAGGAGGAGAGAAACACCCGCCCTAAGCACACCCAGTGACCTTCCTCTTCAAAGCATACTCAGCTTTGGGCTAATCTGCTGATGAGCATAACTCCTAGTCATCCTCAGAAGGCTTTGAGCACATGAGATCTGGAGGTGTTTTAGGCCTGCACCATAATGCTTGCTCAGGATTATTACTTGTCCACTTGCCCTCTCACCCACCACTCTCAATACCCATTTGCATTTAAACAGAGGATGCTGGATCCAGTTTGGCAAAAAGCCCCCCATTAAAGTAATGTTTATTTCAGAGTAGCATAAAGGAAGATATCTGTTGTCTTCGTTGGTTTTTTTTGGTGTACATATTATTTACGTGTGTCCCCCAAAGGTTCATGCATTGGAAACTTGGTCCCCAGGGCAGCAATGTTGGCAGGTGGTAACACTTTTAAGTGTAGAGCCTAGAGGAAGGTAACTAGGTCATCCGGGGCATTGAACTGGGGAGGATTAATGCTTGTCTCATGGAGCACCTTCTCTGAGATTTAAAAAGAGCATGACTGGCCTCTTTCACTCTCTGTGGCTTCCCATTTTCCCCTGAAACCCCCCTTGCACAGGTTCCCATCACTGTGATATCACTGTCCTTGTCATCACCAGAGCTGAACTCAATCAGCTTTTGAACTCTTGAGTCAACTTCTTTTGTCTTTCTTTTTTTTTCTATTTAGGACAGAGTATACAGGGTCTCACTGCGTAGATTGGACTCATAGTGATCCTCCTGTTAACAGCCTCCCAAGTGCTGGGATACAGGCATGCACCACCATGCCCAGTCTCCATCACTGTCTCAGCCCACCACGGGGGTGGGGCTGGCACTGGCACAGCAGGCCCAGAGATTGAACTCCCAGCCCCTGCATCTGCCTAAGCAGGTGTTTTAATCTGCTGAGCTATTTAGTCAGCCTTGAATCAACTTCTAACACTCTTGTCTTTATAATGTAGCCTGCCTCAAGTATTTTATTACAGCAGAAAAAATATTCCCTTATATATTCTCCCTTACCAAGAGAAGGCTGGGTACTGGTGAGGTCAGAATTGTTGCTGGGCAGCATAGACAGTCAGCCCTTCACTGAGCCAGCAGTGCCATCCCATTCATAAGGCCTGCAGCTTTAGTGGCCACGCTGCATCATCATTGTTGTTTCTAGGATCTCATTATTTCTTCTTCTTCTTCTTCTTCTTCTTCTTCTTCTTCTTCTTCTTCTTCTTCTTCTTCTTCTTCTTCTTCTTCTTCTTCTTCTTCTTCTTCTTCTTCTT
>NW_004524736.1:5201549-5214882 GCF_000260255.1 Octodon degus | reverse complement strand
TCTTCTTCTTCTTCTTCTTCTTCCTTCTCCTCCTCCTCCTTTTTCCTTCTCTTTCTCTTTCTCCTTCTCCTTCTCCTTCTCCTTCTCCTCCTCCTTCTCCTCCTCCTCCTCCTTCTCTTCCTTCTCCTCCTTCTCCTTCTCCTTTTCATCCTCTTCCTCCTCCTTCTCCTACTCCTTCTTTTTCCTTCTCCTTCTCTTCTTCCTCCTCCTCCTCCTTCTCCTTCTCCTCCTCCTCCACCTCCTTTTTCCTTCTCTTTCTCTTTCTCCTTCTCCTTCTCCTCCTCCTTCTCCTCCTTCTCTTCCTTCTCCTCCTTCTCCTTCTCCTTTTCATCCTCTTCCTCCTCCTTCTCCTACTCCTTCTTTTTCCTTCTCCTTCTCCTTCTCCTCCTCCTCCTCCTTCTCCTTCTCCTCCTCCTCCTTTTCTTCCTTCTCCTCCTTCTCCTTCTCCTTTTCATCCTCTTCCTCCTCCTTCTCCTACTCCTTTTTCCTTCTCCTTCTCTTCTTCCTCCTCCTCCTCCTCCTTTTCCTTCTCCTTCTCCTCCTCGTAAGAAAATTTATTGGAGAATAGGGACAGCGCTGAGAGACAGGAGAGATCCTAAATGGGTTGCCCCTAGGAACTTGCGTCTTCCCTAAATCCTGGCCCAGCCTCAGGTCTGACATTCAGGTATAGAATCTTGTATGCCCTGAAATCTCCTCTGAATTTGCCTGCCCTGTGTCACCCACCGGCGCCATCATCATCCTGCTGATATCATGGCCTGAGCCTGAAGCAGGACCAGAATTCCATGAAATGGAACCAGGCTCATATTCATAGCAGGAAACCAACTGGGATCTTCCAGATGTATGTTACAGAGGGGCCACTTTCTATCCCAAGAATTTTCCAACTCCGAGTTTAGTCAAGACCCAAATTCTTTACCTTATCTGTGCCTTGTCTCACTCTAGTTCTCAAAACAAGGCTGAGAATGTCCCTGTGAACATTCCCAGCCTTTGACCATGACCCAAATTTCTTTCAGCGTGGAAGTCAGTTTAATTCTTTGAAGAGAAGGATTTCAAGCGTCAGACACAGCTCTGGAATATCCTTAAATGATCATGCACTCTGGATGTTGAAGAGCTGTCCTGGTGTCAATGTGCAACCACTAATAAACTGTGCAGGCTTTTTTCTTTTTTTGGCAATGTTTCACATTGTTTTATTTACATTTATGTTGTTATCACTGAATGGGGATTGAGCCCAAGGCCTTCATCCACCCTTGTGCAGGCTTTTGCACTGATGTGTGAAGTACAATGGCCAAGAGAAAGTAATCATGTGACCAAACAGACAATCCATGGACTTTGCAGAGACAGGAAGGGAATTTGTGCATGAGAGAAGGCAGGAGGGCAGGAAATACAAATGATTAAGATATGATATATATGTATCAATTCTGCAAGATGAATATAACTGTTATGTATGGAAAAATACTTCTAAAAAGAAAATTTAATTAGCTAATTTTTGTTTTTTTGAGCCATGGTCTCACTATGAAGTTCAGGCTGGCCTTGGGCTCATGTTGTAGCCTAGGTTGGTCTTGAACTCACAATGATCCTCCTGCTTCAGCCTCCCAAGTGCTGCCATTACAGGCATGCACCACCAAGCTAAAAAAAATTAATAAATAAATCCAAACAGTGTGAGAAAAGTTGAAGTCTCTTAAGTTTGGAATTCGAAAGTAAAATAATGGAGCGGTCTGAAGCGAGTGCCGCCCCTGACTGTCCCTCTCCCACCTCCACTGCCACAGGCTGAGTCTTCTTAAGGCAGAGAAAGAGGGGCCAGGGAGATAGCTCAGTGGAATAAGCACTTGCCTGGCAAGCACAAGGACCTGAGTTTAAGCCCCAGTTCCGCAAAAAAAAAAAAAAAAAAAAAAAGAAAAAGAAAAAAACCAAAAAAACCCCAACCAACCAACCAAACAAATAAAGCAGAGAAAGAAGAAACAGCAGGCACTCTTCCAATCTGGATTCTTCCTGCCTGGCCTCTGAGAGAGGCTGAGATAGGAGAATCACAAGTTTGTGCCAAAACTGGGCAACTTAGTGACTTGGCATGACCCGATCTCAAAATAAGAAAGGGGCGGGGATATAGTTTAATGTGAAGGCACTGGGTTCAATTTCCACTTCCACAAAAAGAAAAAGAGATTGAGACAGGAAGATGGTTATGAGTTCGAGGCCAGCCTGGCAGTTACAAAAGTGAGCACAGGGCCAGCCTGAACTACATAGGGAGATCCTGTCTCAAAAAAAAAAAAAGAAAGAAAAAGAAAAAGAAAAAAGAAAAAGAAAAAAGGAAGGAGAAAGAAAGAAGGCTTTTACTTGTGTCCTTGGGGTAACCCCACACTGAGCGCTGACCGCTGCTGCTTTGTGGCACAGTAAGCAGCAGGGGAAGCAGCAGATTTTGTGGTTAGGTGGGGCTTTCCAGATAATGATGAGCCTCCCAGAGAAGGGGAGACTTGTAGGCAGCACACAAAGGACGGGGGACTGGAGAAAAGGGAGAAGGAAGAACGCAAGGGCTGAGGCTGAAGGAGAGAGACCTGCCAGCTATTGAACTGCAACCCAAGGCCGGCCCCTCAACGCAAAGCTGTCCCCACAGCTGTTGTATGGCTGAGTAGGCGCCTGCAACTACAAGACTTGGCCAACACGACTCGAGCAACCCAGCTAGAGTTGTCAGGTACAGGCTTCCCACCCCTCTCCTCTAGCCGTAAGCAGCTTTATACTCTTCGGTACTTCTAAACCTCACCTGTGGCTTGTTAATCCAGGGATAGACGTGGACTAGCACAGACAACAGAGGAAGTTTTGTTCAGTTCTCTAACTCACCAAAGGATGGGGTGGGTGTGGCTCAGTCCTGCTTTACATGAGTGATACATTTGGGAAGTAATTATGTATTTGTTTGCTTTTTCATTTAAGTTTTGCTTTCCAAGAGTATCTTCAAGCCAGGCATAGTGGCATACACCTGTAATCCCAGTCCTTCGGAGGCTGAGGCAGGAGAATCACCTTGAGTTCAACGCCTGGGCTACAGAGCAAGACTCTGTCTCAAAATAAATAAATAAATACATACATACATAAAATAAATAAATAAATAATCCAAAAATTATCTCTAGAAGGTTTTTTCTTCAGGTTTTCTATTAGTCTGTTTTTCAAAAGATTTGTCTTTAAAATTTAAAATAATAGTAGAGGGCTGGTGAGATGGCTCAGTGGTCTAAAGCACCTACTTAGAACAAGCTTAGCAAAGCACAGGGACCGCGGTTCAATCCCCAGCACCACATGCCAGCCAGCCCCGCCCCCTGGTGGGCTGGGCTGAGCTGGACACACACACACACACACATACACACACAAATAAATAAAAAGTATAAAAAAAAAAGAAAAAAATAATAGTAGAGCAGTTATAGAAAACCTTTTTTTTTTTTTTTTTTTTTTTTTCTGGAACCAGGGATTGAACTCAGTAGAAAACCTTTTAAAGCTTTCAGTAATGCAGATTGCTTCCCATGGCACATGCGCCATAGGCTCAACAGAGCCAGGCATGGTGGCACACACCTACAATCCCAGCAACTGGGGGATTGAGGCAGGATGATCACCACGAGTTCAAGACCAGCCAGGGGTATACAGGGAGGGAGTTCAAGGCCAGGTCAAACTACATAGTAAGACCCAGTCTCAAACAACAAACACACAAACTAATATAATTACCATACAGAAATATGGTAATTATTAACAAGTGTTGACAAGAATGTGGAGAAATCGGATCTCCCATGCTCATTGGCAGAAATGTGAAATGGTCCAGGTGCTTCGGCAATCTGGTAGCTTCTCAAAAAACAAAACACAGTTACGTGTGACCTGTCAGTTACACTCCTTGGTCTATACCAAAGAGAAAGGAAAACATAGCACATAAACACTTGTATATGAATGCTCACAGCAGCATGGACACCTGGGAGGCTGAGGCAGGAGAATCACAAGTTTGAGCCAACTAGGTAATTTAAGAACTTAACAAGACCCCACATCAAAAGGAAAAAAGCTCATGTATGGATGTATTTCAGTGTGAATATCATGGGATCCATTCATGGGAAGGTAGAGACAGAGGGAGGGAGAGAAGAAGGAGAAAGAGGGGAAGGAGAGGGAGAAGATGCCAGTCATAGAGGATCCTTTGCTGCAGGGGGTCCCTAAGTGGACAGGGAGGGAGGGAGGAGGCTGGAAGCCTCTAATCTTTGTGTGCCCTCCCCACCCTCTACAGAAATCTGTCCTTTACCAGCTGGCTGGGAGCAGGGCGGGAGAGGGATGAGGCCCAGCAATCAGCCCATAGGGACAGAAAGGAGGTCTGTCCAGGAAGGGGAGCTTGTAGATAAATTAATGACAACCCATGAGGAGGGTGGTGAAGGTGTTCTTAAATTGTGGTGATAGTTATGAAACTGTGAACACACCAAAACCACTGATGTGTATATTTTAAATGGGTGAATTATAAAATATATGAATTACATCTCACTGAACCTCTCCTTTAAAAGGTTATTGAATAGATTTATCAATGGGGTTATTTACATAGTCGTCAGGTACAAATTTTCCTCCATCATTAATGCTGCTCAGTGCTTCGCACCATTAACAAATATTTGCAGAGCATCCGGTGTGTTCAGAATAGGAAAACACACAAGAGCATCTCAAGGTCCAGCCAGCCGGACAGCACCCACACACCCAGCGGGTGGCCAGCTGCAGAGTGCTGTGTGGCACCCTGGGTCTGCGGCGGGCTGGCTGCCAGGAGCTGTGCATCCTGAAGAAGCCTTCACTCAGGAGGCAGACACCACTGGCTCTTGAGGGATAAATGGAAACAAAAACACAAGGCAATTACCATTTGCTGTGCTTCACTATGATGGGCACTGCTTTGAATAGAGCACGTAGCAGATGGGGCTTGCAGAATGCAAGAGAAAGGAGTTAAGTGCATCGTCTCCCAGCAAAGCAGCAACTTAGCTGGTAAAAATTATAAAATGAATGCTCAAAAACCATAATCCTATAAAATTCTTAGAAATTGTTCTAAAGGCATAGAGCAAATGGAGAAATATCTAAGATCTAAGGCTAGGTACAAGCAGTGAGTGGGTACCACCTGAGCCATGACCCCATCTCCTAGCCCCCAGTGTCTTATTAAAGAAGCTGCCTCCAACAGCTCTGTTCTCTTCAAAGATTCCTTCCAGCTCCCAGACTGTGGCTGCAGTTTCACCCAGGGAGGGCCAGGGTTTTTGTTGGGGCTTCTCACCCTGCCCCCCAGTCCTGGGTGGCAGAGGCACTATTCCAGAAAGGATCCCTGGTAGGCAGACACTAACTACTCCAAGCAGGACAGGCTCCAAATGCTGGACTCCATCCCTCTCCCTTCCTCCTCCCAGCCAGGTGGTAAAGGATGGATTTCTATAGGGCTTGGGGAGGGTAAGCAAAGATTAGTGGCTTCCAGCCTCACCCCCCCCCCCCCCCCGTCCACTTATGGAGCCCAGTGTCACTCCAGGAAATCATCCCCATCACCAGCTTGATGCAGTGCCACAAGCCTTCTGCGAGAAAGAAAGGTAGCCCTAAGGACAAAGCTTCAGAGCTATGTTGGGGACACAGACTTTACTGGAAGACAGCCCAAAGAACTGCCTAAGGGTGTGTGGAATACAACAGAGGCCTTGATGTAGAGCAATTAAAGTAGCTTGGTAGTTCTAAGATGCAGCAAGATGGCAAAACGACTAGGAGAGTAACAGAGAACCATGGAAGGAAAAAAAAAAAAAAAAAAAAAAAAAAAAAAAAAAAAAAAAAAAAAAAAAAACTTCCTGAAAGTGCACGTAAGTGCAGCGGTCAGGCAGGCTGTGCACATGTGCCTGGCTATCGGGGACAGAACACAAAACATCCCCCAGCCACACAGAGCTGTCTTGACGCAGAGCAGATACCTCATTGGCACAGAGGCCTCTAGCAGTTTCTTTGACTGAACATTGACTAAACAATGATCACCTGGAGCTGGGATAACACCTAGGAAGCCAGGACTGAAAATCCAACCACACTCCTCCCTGGAAGCTGTGGACTGGGGCCCACATGCATTCCATCACAAGTGGCCTGAGGGACCCTCCAGGCCAGCAGTATGCTCTGAACAAAAGAAAACTCCCCAAGCTGCAAAAATTTGCCTCAGGATGAACCACGTCCAGAGTTTCGTTAACTGTTAAGATAACAAAGATGGTGAGATTTGGACATTGTTGAGTTGATATTTAAAGGAGATTTGGGATTTAACAGTGGGTCACTGCATGGGTTGAGACTTGGGGGCTGTGGGATGGAGTGGATTTATTTTGCACATGAGACAGACATGAATTTGGTGGACCAAAGAGTGGGCTTTATTGATGCTCAAGTGAGGTAGATTAGGGCTGGGGCAAACCAGATAGTCAGCTGGGTAGAATGTGTCAAAGGTCATGAAAACTCATGGCTAACAGGTTAAACAAGGTATTACCTAAAAGGAGAGGACAAGTGCAAAACATGGGACCCAAAATGACATCAAGCTTCCGGGTCCTGAGCACTTGAACCAATCAGCAAATTGCTATTTTTCAATCCTTCATGTAAATCTGGTGCTGTTCATAGGACCAATCAGATTTTATTCTTAATCCTTCATTTACATGTGGGCATGGCCAATCAAAAGACACTGTTTCTGATCTTTACATCTGGTGAGAAGCCCAGTGAGTTTTCTTTTCTTTTTAATATTTATTTATTTATTTATTTTGTGTGTGTGTGGCCAGCTCAGCCCACCAGGGTGCGGGGCTGGCTGGCATGTGGTGCTGGGGGATTGAACCGCGGTCCCTGTGTTTTGCTTAGTTTAGCTTGTTCTAAGTAGGTGCTTTAGACCACTGAGCCATCTCACCAGCCCCCCCAGTGAGTTTTCAATAAGACAGTTTCTCCCAGGAGCTATGCCAAGCAAGCATTTGAAGGACAAATGTCCCAATGCCTTATTTGCATGAAGAAGCCAACCTAGGAATTTTGGATATGAAAGTCTTTTTTCCTCTTATCCTTCAGGCTGCTGTGAACCTTTTCATCAGCCTGCTCTCACCCTAAAGAGTGTATTTTTTTCTACCTGCAACAAACATACAGTTTTGGCCGAGCATGTTTTGGCATAGGCCTATAGTCCCAGCACTTGGGAAACTGAGGCAGGAGGATCGCTGTGAGTTCAAGGCCAGCCTGAACTGCATAGTGAAACCTTGCTTCAAAAAGACCAAAAAATAACAAAAACAAAAAAGGAACAAATATACATCCTTATTGTCTTTTCCACATGTCTTTCTAATTCTTCATTTGGGTACATGAATCTGGAAAAAAAGCCCCACAGGACCTACCATTAGGTAGTATATGTACATATGGAGCCCCAAATGTAGTCTCATTTGGAATTAGGGCCTCAGAAGATATAATTCCTTAGGATGAAAGCATAAGGCTATTATGGATCCAGGCCTGGCATGGTGACACATGCCTGTAATCCTAGTACTTGGAAGGCTGAGGCAGGAGGATCACAGTAAGTTCAGGCCCATCCTAAACTATGTAGCATGACCCTGTTTTGTTTTGTTTTTTAAAAGATTACTAGAGCTGGCAAGATAGCTCAGCATACTAAGCGCCTGCTTAGGAAAGCACAGGACGAGGGTTTGATACCTGGCACCATATGCTGGGCCGGCCCCATCCCTGGCCACTCTGAACCAGCCACAGAGTCCAGGCAGGGTAGTGCACACCTGTAATCCTAGCCCTGGGCAGGCTGAAAATAGGAGGATCACTATGAGTTCGAGGTGCATAGTGAGACCTTGTACCAAATACATTAAAAATAAATAAATAATACATAAAAATAAAAAAGGAACACTATGGGGTTTTTTTGTTTTTGTTTTTGCTTTTGAGACAGGTCTCACCATATAGTTCAGGCTGGCCTTAAATTCATGGCAATCCTTCCACACAGCCTCCCAAGGGCTAAGAAACAAGTATCCACCACCATGCTGGCTGGCTGATCTTGTTTCTCACTATGTAGTTCAGGGTGGTGCTGAGCTCACTTATAGCCTAGACTAGCCTTGAACTTGAGGTGATCCGCCTGCCTCAGCCATCCAAGTCACACATGTAGTAGTGCATTTCTGTAATCCCAACTACTTGGAAAACTGAGGCAGGAGGATTGCAAAATTGAGGCCAACCTAGGGCACTTAGTAAGATCCTCTTTCAAAAAAAATGTTTAAATTATTTATGTGTGTGTGTGTGTGTGTGTGTGTGTGGCCAGCTCAGGCCACCAGAGGGCGGGGCTGGCTGGCATGTGGTGCTGGGGGATTGAACCTCGGTCCCTGTGTTTTGCTTAGTTTAGCTTGTTCTAAGTAGGTGCTTTAGACCACTGAGCCATCTCACCAGCCCCATCTTTCAAAATTTTAAAATGTTAAAAGGGCTGGGAATGTAGCTCAGTGTAAAGGTACCAAGCTCAGCCCCCAGTACTACAAAAAAAAAAAAAAAAAAAAAAAAGGAAGAAAATAAGATAAAGAAAAAGAAAGGCCACATGGAAACAGATTCAAAGAGAACTTGACTGTAAAATGAAAGCAGAGATTGAGTAGTTCATTCAGGAAAGCCACGGGGCCAGCCAGATAGCTCAGTGGATTAAAGCACCTGCTTAGGCAGACAAGGTGGGGTTGATCCTCGGCCTGCTCTGCCAACTGCGCCCTGGGACAACACGCTGAGACAGTGATTAAGACTGGGCTTGGTGGTGGGCACCTATAATCCCAGTGCTTGGGAGGCTGAAAAACAAAGGATCATTACAAGTCCGATCTGTGTAGTGAGACCCTGTAAACCCTGTAGACCCTGTACTAAATACAAAAAAAAAGGAAAGCCAAGGATATCAGAAGCTTCCAGAAGCAAGGAGAGATGCATATGATGATTCTGGCCTCACAGCATCCTGAAGAAAACCAGCCCTGTTGACACTTTGATATGGAGCTTCTGGACACCTGAATTGTGAGGGGGGAAATTCTGTTGTTTTAAACCTTGTACAATGTGGTGATTTACTAAAACAGCCCTAGGAAATAAATAAAAAATGAGCCAAAACCATTATGGGAAAGAACATCTTTTCAACATATTGTGCTGAAACAACTGAATATGTATGTGCAGACGAGTAAGTTGGATCCTTAGCGCACGTTATTATAGACAGTTAAGTTAGGAAGCGATATTATAGGCAGGCAGGCAGGCAGGCAGGCAGGCAGGACGAGGCCCTCAAGGTGCAGAAGATGAGAACACATTACAACTGTGGCTGGAGTCCCATCTGTTAAAGGCCAGTACTCAAGATAAAGACAGAATGACCAGGCCTACACGACTCCCTAAGGGATGAAGATTATCCTATAATGGGTATCACCTGGTTCAGGAAAGCCTAGACAGACGCCAGTCACCCAGGTGATTGAAGAGGATCTCCTGATCCTTTCCCTCCCCTCCCCTCCCTCCCCTCCCCTCCCCTCCCCTTCCCTACCCTTTCTTTCTGAGACAGGGTCTTGCTAAGTAGTATAGGTTGGACTTGAACTCATTTATGTAGCTAAAACTGGCCTCAAGCTCATGGCAATCCTGTCTCATCCTCCTGAGTACTGGGATCACAAGCGTAGACCACCCCACCTGGCTTGTGCACTTGCTAGGTCAGTGCTGCCTTTGTACCCAGGACGTTGCCCTCCAATACGCTGCTTCTGTCTGCCTGGCCCCTGGGTGCCTTCATCATGGGGACGTTTGCCACCTGGATTTCTTTTCTTTTTTTTACATTTTGTGTGTGTGTGTGTGTGTGTGTGTGTGTGGCCAGCTCAGCCCACCAGGGGGCGGGGCTGGCTGGTATGTGGTACTGGGGGATTGAACCGCGGTCCCTGTGCTTTGCCAAGCTTGTTCTAAGTAGGTGCTTTAGACCACTGAGCCATCTCTCCAGCCCTGCCACCTGGATTTCTGCATGGTTTTCTGGCCAGTGTTACCAGACCACCGTGGGCCTGTCTTCCCCGCAGCTATGTGGGGTTGCACTGCTTTCCCACTGTCAGCTTTGGAAGCCTGCTCCCCATAGGCACAGGGGGAGCCACATTCTTTCTTTTCTGCTGGTTTCTGTTTCCTGTTTCTGCCATCTCTACTTCAATTGCGTGCAGCTTTTTAAGGCATTTATGGGCCTTGGATAAAGCTGAAACCAAGGACTTGTCCAGTTACTCAGCTAATTCAGGGACTTCCATCAAGGCCAGCTGCTAGACTAGTGTCCTGCCAGTATAAAATGGGAGAGCAGAGAGAGTCTGACTCTGGAAGCTAAATGTGGAGGTAGGAGAGAGGACAGAGATCAGAAGAAAATAAATGAACCAAAGACTCAGGTAGTAAAGGTGTTTATCCTTTTTGCTATTTTGTAGATGAAAAGCTTTCTGGTGCCCCCTTGAATTATTGCCTTTCATTTATAATTTGCAGCAACAAATGAAGTGATATGGTTTCCACTTATCTAAAAAAAAACACACAGGGAAAAAAAAGGCCTGAATCTCAATAATAAGAAGACAAATAACCCAATTTAAAAATAGACAAAGGATCTAAATGAACATTTCTCTGGAGAAGACATATACCTATAAGCATATGAAAAATCACTCTTCAAACTGGGCATTGTGGAACACAACTGTAATTCTGGAACACACCTAAGCCAAGTGAAACATACTCTGGAAGGCTGAAGCAGAAGAATCACTAGTTCAAGCTCAGTCTGGGCAATTTTTATGTATTTATGTATGTATGTATTTATTTTGGTGGTACCAGGTATTGAACTCAGGACCTTGTGCTTGCCAGGCAAGCACTTATTCTACTGAGCTATCTCCCCAGCCCTAGTCTGGGCAATTTAGTGACTTACTAAGCCTCTCAAAATAAAAAAAGAAGGAAGGAAGGAAGGAAGGAGGGAAAGAAAGAAAGAAAGAAAGAAAGAAAGAAAGAAAGAAAGAAAGAAAGAAAGAAGGAAAGAAAGAAAGAAGGAAAGAAAGAAAGAAAGAGAATGTTGCCTAGCATGAGGCCCTGGGCTTAATCCCCAAAGCCAAAGCAAATAAATAAAGCCAAAAACCACATGTTTGGCTTTTGATCAGCACTGTATTAATTTATTTTATTATTTATTTATTTATTTATTTATTGGCAGAACCGGGGATTGAACTCAGACCCTTGTGCTTGCCAGGAAAGCGTTTATTCTACTGAGCCATCTCCCCAGCCCTAGTACTGTATTAAACACAGGGTCTTGTGCATGCTAGGCTAGTACTCTACCTGGAGGTGGGGTTACCAGGTATTGTGACGCACACCTAGAATCCCAGTACTCTGGAAGCCTGAGGCAGGAGGATTTCAAATATGAGCCTGGCCTGGCCTGGCCAATTTCATAATTTAGAGAGATCCTACCTCAAAATAAAAAGTAAACCAGTTGTGGTGGTGCATGCCTGTAATCCCAGCTTTTGGGAGATTGATGCAGGACAATTAGTGTAAATTACAGAGTCCTTTTTTCAAAAAATAAAATACAAAAATAAAAAAGCTGGGCATAGGGCTGGTGAGATGGCTCAGTGGTTTAAAGCACCTATTTAGAACAAGCTAAGCCAAGCAAAGCACAGGGACCGCGGTTCAATCCCCCAGCACCACATGCCAGCCAGCCCTGCCCCCTGGTGGGCTGAGCTAGCCACACTCAAAAATAAATAAACAAATAAATAAATAATTGAAAAAAAAAAAGCTGGGCATACAACTCAATGTGAGGGTCCTAGGGTCAATTTTCAGTACTGCAAAAACAAACTCACAAAAACACTGAACATACAGGTTATTTGGGCATGCAGCAAGCCCTACGTCACAGCATAAATGGCACTCACCTTTGTCTTACATACATAGCTGCAGGTGTGTGTGTAGGCCTCTGTGCTGTAGACATGGCCAGAGTGCTGGGCTGCTGTAAACAGGTGACCAGCTGACCTCTCAGCCACACCCTGAGGGCTGCCATTTCTCGAGGGCCACCTCTCAAACGTCCACATTGGTTTATAGCATCATTATGTGTGATCCTTTCAGAAAATTTGCACGTAGATCAAATCTAGAGGCAGGAAATGGAATTTCATGAAAGAAAGACCTCACTAATCCTTTCTTAGGTTGAAGTAGCAGATGGCTGATGCCTACTGGGATCATTTTTGTTTGTTTGCTTTGTTTTTTATTATTTATTTATTTTTATTTTTATTTCTTGGCAGAACCGGGGAGTGAACTCAGACCCTTGCACTTGCCAGGGAAGCACTTATTCTACTGAGCCATCTCCCCGGCCCCTGCTTTGTTTTTTCAGGGGAGGTTTATTTTTTGATTTTGGTGCTAAGGACCGAACCCAGGGCTTCCAGCTTGCTATGCCAGCATTCTACCATTGGGTCAAATCCCCAGCCTCTTTGTTTTGTTTTTTGAGACAATGTCTTGCTTTGTAGTTCAGGCTGGCCTGAACTCAGTAGGCAGCCCAGGTTGGCCTTGAAATCACAGCAATCCTTGAGTTCTGGGATTATAGGCATGTGCCACCACATCCTGCTGCTTTTGGGGTCTTTAAAACAAACAAACAAACCTTAATGATCATGGTGGACTCAGCAGAGTAGATATTGTTCAGGGTCATTTTATTAGGCCACCAGCCACTTCAGAGTTTCCCAATAGGGTAGAGACACAGAAATTGTTTTATAATTTTTCTTGTTCAAAGAATGGTGCAGCCAAGCACATGACAAGAAACTGGAAGGCCTTTAGTGTAGAACTAGGAAGGGAGGGAGACTCCCTGGGCTTAGCCAGTGCTGGGGACAGTGGGCCTAGAGCTTGGGGGAACTCAGAACCATACACGCTGCAGGCCACACATGACAGGATTCACCTCTGGAGCAAAGGCTTTCTTACAGTGCTAGGGTAGCCAAGCAGAATGAATTCAGGCTGCCTATAAACCCTTCCTTTTCACTTGCTTGAGAACCTCAGAGTTAGTTACTGAGTAACTGGTTGAGGTAATTGATGTGACCCAAGCCCTTTCCTGGAACCAGCAATTTAAAAGCTGTAGCTAGACTGAGTCCCAAGGTCAAGAGGTGGGAAAAATCAGGTCCTGGACTAAATTTCATAGCTGCAGGGCAGCGAGAAACCAGTCACATGTATGTTGTGCAGGGGGCAAGTGAATGAAGCAGAAGGAAAGACGTGCAGGATTTAAATCTGCCTCAGATTGTCTTGACGCAATGAGGGCTGCACACCCATGACCCACGTGAGCAGGACTTGATGGGTTTTGTGCCTTTAGAGTGTCTATAAGCACAGACCTGTGGAGAAGACTATAACCTGACATTATCATTCCCTAACACTCTCTCTCTCTCTCTCTCTCTCTCTCTCTCTCTCTCTCTCTCTCTCT
>NW_004524736.1:5199635-5201449 GCF_000260255.1 Octodon degus | reverse complement strand
TCTCTCTCTCTCTCTCTCTCTGTTACACAGGGTCTCACTATGTGGCTCAGGCTGACTTTGAACTCGCTATGTAGTCCAGGCTGACCTTGAACTCATGGCAATTCTCCTGCCTTAACTTCCCAAGTGTTGGGATTACAGGCGTACACCACCACCATGCCCACCCCTAGCTTCTCTTCTACTTCTAACATACCCGGAGGTATGTGGTTAATTATGTGGCTCCTTTGCAAACCAATGCAGGGGCTTTCCTTCCTCTCCCTATGGGCAGAGTCTGTGGGTCCCTCGCACAGAATTTACGCATACCTCCCTTTTGCATTTATCTTGCTCTACTGAATATATTTATTTGTGTACCTCTCTCCCCTCACTAGGCTGATCTATCAAGGTAGAACTGTTCTTACTCAGTTCTATTTGTGTTGCACATGCTTACCTCCATATAAGAAGAACAAATCAGGGCCGGGGATATAGCTCAGTGGCACAGTGCCTGCCTGGCAAGCTCATGGTCCCAAGTTCAATTCCTGATGCTCGTCCCCAGGAGTAAATCACCAGCAAGTGAAGGACTCAGTTAATCCCAGAGTGAAGGAAATGTTATAATTCAATCCTCCTACCTTCCTACAGTCACTCCTGAAGTGTTGTTTCATGCACAGGAAGTTCCAGTCATTTTTTCTGCCAAAAGTTCCATATTGCTATCCCTTCACTCTGGAATTATCTTCCTCCCTCTCTTTGGGACATGCTTCTTCGCCCTGACCTCCCCACCCACAGCATGGGGAGCTCCTGGAAGGCAGGACCATCCCTTGGATGATGTGACCCAGAGCCTCCAGCCCAGCCTAGGCTCAGTCAAGTTTTGCTCAGGGAAGGAACACAGTACTTTGGCTTTGACTGAAGACCTTCTTGCTTCCATCTAGCAATTCCTCATTATGTCTTGGCTAACTGCCCCTTGTTTAGGTGGCTTTGCTCAGGAGAGATGAGATGAGATGAGATGAGTAATGGCAGGTGTAATTTGAAAATTATTGGCTTAATCAAGAGATGCCAGCTACTTCCTGTTTCACTATAGACATTTAATTAATAGCATGAAGCCATTTTGGAATTTTTAATAAGAAAATACTTGGCTCCCCTTTACTGCATGAAAGTCAAGGGGTTCTGGAAAGAGGGCACTGTGTGGAGACATCACAACCCTACTCTCACTTTGTGTCCTACTCCATCCCCAGAACTCCACAGAGTTGTAAATTGGGGACGGTTTGATTTATTCTGTCCTACTTACTTATGTGCCTCTTTCCTTCTTTGTTTCCCTCTCTGTCCCAGTTTCTACATGAAATGTTGCTGCTCTGTTCCTGTCCCTTCAGGATGCAGGAAAGGGAATTTGATCAATCAGTAACCAAGGGTAGAAAACTAAATGCTTGTAGAAGCCAAAAGAAACAAGTCACATTGGCTGGGTCAGGACAAAACCACCATTTCCTGGTTAAAGGAACAGCTGCCCCCTTGCTAGGGCGATGGGTCTTCATAGGAACTGCAGCCCAGGACCACCTGATTTTTTAATTTTTTAATTTTTTTGGTACTAGGAATCGAACTTGGTCTTGCTTTTGCCAGGCAGGCACCTCACCTGCTGAGCTATGTCCCGCCCAAGGGGGCCACCTGATCTTACGTTTTACATAATCACCTTTGTTATGAGTCTTGGCATTGTTAGGAAAAATTGCCCAAGACTGGGAAAAGATATCATTAGACATTCTTTCAGTGGATTGCAGATAATAGTCATGAGCTTTTCAGGAGTATCTGATTCTACAGGAGTTACATTGCTGGTCTTTTTTTTTTTTTTTTTTTTT
>NW_004524736.1:5190469-5199474 GCF_000260255.1 Octodon degus | reverse complement strand
ATTTATTTGTGTGTGTGTGTGTGTGTGTGTGTGTGTGTGGCCAGCTCAGCCCACCAGAGGGCAGGGCTGGCTGGCATGTGGTGCTGGGGGATTGAAATGTGGTCCTTGTGCTTTGCTAAGCTTGTTCTAAATAGGTGCTTTAGACCACTGAGCCATCTCACCAGCCCTGCCTCAGCCTTCTGAGGCTAAAAGTTCTCAGTTCTCAGTTCTCCCATGTGAGAACCTAAGAAGACATGGAGAAAAAAAGACAACACACACTTGCTGGCTTGAGGGGGCCTGTAGCATGGGAGTGGATTTTCACCTATTCGCTCTAGAAGGAACACAACCCTGCTGCCGCCATGCTTTTAGCTAAGAAAAACCTATTTTTTAGTTTTAGTTTTGTTTTAGACAGCATCTACATAGTTCAGGCTTGCCTTGAAGTTACTATGTAGCCCAGGCTAGTCTAGAACTCATGGTGATCCTCCTGTCTCAATCTAGTAAATCTGTTTTGGACTTCTGACCACCAACTGTAAAATATTCCAGTTGAACTGTAAGATAATGTGTGTGTTGGTTTAAGCCACTGAGTTTGTGGAATTTATTTTGTTTTAATTTTTTTTAAAGAACTTTATTTGTGTGTGTGTGTGTGTGTGTGTGTGTGGCCAGCTCAGCCCACCAGGGGGCGGGGCGGGCTGGCCTGTGGTGCTGGGGGATTGAACCCTGGTCCCTGTGCTTTGCCAAGCTTGTTCCAAGTAGGTGCTTTAGACCACTGAACCATTTCACCATCTCAAAAGTTGTTCTTTTTTTTCTTTTGCGGAACCAGGGATTGAACTCAGGCCCTTGTGCTTGCCAAGTATGCGCTTATTCTACTGAGCCATCTCCCTGGCCCCTGGAATTTATTACAGTAACAATAGGAAATCTTTTTTTTTCGGTACTGAGGATTGAACTCAGGACCTTGTGCTTGCCAGGCAAGTGCTTATAACAATAGGAAATTAATACCAACTTTCTTGACAACTTCTAGATACAGAAGTTAAATTGTAGCCTGGTATAAAGGTGCGTGCCTATAATCCCAGCATTCAGAAGGCTGAGGCAGATGGCTTGTCTTGAGTTAAAAGCTAGTGTGACATACATAGAGCCTGTCCCCAAAAAACCAAAAAGAAAAAATGTTATATCATAGAAAGCTGATAGCAATACAAATGCTTTTTGTCCAAAACAAGACTGATGAATATGAAGTCGAAATATAAGAAATAAAGCCATGCTGTTATGTTGAGCTGTGGGGACTCAGGTCAATAATTTCTGACATTGCCAGTTAAACAGAAGACCCAATGCTATTATGGGCTACTGGACTCTTTTGGAATATTTTGATGAGTTTACACACCTATAATATTACAATAGCGGAACTTAGAAAAAATAGGGTATACCGATGAATGTCCATTTTGTATCTGTGTATTCAAAGAGGTTGGGATAGATATATAGTTGCATTCTCTTAATGAATAGAATGATTTGTTCTAATGGTGTTTGTAAATAGGATCACAAGTCCGCATCTTGTACAGCAATTAACCACTAAGAAGAATATATGCAGTGTATTATTTGTTGAAACTGTACTTCCGATTTGATTTGAAACTGTCTCATTGCTATCTGTTTATCAATAAAACTTTGAAAAAAAAAAGACTGATGAAATCTGTTCATAGATCTTTAAAAGTATTTTGTTCATGGGCCCTGGATCAGTCCCTAGCAATACACACACACACACACACACACACACACACACACACACACACATACATACTTTGTCTAGTGGAGAAAATAAATCTTTTTTTTTTTTTTTTTTTTTTTTGCAGAACTGGGGATTGAACTCAGGCCCTTACGCTTGCCAGGGAAGTGCTTATTCCAGTGAGCCATCTCTCCGAGAAAATAAATCTTGATAAGTCAAATTGTCATTTGAATTGGCTTTATTAGACCAGGCGTGGTGACACACAACTGTAATCCTAGCGCTGGGGAGGCTGAAAACAGGAGGATCACGACAAGTCTGAACTGGGTAGTGAGACCCTGTGTCAAATATATGAATTTGCTTTATTTATTTATTTATCTATCATTTTGTCTTTTTGAGACAGGTTCTTTCAATGTAGTTCAGGCTGTCCTTGAGCTCACTTTGTAGCCCAAGTTGGTCTTAAACACACTGATCCTCCTGCCTCAGCCTCCTGTTGGGATTACAGGTGAGTGCTACCATGCCTGGCTTGAATTGGTTTTAATATCTTTTGATTCCCCTACTAATTATTGACAGAAAAATATTTGACATCTGTTAATTTGTATTTCATATAAGTTCATCTATTCAACTTTTAGTACTGTTGTTGTTGAGACAGCATCTTACTGTATAATTCAGGCAGGCCTTGAACTTGTGGCAATCCTCTTGCCTCTCTCTCCCACGTACTGGGGTTGCAGTTGTGCACCACCACATGTGGCCTCAGCTTTTAAAAACTATACTTTCACAGTGTTATGCATCTATGCCTTTGAACATAAACTCCAGTCATAATTCTTTTTCCAGTCATAATTTTGAAATCACGACATCATTCACTAATTTGATTGCTATTTTTCAAGGTCTCAATTATTACAAACTTCAGAAAGGCATGTGCTGGCAAGGCCTGCAGCTGGGATCCAGGGTTACACTTGCCAAGATGTCGACCATTACGAAGTGCCACATTTAGTCTTGGAAACGTACCAGTGTATTATTTTCTCAATGGCTAAGGCCTTAAAGAATATTTCTTTTTCTACTGAGACAATGCATATACATTTTGATATTTCTTTTCTGATAGTTAAACACTAATATAGTCCATGTTGTGTACTATTCATGTATTTATCAACAGGGGATAGGAAGATCAAAGCAACCATGGACGGGAGTAATGAAGCTGGCATCCCTGCCAAGTGCTGCTAACACAGTGCAGGGCAGAGAGGTGCCTGGACTGATGGGCGGAGCCAGGGGGGCGGCGCTTTCCTAACATTTCCACACGGGCAGTGAGACAGTGACTGCTGCTCTTGCTAACAGATACAGGCGCAGGCCTTGCAGCTGGGGAGGAGGTTCACAAGGTGAAGTGCCTCACTGAGTGCCTCACAGACTAATGAGGGCGGTGGAGCTGCCAGCAGGGGCAGCGCTGGCCTGTGAAGGCTGGGCTTTTCACAGTGCATGGAGTACACTCCTGCCACTTAGGAGTACAGGGCCAGGATTGCTAAACTGTCTTGCAGCGAATGCTGAATGCAACAATCCTACAAAATGAAGAACTGTCCTACATCCTGTTCAATTTTTGAATGTATCCTCAGAAATTCATGTAGGCAAAAACTGTCCAAAATCTAAGCTTGAGCTAATTCCTTGTTGTATATAAGCATAATTTTTAAATGTCATTTGAAAATACAGTTTGAAGTGCTGGAGAGATGGCTCAGTAGAATAACGCTTCCCTGGCAAGCTCAAGGGTCTGAGTTCAATCCCTGGTTCTGCCAAAAATAAAAAATAAAAAAAAAATAAAATCACAGTTTGTTTCCCTGGAATTCAACTACCAAATAAATTAAAAGATTATTGTAGTTTGTTTTATTTGTTTGTTTTTGAGGTTGAACCCGGGGTGTCATGCAGGCAAGCGCTCTGGCACTAAACTACATCCCCAGTCCTTTTCATTTTTATTTTGAGACAGGGTCTTGCTAAATTACCCCAACTAGACTTCTGGTCTTAGCCTCCCAAGTAGCTGGGATTACAAGCATGAGTTTCTGAGACAGAAGTTTGGCTCTTTCCCTCTAAAAGCCAGAAGCGGGTGTGACCAGTCTGGCAGCTGTTGCCTCTCTCCCCTCGCTCGCTCCCCGGGGGCCTCCTTAAAGATGGCCAGGACGGCCAGCCCCCGGGGCTTTCTGTCTGCTCTAGGGTTACTTCATCCTGCTCTCTACAGGCTGGAGCTGCAGCTTGGCTGACAGCCCCAATACCTTCCCCCACTCCAGACACTGATGCCACCTCTGTGGAGCAGCTGGTCAAACATTACTAGCAGGGCAGAGATCAGGGAAGGACGGGGCTCATTACTGATCAGTCTCAAAGCCCCAAAGCCCCAAACCCTAACTGGCACAGCTCAACACGGCCAGCCCTCCCCAAGACTCCTGCCAAGTGGCAACAACCTCATCTTTTTTCCTTTCTTCTTTTCTCTTTTCTTCTCTCTCTCTCTCTTCCCTTTTTCTTTTCTGTTTTTTCTGAGACCAAAAAAGTCTTGCTGTGCAGCCCTGACTGACTTTGAGCTTACTGCAATGCTCCTGTCTCAGCCTCCCAAGTGCTGGGATTACAGGTGTGCATCACAAAAGGAGAGAGCTGTCAGTGAAGCAGCTGCCTCCTTGGAAGTTCAACTAAGCTATTGCCATGACAGCTGTAGCTGTCTTAGATCCCATCTACCCTTGGAGATATTTGTCACAGCAAGTTTGAAACACAGACCTGTCTCAGAGGACTCTGCCCTGCAGCAACTCCAGATGACTCCCCCCGTAGTTTCCAGAAGACCCAGCTGCTCCTGTCATTACAGGGAAAGTCCTCACATAGGTCCTCTGTATATACAGTGCTCCCTCATACTCTTTGGGTCAATAGGGAAGGGCGCCCTCTTGTGCTCTACCCCCTCATGCAGCATACACAGCCCAGTAGAGCCTTACTCACACGGCCCTATCGCCAGCCACCTCATGATTCTTAGTTGTGGTAGAGTGGGCTGATGTCATTGCACTAAAAAGAGTTGGCAACACCAGGGGCTACTGGCCCTGAAGAGGCCGATGGTGACCAGTGGTGCTAACCCACAGTGATCACTGACAGAAAACTGTGGCGACCTGTGGAGAGCCCCAGGGGGAAGTGGACGCTGTTGGAAGAGTTCCAGAAATCTGCCAAGGGCACCAAGTGTGGTGTCATCCCGGCACTCACGAGGCTAACGCATAGGATCTCCGTGAGTTCAAAGCCAGTCTGGGCTACATAGTGAGTTTAAGGGCAGCCTGGTCTGCATAGCAACACCATATCTCAAAAAACTAAACCCAAACCAAACCGAACAAACAAAACAGAAAGTTGTCAAGGGGCTACAACCCTTGGATGTTGAGAAGTAATAGGGGTGACTACACCACTAAGGACTGTAACACTCAGAGCTGTAACACTCAGAGCCACACTAAGGGCCGAAAGCCACTGTTACTCAAAGCCTGGAGACACTAACATAACATCAACGGAGCAGCACTTGCCTACTCATGATTTCCATTTAAATTGAGCAAAAGAATCCTCGCTTGTTTAGCAGCAGCATCACACCTAGCTATACTTTGTTTTGTTCAAAAATTTACTTATGTTCTGAAGGAAAATAGTTTCTATCATCCAAAAGCATGAGTTTAAAGGAATCCTGGAGGAAAAACATAACTATTGATAACAGCTGTTGGAAATCACAGCTGGAGCAATTTTCTGTTACTTTAAGATAGAAGCAGAGCCCATGTGAGAGCAGGATCCAGAAATCTGACACGGTCCACCCATCTGTGCATGCAGCAGCCCGTGCCCGGGGCCGATAGGGCCAGCTGGGGGGATCCTGTGCCAAGTCACTGCATACAGACATCATTTAAAATTAGATTATAGAAACTTCCAGTTAAATACATAAGACAAGGTATTTAAAAAATTACTTATATTACTGGTATAACATTCTAGCTGTCTGCCAACCAAAGAGCAATACTGGGGAGATAGAGAGTTGCTAGGAAGGAATCAAGTTTATTTGAAGACTGGCACCCTGCAAGGTGAGGGAAGCTATTGTCCTCAAAGCTCCATCTTGGGAAGCTCCAGGGGGAAAAAGGGTTTTAAAGCAGGAAATGGAGGAGCTGGGCAAGAAGGCAGAGCATGCCAAAGGACTTCAGCCTCCTGTAGTTTTTTTTTTTTTTTTTTTCTTTATTTCAAAATAGCATTTTATTATATAAAAGTGTAAAAATCCAACAAAACCAGAAATGCCAGTATGTTGTCCTGGGCTTTCACATTTGTTGATTTTATTCGCAATCTCTTTTTCAGTACAATTTACAACCTCACCCCACCCCACCCCAGCCTGATTATACAAGCGCTACACGGCAGAAGGTCTGGAATAAATACATGGAAAGGCAAGCGAGACCCCGGGAGCATGCAGGGGCGGGCGCTGGGGAGCGGGAGATGGTGGGACAGGGCACAGCTCTCAGTCGTCCTTGTCCTTGGCCCTGTGCTTGAGGATACGCGTGAACTCCATGTAGTTGAAGTTGCCCTTCTTGTCAATGGGGGCCTCTCGGTACAGCTCGTCCACCTCCTCGTCGGTGAAGCGGTTGCCCATGGTGGTGAGCAGCTCGCGTAGGTAGTCCTCCTGGATGGTGCCAGTGGCCTCCTCGTCGAAGCAGGCAAAGGCGTTCCGGATGACGTCCTCGGGGTCCGTGCCGTTGAGCTTCTCCCCAGACATGGTGAGGAACATGGTGAAGTTGATGGGGCCTGGTGCCTCATTCATCATGGCGTCCAGGTAGGCGTCTGTGGGGTTCTTCCCCAGCGAGGCCAGCATGTCGTGCAGGTCCTCCTTGTCAATGAAGCCATCTCTGTTCTGGTCGATCATGTTGAAGGCCTCCTTGAACTCCTGGATCTGCGACTGGTCGAACATGGCGAACACGTTGGAGGTCGCACGCTGAGGGCGCTTCTTGGTGGTCTTGGTCTTCGCTTTTTTTTTTTTTTTGCCTGTTCAACAAAATCTAGTATTTATTTCTATAGTACTTTATAAATGGAATTTTCTTCGACTTGTATCCCTTCCCGGGGCTTATGGACCCATTCATACTCTCCGTATTTAGAATCAAAGGTTCCTTTCTGAAGAGATCTTAATTTTAAGGTAAAACGTGGTCCAAGTTCTTGAATTCCCACTTTCTTTTCACTCTTGAATATGTACCTATGAAATCTGAAGAAAATGTAATCCCTCTGATTGTGGAATGTGGCAACCTGTCTTCCGATAAATTGAGGATTATGGGGAAAAAGAGAAGCAAACATACGTCCAATTGAATGAGCCAACCTTGTTGTAAAGTTATTCAAAATTATTTCAGGTACGTGTTCTGTTGGGTCCTTGCCCCTTCTCTTAATTTCTTTTCGAAGACGAACACTGCTCATTTTAAAATGAGCAGTTGGACCATTTGGCAAGTGACTCAAAATAAGTCCATTTGGTGTTTTACGATCTTCATTAACTACAATTAGATCGGTGAAATCTCTTGAGATGCATTGTGGAATAATTTTTTTCAGAGCCAGTCCTCTTCTATAATAAACATGTGAGTTGGGTATAACTGTTGAGAGCTGCTGGCAGAGTTTTACTGTTCTCCCATGGGGTCTATCTGATGTTGTGATGAGAATCTTGGGAGAAGTTTCTCTGTTGAATTAAGGAGCAAATTCATCTGTAGATTCATCATAAGCAACCTCCTCATCATTAGGGTCTACTGTAGTCTCATCATAGACTCGTTGGTTGTCGATAGTCTTCGGAACTGGTTTTGGTGGAGCCTTATCACCAAGAGCTTCTCTCTCTTTTTTAAGTTTTTTCTTAGCAATCAACTTTTCCTTTCGCTGCTGCTGTTTCCACCGCGTGAACATTAAGTGTCGCCGCTGCTTGTTCTTAATTTCCGAAATGCTGAAGCCTGGGGGGAAGGCAGTCGCTTTCGGGGGCTGGACCCCGCCTTCCTTCGCGCCATCCCCGGCGACTGCAGCCTCTTGAGGGTCTGCTACAGCGGCTTTCCTTTTCAAGCCTTTCTTCCCGCTGCCGCCACTCTTTTCGCCGGCCTTGGCCATGTTGCTCGCTCCGGTGCCTGGTCTTCGCTTTTTTGCTCGACATGGTGGTGAATGAGTTCCGGCTCCAGACACGAGAAGCAGCGCGGCCCCGAGTTCACAGGAGCAGCACCGACAGAAGGGGGCTCCTGTAGTTCTTTTTAGACAAACATATTACTTTTCTTGCAAGGTAAAATCCGCATCAATTTACATACTTGGTGTTAACTGGTACATAGAACTGAAGACTAAGGAGCGGTGTTACAAAGGTCATCTGATGAGCTGGGCTCTGTAAATCTAAAGAAAAATTTAGCAGCTAACACCTTAACTGTCCAGGTGGGGCTTCTCTGAAATCTAGAATGCTGAGAAAAGCAGGGGCCCTGTATGCATTAGGGAGGGCCAACAGTGTTGAAGTTTAAAAGAATAACTATAAAGCAGAGGCCCTGTCACACTGAGTGGAAAATGATCTGAGGGCCAGCTGATGTATGGGGTTAAAGTTATCAACACAGCCACTACGTAGTTGTCATTATTTGTGGGTGTTTGAAGTGTGCTCAGCATTTATTATTTTATATATATTATTTTATTTTTAATCACTAATTATTTATTATAAATCATAATCCTTTTATTTCTCACTTATCCTGTTAAGTCTTTCTTTCTTTCTTTCTTTCTTTCTTTCTTTCTTTCTTTCTTTCTTTCTTTCTTTCTCATTTTGGACCGGGAATCAAATTCAGGACCTTGCACTTGCCAGGCAGGGGCTTGGGCCACTGAACTATTTCCCCAGCCCTTTATTTATCATTTATACCTAAAGGCAATACGTTGATTATCTTTTGTAACTAAATTCAATGTTATTGTAGTAAAACAGCAGGAGCACAAAATATTTGTTATAAAGGTGACTTGCCTACCATGCTCAGGACCCTGGGCTCAGTCTCCAACACCCTGCAGAATAAAACAGCCAGGCTTGGCAGTGCATGCCTATGATCCCAGCTGCTCAGGAGGCTGAGAAAGGAGGATTACAAATCTCAGACCTACCAGTAAAATAGGAGATTAGAGCATGGCAAAGCTGGAGAAATGGATACAACCTGTTAGTTACAAAGTCCTGCATACATGCGCCAAACAGTTCCCAAAGCCCTGTGTGTGGACTTCTCTCAAGAACTCAGGCAGATTCACTACAGGATGGCCTGGACCTGACATCTCCTTGTTTTTTTTTTTTTTTTTTTTTTTTTTTTTTTTTTTTATTTATGTGTGTGTGTGTGTGTGTGTGTGT
>NW_004524736.1:5179543-5189678 GCF_000260255.1 Octodon degus | reverse complement strand
ACAAAAATTTAAAAAGGGCTGGTAAGGGGCCAAGGAGATGGCTCAGTAGAATAAGCACTTGCCTGGCAAGTGCAAGGACCTGAGTTCAATCCCCAATAAAAAAAAAAAAAAAAAAGGAATTGGTAGAATGCTTGCCTAGCATATGTGAAGCCCTACGTTCAATTCTGAGTATCACAAAAAATGAAATAAAACCCTCCCTAACACAGCTTCCTCTTCTGTAAACCAGAAAAACCTTTACTTCTGCCTTTCCAAGTATGTGGTACGCTAGCTCCATGAGATCATGTACATATCTTTCAAGTATAAGGGTTGCCTCTCAATGTAGCCCATGAATAAATCTTACTTTTTGGATTAAATTGAATACTTACCAATAATTTCAACTTCACATGGTTTGCCTAAAGCAGACGTGGTGGCTGGCACATGCCTATAGTCTCAGCACTCAGGGGCAGAGGCATGAGGATTGCTGTGAGTTTGAGGTCAGTCTGGGCTACACAGTGAATTCAAGGACAGCTTGAACTACATAGTGAGACCCTATCTAAAAAAAAAAAAAAAAAATGTTTGCCTAAAAGCCTTTAATAGGCAGTACTTGACAAAAGACGACATCCATGCCAAATGGTTGATAAACTCATGGAAAAGTACTTTAGTCATGAGGCAGTGTAAATGAAGGCTATAAGGTAATAGCATGACCCACCTAGCAAGAGGACTAAATGAAAAGTGACACTGATTGTTGTCAAGAACACAAAACAATGGAGGCTCTCATACATTTCTGGTGGGAATGTAAACTAGCAAACCTTTGGGGAAGCTGGCGGTATCAATTAAAGCCACCCTATGACCCAGCAACTCTACTCCTAGTCATAAAGCCAGCAGAAATATGTACATGGATTTCCTAAACAGCACAGCATTCAAAGAAGGACTTTTTTAACAGTCCCAAGCTGGAAATTCCTCGAATGTCCACCAACAATGGTTGAATTGTGGTGTAGTTTGGGCCAGCATGCTGCCCCATGAGAAAGAAAGACAAGTGACAATATAGATTAATTTGACAATGTTCAGCATGTCACATTAATGAACATTGTCGGCATGTCATATTGTCATGTTATTGTCTTAGTCCTATGTAAAACTCGGGGTGTTGTCTTTGCTTTCTGGTTTTTGTTTTATTTTTTTGCAGAACCGGGGGTTGAACTCAGACCCTTGCACTTGCCAGGGAAGCGCTTATTCCACTGAGCCATCCCCCCAGCCCTGCTTTCTGTTTTTCAGACTGGATTATTTATAAAAATATAAATTCAAGGCTTGAGGATGTAGAGCTGGCTGCTAGTAGAGCGCTTGCCTGGCAAGTGTGAGAACCTGAGTTTGAATGCAAAGATAAAAAAGTGTATTTGGCTCATAGTCCTGTAGGCTGGGGAGTCCCATAACGTGGTACTGGCATCTCCTCAAGTCTGATAAAGCACTTCTTGCGGCATCATGACATGGGGGCAGTGTCCCATGGTGAGGCAGAAGCTCACACCTCTCTGCTTCTTATGAATCCATTAATGCTGTCACAGAGACCCTACCCTCATGATTTCATCTTGTCTTAACTGGGGAGAATCTGAAGAAAGCCAGGCTTCCAGATGGAGACTGGCAGCCAGGCCTGCCAGCACCCCTGAGATACACACCAACTAGAAATTGTACTGCAGTTAGTCTTACCTGGTCCGGTGGGCCCAGACAGTCATCAGACCAGAGGTGGGTGCCCAGAACACTTCAGGCTGTGCTCCCCTCCCTTTCCAGAAATGCCTTTGTTCTCAGTAAGGTTAGAAGTTAGAGATAAGCTGAAGTTAATGATGCTTACCTTGTACCCTTGCTATGTGTCGGTTTCCCTATTGGATCAGTATTAGTTAAGCAACTACACTTTTTTTTGTATTTAGTACAGGGGCTCAACACATAGATGAGATTCATAGTGATCCTCCTGTTTTCAGCCTCCCAAGCACTGAGATTACAGGCACGCGCCACCACGCCAAGTCTCAACTGCCATTTCAGCGTGCCCCAAGGATAGGGCCGGCAAGGTGTGCTGGGGATGGAACCCCAGCCCCTGTGCTCTGCCCAATCAGGCGCTCTAGTCGCTAAGCTATCTGACTGGATACACTTGTAATCCTATAGGTTGAGTACAGTCTGACTGATTTCTGACATAGTTTGACATGTTCTGAGTTTGCTGTCTTGGACAAAGAGCCTCAGCTGGCCACCCATTTTCAGGTTCCCTCCTATTCCTCAGGAACTTTCAAGAAGACTTTCCTACTCTTAACCTCTGTGGTCCTTGAAATTCATTCCTTGATAGCAAGAGACTTGAACTTGGCACGTCTGATATCAGCAGGTTGGGAGTTATAGTTCGCTGCCGCACTACTTATATTTAGGTTTGGGAGTTAAGTTTTCATCACGTGAACTTTTGAGGGCTATGTGAAAACCACAGCAGGGCTGGGAATGGTGACACACACTTATAATCCCAGCACTTGGGAGGCTGAGGCAGGAGGATTGCTGAGTTTGAGGCCACCCTGCGCCAAACTGTGAGTTCAAGACCAGTCTGAACTGTGTCCTTCCAAAAAGGAAACGAACAAACAAACAGCAGGTATTAAAAGTCAGAATAATGATTATTCTGGAGTTGAAGTGTATGTGGGAGGGGTTAGCAGGGAACACTGGTGATATCCTATTTCTTCTTTTTGAAAAACTATGATTTTTTTAATTTTTGTTTATACATATTTGAAATACATAATAATTGCATTCAGCTCAGAGATTTGATACAAGTACCTCTCATTTCTTGATAAATTTGATTCTCTCGGGGGCTGGTGAGATGGCTCAGTGGTCTAAAGCACCTACTTAGAACAAGCTTAGCAAAGCACAGGGACGGTGGTTCAATCCCCCAGCACCACATGCCAGCCAGCGCCGCCCCCTGGCCGGCTGAGCTGGACACACACACACACACACACACACACATACACACACACACACACACACAAATAAATAAAATAAAATTAAAAAAAATTTTTTGATTCTCTCTATCCCCTATGTTCCCCTGTCTACATAGACCTCATTCTAGTCTTTACCAAGACTATAGCCTTGTTTCTTTTTTACATTAAATTAAGTTTACTGGTATATTTAAATACATGATGGGGGTTGGGAATCTAGCTCAGCGGCATAAGCACTTGCCTGGCAAACACAAGGTCCCGAGTTCCATCCCCGGCCCCGCATGCCTTGCCCACTCCGGAACCCCAGGCTGCCCCAGAACCAGGCGTGGTGGCTCACACTTATCATCCCAGCAGTCAAGAGGCTGAGACAGGAAGATTGCTTCGAGTTCAAGACCTGCTTGGGGGCTACAAAAGTCAGCACAAGGCCAGACTGAACTGCATAGTGAGACCTTGTCTAAAATAAAATAAAAATATAATGATCACATTCATCGTAGGGAACGTGCTCCTGTACATGACATACCTGATCTTTTTTTCCCTAATCTCCTCCCCTTCCTTCAGCCCCTCTTCCCTTCCTATGTACAAAAGCTTTGTTTCCATTTTTTCTTTTTTTTTTCTCATTTTTTTCTTCTCCTTTTCTGACTTACTCCTCCCACTCCCTGGTTCTTCTTCCATTTGAACATTTTCTTCCTATTTCCCAACATCTATTACACATTTTGATCCTTAATTACACTTTATCTCACACCAGATAAACACTACAACATTTACACATGTGTGTCCGATTTATTTCATTTAGGAGTGTGATCTCAAGTTGCATTTTTTTTTTCATCTTTTTGAGACAGGGTCTCACTATGCAGTTCAGGCTGGCCTTGAACTCACTCTGTAGTCCAGGATGGCCTCAAACTTCTGGTGATCCTCCTGTGTCAGCCTCCTAAGGGCTGGGATTTCAGGCATGCGCCATCATGTCTGGCTGATGCTGTTTCTTGACCTGGATGCTGCTGATGTGGGCGTGCATGTTTTGTGAAAACTATTTGAACTGTGCATTTATAATTTGTGCATGTTTCTATTTTTATTATACTTCATTTAAGTTTTTAAAAGTTGCCAGGCGTGGTAGCGCATGCCTGTGATCTCAGCACCCAGGAGGCTGAGGCAGGAGGATCGCTGAGTTCAAAACCAGACTGAGCTACAAAGTGAGCTGAAGGCCAGCCTGAGCTACATAGCAAAACTGTGTCAAAAAGATCAAAACAAAAAAAATTAAAAATTGACAAACAAAAAATAAATGTTTACCAAAGCGTGCCACTTTGGTCTGATGCTTGGTTTTGTCTTCTTGTGACCAAGCCTGGCAACTGGAAAGGTCCATTTGTGGATACAGAGCAGAACAAAGCTAAGGGTGCATGGCAGGCCTTGAAGCCATGACCTCAGCTCCAAGGTTCTGGAACCTACGCACAAGGCTGTGGTCTGGCTAACGGCTTCCGCGAAGCATCACAAAGCCTCTCCCCAGGAGGCTCCTTTCTGGGCTTTCCTGTTGCTGGAAGAGGAAAAGGTGATGTGAAGGGGAGTGAGAGGGATCCCAGGAAAGGAGCTGCGAGAAAACACTCTGCAAGCCGGAAACTTTTACATTACAAAGGAGGGCAGGTTTACTCTAGAGACCTGGCTTAGCGAGACGGAAAGGAAAGGTGAAAGGAGAAAGAGACGCAGGGGGCTGTGTCCCTCTGCGAGTACTTTTGCTTTCTCTGGTCCGCTATGGATCCTGTGGAGCTTTGGGCCTGGGCAGTTATTTCCGCCAGGGGGCGCTCCTTGTCCTTAACAGACGGCTCTCTTGGCTCTGCCGCCGGAGAGCTGCGCAGCCAAGCGAAGCGGGGACCACAGCCGGCCAGGGGGGGGGGGGGGGGCGAGCCTGGGTGTCCTCTGGCTTTGAGCGACCCGCTCTGCTGTTCTTTTCCTACCCCGGGATAAACTGTAGAGAAACTGCAGAGCAGGAGGGCAGGGAGGCATTTTGCAAGACACCTTGCGTCTGTAGTGTTTAGAAATCTGGAATATGTGGGCTCCTAAAAGGAGAATGTTGACACAAACAGCTCTCCTTACTCACTTTTTGTTGTTGTTTGGTGTGGGTTTTTTTGTTTGTTTGTTTGTTTTTTGAAAGTCTCATTACGTAGTTCAAGCTGGCCTTGAACTTACTTGGTAACCCAGGCTGGCCTCGAACTTGAGGCGATTCTCTTGCCTTAGCCTCTCTATGCTGGCATTGTAGATGTATGCCACCACACCCAGCTCCTGCTCTCTGTCTCTGCCTCTGTCTCTCTGTCTGTCTCTCTGTCTCTCTGTCTGTCTGTCTCTGTCTGTCTCTGTCTCTGTCTCTCCTTTCCTTTTTCTTTCTTCTTTCTCCTTTCAGTGTTGAGGATTGAACACAGGGTTGTCACACTGAGCTATATCCCCAGAGAGCAAGTCCCCCTAAGTTGACCAGGCTGGCCTTGAACTTGGGGGTCCTCCTGCCTCAAACCTGTATTTTAAGCACCCCATCACTGTACCCACGTGCTTACAGATGCACACTAAACTTTAAGAAATTGTTGTATAATTTTGCCTCTTTAGCATGCAGAGGAAAAAACAAGATGCGTGGTTGAGTGACTTGTCCGCTGTCGCCCAGCTGGTCAGTAGCATCCTGAATCAAGCGCCTGGAGCCTAACCCTGCACCACTGATGTTCTACTCCTTGTTTCTGAGAGCCCTGGAGTTGTGAAGAAGGCTTCTGTGGTTCTACAAATGTCTTATCTGACCTATTTAAAAGAAAAAAAGGGCTGGCAATATACGTCAGCCGACTAAACGCCTGCACAAGTAAGCACAGGGATTGTACTGCATGCTGCTCCGGCCCTGCCCTGGGTGCATTAAATCAACAACCAAGACTAGGTGTGGTGGTGCAAGCCTGTAATCCCAGCACCGGGGAGGCTGAAAACAGGAGCATTAGTACGAGTCTGAGCTGCATAGTGAGACACTGTACCAAATACCTTAGAAAGGAAGGAAGGAAGGAAGGAAGGAAGGAAGGAAGGAAGGAAGAAACAAAGAAGAGAAAAAAGGATTAGCAATTCTTATGAGGTTAATGAGGATTTTTAAAAAACAATATATCGATAATTGCCCTTCATTATCCCTATTTAATATTATGGATATCACCTTAAAATCCCCTACTACTAACTGATTTAAACTTTTTTAGTGTGGAGGGTCTTACTATGCAGCTCGGACTTTTAGTAATCCTCCTGTTTTCAGCCTCCCTAGTGCTGGGATTATAAGCATGTGCCTCCAGGACTTGATTTAAACTTTAAAAAAAGGTGGTTATGCCATTTTTATCTATTTTATATGTTCAGATTTCTTTGTTTTGTTTCTCTCGTTAGTCTTTTTGAGACATGGTCTCACCATGCAGTTCAGGCTGGCCTTGAGTTCACTTTGTAGCCCAGGCTGGTCTTGAATTTGCAAAGATTCTCCTGCCTCAGCCTACCAATGCTGGGATTACAGGTATATGCCACCATGTCCAGTTTATATGTTGCAATTTAATGTAAACTTTCATTTGAAAAACTATTCCTCTCTATGAGATGTAATGGTTCATCATTAAACAATACAGGAATCACTATAGAAGAAACATTTAAGTGAGAAGAAACTGAAGCTGTTTACTTAGGGCTTTCTAGAGCCAAGGTGTCAGCCACTGTTACTTGTGTCCAGCAGAGACTCAAAGGCAGGCAAGTGCAAGAATGCTTGGGGGGTGTCACCTCAAGTGCATGGGGATCAGAGACTGTTTGTACCAGAAGCTGGAGGCAGATGGGCTAGAAATGCATATCTCATGTGACTGTTTAGGAGAATGTATTTGTCTTTCTCTGCTTGCTCCTAAATTAGAAGTGAAGACAAAATTTAAAGAAGCTGGCAGAGTGATAGCCGCAGAGGCTGACTGCTACAGAGGCTGTGGGTTGGCTTCCCGGGCTGGTGGGTACTGAGGCTGCAGGTCAGAGTTCTACGGTCATAGATGGTCTGGCCGGTTGGACACTATAGGCTGCCCTTGTGCGTGAATGTAGGACTGCTGCTGCCACTTGCGGTACAGAGAAGAGCTTTGCTGTGTCTGAGCACTGACTCTGCACATAGCATCCAGCAAGGCACATCCTTATCTAGTGGAGAACAGAGTTGGAAAAGTGATAATGTTACTGTTGCTTCCAGGTATGGCAGGTATGTAATTCTTTTTTTGTCTGTCTTTTTTAGCACAGCACATTTGTAATTAAATGAGCTCTTCTTAATCATGATCCATGTATATTTTTAGTTCCATCCTAATGTGACTGCTATTATGTTGTGATTTTAAGCTCTTGATTGACTTAACTGTGCAGAATTTCACTAAGTGGAATAATATGAATATGATAGTATTTGTTGTATTGCATAGGGTTGTCTTCAGATTAATTGTTCAGGTTACCAGACATTTGCATGCAAAATTGGAAAAAGAAACAAATACAAAAGAAAAAAAAAGGTAAGAAATTAAGGAGGGGCCGGGGAGATAGCTCAGTAGAATAAGTGCTTGCCTGGCAAGCACAGGGTCCCGAGTTCAATCCCTGGTACTGAAAAAAAAAAAAAAGAAAGAAAGAAAGAAAGAAAGAAAGAAAGAAAGAAAGAAAGAAAGAAAGAAAGAAATGGTCTGGCCATCATCAGTCTGTGTTTTCGGTGTCTCATCATTCTGGGCATTGTCCCTGTTAAGCCTGGTCATCGTCACACGAGACCAGTACTCTTCTAGTCTTATGAATGAAAAATGGAGTAGCAGAGAAGTAAGGTAACATCCTCAAAGTCAGTTATGCAGTGGTGAAATTCGGCCGCAGGCCTTAGAGCCTGACTTCAGAGACCAGGGTATTTCACCAATATGCTGTATTTCTATCGCTGTAGGAGGAAAAAATGTAGAAATTTACAAGCTGTCTAATATGCATATGAAGATGCAAAAGACCTAGAATAGCCAAAATAACTTTGAAAGTGAGCAATAGGAGCTGGGGAGATGGCTCAGTGGAATAAGCGCTTCCGTGGCAAGCACAAGGGCCTGAGTTCAATCCCTGGTTCTGCCAAAAAAAAAAAAAAGAAAAAGAAAAGAAAAGAAAGTAAACAATAAAGTTAGAATCTCAACACTACTTGATTTCAAGACTTTTTATAAAATCATTAGTCTGCTACTGATATCAAGAGAGACCAATAGAACTGAAAGGAAGCTCACACATTTTTTTTTAAAAAACCTAATGACAATTAGAAAGGATGCATAAACTGTGTGTGATCGTGCATGCCTGTAATCCCAGCACTCAGGAAGTTCAGGCAGGAGGATTTTCATGAGTTCAAGGCTAGCCTAAAATATACAATGAGTTCAAGGTCAGCCTGAAGCCTGAACTACATAGCAAGATCCTGTCTCCAAAAATAAACAAAAAAAAAAGGTAGTTTCTAGTGAATAGTTCAATAATGGAGCTGGAACAGTTGAATAGTCACATGAGAAAAAGTAAACTTCAACCTATATTTCACATCATATTCAAAAATTGAGTCAAAATTTATTATAGTTATATAATGTGAAATCTAAAACTATAAAACCTCTAGACAAAAACACGTAAGAAAAATCTTTGCGGCCTTCAATAGAAAAGATTTCTACGACATGACACTAAAGATACAATTAAATAAAAATATTTAGTAAGTTGTAATTCATCAAAATGAAAAACTTCTTAAAAAGACCTGAGAATGGAGCTAAATAAACCTTTCCTGGGCTGGCCAGATAGCTCAGCCGAATAAAGTAACTGCTTAGGCAGAAGCAGGGACCATCCCCGACCTGCAGTGCAGGCCCCGCCCCTGGTGCGTGCTGAGACGTGATTAAAACTGGGCCTGGTAGTGCAGGCCTGTAATCCCAGCACCTGGAAGGCTGAAAACAGGATCACTATGAGTCCTATCTACTTGGTGAGACCCTGTAGACCCTGTACTAAAATACATTTAAAATAAATAAATAAACAAATAAATAAAATAAACCTTTCCTTCCTTAAAGACACTGAGAATAAAAAGAAAAATCACAGACTAGGAGAAAATATTTCCAAAACATGTATCTGATGAAGCCCTTGTGTGTCCTTTCTGTATTTTGAGACAAGGTCTTGCTAACTTGCTAAATTACAGTCCTTCTGTCTCAGCATCAAAAAGAAAATACATGACAAGCAAACCCCAGCAGTCTTCTAATCTATAAAATGAGCCTAATAATAGTGTTTATTACCTCATGAAGCCAGTGCGATGATTAAAACTGAGTTAATCGGGGGTGGGTTTGTAGCTCAGCTATAGAGCGCTTGCCTGTGTGCATGAGGCCCTGGGTTCAATCTCCAGAACATCTGCGTGTGCACACACGCACATGCACACGCGCACACACACACACACACACACACAGATCCATTTCTAGTACTAGGTAAGGAGAGACAATAATTGCTGTTATTTATTTTCAGAGCAAGAATAGGGGTTTGCCAAAAATTGGACAAGCAACTATTTCTGGGGAAGAAAAAGCTTTCGGGCTGCTCAGGAAAAGGCTTCATCATACATTTCCTCTTTGCAGGAGGATCTGTTGCTGCTGCCCTTCGGCCCTATGCTTGCTGCAGTTCCGCTGCTGATCTTCTTTTGTTGAAAGTGTATTTCTTTCAGGGGCCTTTATACTGAAAAACTGGCCAGCTTTTGCTCCGGGGAGATACAAAAGTAGGCAGGGGCAAGATCAAGCGCACGAGCTATGGTCTGAGCCTCTGAGCGCTGGTTATGTGACCCTGGAGATGAAATGGTCATGAGTGCTGCAGGAGCTGGATTCTCCAGCCTCGTCTGGTCAGAAATTTGCTGGCTCTCTTCTCCATGATCATTAGCACTGTGGGGCTTGAAACATGAGGTTAGAGGATCTTAAACTATCACACTAGGGGCTGCAAGAACTTTAAAGGAAAGTAGAATTGTCAATACTAGGTTTAGTTTGATAATAACAGAAAAGTAATCTAAAACCCTTGCAAGTCAAGTATATTGCTCAGGTTGACATGGTGGCCTGCACCTGTAATCCCAGATTTGAGAGGCTGAAGCAGGAAGATCACCTCAAGTTCAAGACTAACCTGGGCTACATAGTGAGTTCAAGGCCAGCCTGGATTACAGAGTAGGACTTTGTCAAAAAAAAAAGAAAGAAAGAAAGAAAGAAAGAAAGAAAGAAAGAAAGAAAGAAAGAAAGAAA
>NW_004524736.1:5172501-5179443 GCF_000260255.1 Octodon degus | reverse complement strand
AAAGAAAGAAAGAAAGAAAGAAAGAAAGAAAGAAAGAAAGAAAGAAAGAAAGAAAAAAAATGTTTCTTTCTCTTATGTGAGTCTAGAAGCAGGTGGTCTGGAGTTTACAGCCGCTGCAAAGTCAGGCACTTTGACTACTTCTAGAGCAAGGGCTCTTAACCATTTGAGTGTCACAGATGGCTTTGGCCTTCTGGTGAATTTTTTCACAAATTAATGTTTTAAAACACACAGGCTTTGGGGGACAACCTGCTCGGGCCCCCCTCCTGCCCATCTCTGGGACAGGAGCTTTTTTCTCTCGATAAATATATTCTGTTCATAAAAACAAAACAAAACAACAACAAAAAAGAAACCCACAGGCTAGGGCTGGCCAGATAGCTCAGCAGAGTAAAGTGCTTAGGCGGACACAGAGACTGGGGTTCCATGCCTGGTGTGCTGTGCAGGCCCCATCCCCTGTGGAGGGCTGAGATGGCAAATGAGACTGGGCATGGTGGTACATGCCTGTAATCCTAGCATTTGGGAGGCTGAAAATAGGAGGATCACTACAAGTCCAATCTGTGTAGTGAGATCCTGTACTAAATACATTTAAAAACAAACAAACAAACAAACAAAATCCCACAGGCTAAAACACACAGAAATGTAAAGAAAGCCAATTATTATTATTATTATTATTATTATTATTATTTACAAGGGATCAAACTCGGGACTTTGTGCTTGCCAGGTAGGCACTTGGGCTACTGAGCTATCTCCCCTGCCCATTAATGCTCTAGGCAGCCACTTGCGCCAGGCAGGTATTTGTGCCACTGAGCTATATCCCTGGCCCTATTTTGAATATAATCTTATGTTTCTCTCTCTCTCTCTCACTCTCGCTCTCGCTCTCTCGCTCTCTCGCTCTCTTTTGCTCTCACTCTCTCTCTTTTCTTTTCTTCCAAGAAGGTTTCACTCTGTAGCTTAGGCTAGTCTTGAACTTACTATGTAGCTCACATTGGCCTCAACTCATGGTTATCCTCCTGCCTCAGTTTCTTGAGTGCTGGATGGGTATATGTCACCATGCTTGAAAATTTGTTATTTTATTTTATTTTATGTATTTAGTACAGGGTCTACAGGGTCCACTGAGTAGATCAGACTTGTGGTGATCCTCCTGGTTTCAGCCTCCGAAGTGCTGGGATTACAGGTGTGCATCACAATGCTCAGTCTCAATCACCGTCTCAGCGTGCCCCAGGGCCAGCATAGCAGGCTAGGGATCAAACCCTGGCACTTGGCAATTTGTATAATAGTTTTGAAAGTATACTTTTAAATTTTGATTCATTATCCAGGCATGGTGGCCCACGCCTGTAATCCCAGCCCTCAGGTGGCTGAGGAAGGAGGATCACTGTAAATTTTGAGGCCAGCCTGGACTACATAGTGAATTCAAGGCCAGCCTGAACTACATAGCAAGGCCCTGTCTAAAAATAAATAAATAAGCTTTCATTCAATAATATATATATACTTCTTTGTTAATGCATAAAATAGATTTTTGTGGCACATCTAGTGTCTACTATAATTTTCATATGGTGATGAGCATAGATACCTGCAATTATACTTTAATCTGAAAATAAGAAGTGTACTGATGATAATACAATCAGGATTTCTGTTAGTATACTAATGACTGAAGGATATGATAAATTTCAACTAAAAGTTAAAGCAATCCCACTCAATGACCAGGCATGGTGGTTTATGCCTGTATTCCCAGCAATTTGAGGGACTAGGGCAGGAGGACTGTAAATTCAAGAAGAAACAGGACAGGGCCAGGGATATAGCTCAGTGGCATAAGCTCATGCCTGGCAAGCACAAGGGCCTGAGTTTGATCCTTGGTAAAGGGGGAGAGGGAGGAAGGGAGGGAGGGAGGGAGAGAGAGAGAACAATGCAGCAGAAATCCTGTCACAAAATCAATGAATAAATGACTAAATAAAAAATCTAGAGATGTAAATTAGTGCAAAACCACTTACCTAGAATACACAAAATTATGGGTTTAATCCCCAGTGAAACACACACACACACACACACACACACACACACACACACACACACACAAAACCTCACATGCGATTTCTACAAGCTGCTGCAGAACGCTTCTCCTTCACATTCCAGTGGCTAGACTTGTCTGTCTTGCCACACTTTGCTGTGAAGAAGGCTAGGAAATAGTCTTTATGCTTAGTCACCTGCCTGCTAACCATCTTAGCACAAAACTATCTCAGAAGGGGGGTATTGTATCTGAGGGCCACTCAGTGATACAAGCATGGAAGATTAAAACAGTAAGATCCGTAATTAATCAGACAATGAGTTTAAAAGCTGGCTCCTAGGATTTGATTAATTACAAGATCTTTTACAACTCTTTGTTAAAAAGGGTGGTGTTGGGGGACGCCTGGGGGCACTGGTGGCCGGGGCAGTTGGGTTTCATGCGGAGGAGCGCAGTGGGCCAGCTTGCAGGACTTCCGCGTCTTCTTCAACAACACAGCTGGTCACTACACACACAGCTGGTCACTACACACACAGCTGGTCACTACATTTCCCCCTTCCCTGATATATGGCTCAAGGTCGATGCTGAAAAGGAAAAAGGCATTGCTGCCAAGAAAGCAAGAAGTAATGATGATGAGAATTTGCTTCAATACGGTTCTAAAAGTGCCTCAGTGGTTGAATGCTAAAATGGAGATTGCCACGGAGGAACCCCTGAATTCCATTAAGCAGGACACGAACTGCAAGAAGCCCTGCTGCATGGTCAGCATCTGCCCTCACACGGGTTATGTATGGAATTATGGCGCCCTCCCTTGATTTGGGAAGATCCTCATCATAGAGATAACCGCATGGGCTGCTACAGGGATAATGATCCCATTGGTGCTTGTGAAATAGGCTCAAGAAAGATTCTTTCCTGAGGAGAGATCGTCCCCATGAAGATCCTTGGCATCTTGGCTTTCATTGATCAAGATGAAACAGATTGGAAATTGATTGCTATCCATGTGACTGATACTGAGGCTGGGTTTCACATATGACGATGTCAAGAAGTTCAAGCCAGGGTACCTGGAAGCTACCATCCATTGGCTGAGATTTTATAAGGTGCTGGAGGGAAAGCCAGAAAACAATTTTGCTTTTAATAGAGAATTCAGAAACAAGGCTTTCAGGGCTGGGGATAGAGCTCAGTGGCACAAGTGCCTGCCTGGCAAATGCAAGGTCCTGAGTTCGATTTCTGGTACACACACACACACACACACACACACCCCAAGGCTTTTGCTCTTGACATCATTAAATTCGCTCATGAATGTTGGAAAGTGTTGCACATGAAGAAGTGCAATGCAGGGGCTATCCATTGTACAGACTCCCAGGTGTGTGGCAGCTGTTTCCGTAGCACTCAAGAGGAAGCAAGATCGTGGGTTGAATTGGTGTTACCAGCTTCCACAAGTAACGAAAGCAATGGAGAAGAGCAAATGTGGCACTTCCTTGGCAAATGGCCAAGACTTTTGAAGATGGCCGTCAGGCTTTCACCCTTTGATCTGCCTTGATTGAAACAGGCAGGTCTGTGGGCAGTTGTTAACTTCTTGCTCAAACATCCTTGTCTTCAAGCTTTTGAGATGCACAAAGTATAAATAAACATCTGAATTGGGGGGATCAAGGGAGGTGATGTTGTTTAGCATGCTTCTTGAAAATGGGCCCTTCTGGGAGGCAGACATAGATAATATCTATCTATATGCTTCCCAGTAGAAGGAAAGCTCAGCCTTTGGTCCTGAAGGAATTATTCTTTTTTTAAAAAAATCTTTTATTTATTTATTTTTATTTGGTACAGTGTCTCGTTATGCTGCTTTGAGACTGGCAAGAGGTACCCAGGGCTCTGGGGCCAGCATGGCATGCGGTACTAGGGATCAAACCCCGGTCCTTGTGCTTGCCAGGAAGGCACTTAGACCACTGAGCCATCTCCCCATCTAGGAATTACTCTCCATGTGCAAGTCGATGGGAAGGCAAGAGGTTGGAAGGCAGGGGTTGTGACTATCCCAGGTGCTGTGGCAAGCTACCTCTGGTGGTGCATGGCTGCCCTGGGCCAGCTTAGGTTCCCTGTTACACTGACCATTTCTACAATTCCCTTGGTACTTTTCCTGGCTCCTTCATGTCAACACAGCCACCAGTGAGGGTATTTCGGAGAGAGCCTGGGAGGGGAGGAGTGGCTGACCTTGTGACTCTGTGACAGCTCCAATTCTCATGTACCACAGGTGACTGGCCAGGCCCACAGGTGCCTTCCTCAGCTCTCCAGCATTGTCTTTCTGATTGAGTCTGTCCTTTCCACTGGGTATTGCCCAGGGCAGCCTAGAATGGAAGAAGTTGTCCAGGGTGGTGACTGTTTCAAAGGAGAAAGGAGTTTTTCCCAGCTTTGGATCACTGCTCTCAGATAATGGGACCTCCATCAGCTCTTAGCTGGTTCCTAGAATATGTTGACAATAACACTATTAGCTATATTTCATTTTATAATAATCCTTTTATGTATTTGGTACAGGGTCTCACTATGCAGCTTGGACTCGTAGTGATCCTCCTGTTTTCCACCTTCCCAGTGCTGGGATTACAGGCATGCTTCACTGCGCCTGGTCTCTAGCTCAGTGTGCCCGCAGCCAGGGCCTGTATGGCATGTGGTACCGGGGATCGAACCTGGCTCCTGCACTTGCCTCAGTAGGTGCTTAGTCCACTGAGCTATCTCACCAGCCCCTTTTATAGTAATCTTTTGAGAACAAGGCAATATATTATGGGTATTGGAACATGAGTAAGTTTGGTATCAAGAGACTTGGGTCTAAATTATGTCACTGCCAGACTCCACCTCTCTGTCCCTTGTTGTAAAGTAGGCATAGCCAGAGTTATCTCACCTTCCTTCTTGAGGCTTTGATGCATGTAGAAAGCTTTTTTTGTAGTGTAGATAACTACTCCACGAACATGTGGCATTCAGGGCTGAATGTGAAGTAATGAGATAGACATCCAATATAGTCGTGCTTTATCTATACCTTTCAACTGCAATGTTTTATTCAGTAGACTACCATAAACCTGAACTGTCAGATAAAAAGTTTACAATGCCTTGAGGCTTATAAAATATGGTTTTTGTTCTCTGTGAATTTGTGGGTGTTTTTTTTTTCCCTAAGATATTCTTTTCCTTCCAAAATGAAAAATAGTGTTTCAAACATTGCACGTATAATACATAGCACAAAAGCGTAGAAGGAAGAAAGTAAGAATTTCCCTAAATCCTATTACTCAGAGGTAACTGCTGAATACTTGAGAGCTTTCCCTCTGGCTGTCTCTATGTTTATAGATGCGTTCAAATGTACTGAAAAGAAGACAGTTGTAATTATCAGAACACAAGCGGGCAAGCCCTGCATCCATCTTGTGTTGTGCTTAAATAGCACCTATTTTTGCAAGAAGAAAAGGCAACATACATGCCCGATAAGTAATTCAAACTGTAAAAAGTGTATAATACTATAAAAGGTCATCTTTGCCCCATTCTTGATTTATATGGTCATTTCCCAGAGGAAACCAGTGTTAGAAGGATCTTATTTATCTTTCTAGAGAATCCTTTCACTTACTGCTGTATTCTTTGGAAGAACAGTTTTTTTAAAAAATTTGTTTTACAAATTAACAGACAGTAAAACTGATCCTCCCCCTTTTTTTAGTTTCTCTAAGTTTTAAGATACGTAGATTTCTATAATCACCTCCCCAGTCAGGATGCAGAACAGCTCCATCGCCACCCAGAACTCTAATGCCAGCTGTGGGAGGTCACATTCCTCCCTCCAGTCCACACACCTACAAATCGTGGATATGTCCTCAACATTACAGTTTTGTATTTTTGAGAAAGTCGGGAGGAGAGGGAAGGGGCTGGGAGGAGAGGGAAGGGGATGAAAAAGAATTAAGGTGTGTCACGTACATGCACCTACTTCCTATGAGAGTGTGATTGTTATGTATTACAAACGTGCACTATTAAAAAATAAAAGTTGAAGGGAAAAGTCAGATAATAGAATTATAAAAAGTACAGTATGTAGTTCTTGCAACTGGCTTCTCACACCCAGCATAACACCTCTGAGAATCTTCCAAGCAGTTCCCAGTGTCGATAGTCTGCCTACTTTGCTGACTAGTATCCTGTTGTGTAGAAACACCACTTTGTTTATACTTTGAGCCAGTGGAGGGCATTTGGGTTGTTTTTAGTTTGGAACAATTATGAATACAACTGCTGTCAACTTTCATGTGCAGGATTTTGTGTGCACGTATTTTTGTTTCTCTAAATGAAGTATTTAAGAATGGGATGGCTGGGTTACATGGTAGCCATACATTTAGCTCTAAACTTAACAAGCTGTTTTCTGAGTGACTACCATTTTGCTTTCCTACCAGCAGTGTGGCAGAGTTGCAGTTGCTCCACATCCTTCTTGCCACTTGATATTGTCAATATTTTAAATTTTTGTCATTCTATGAATTATAGGACAGAAATTCATGTTAGTCTTAATTTGTATTTCCCCCAAGACTGATGACATGGAATATCTTTCCATGTGCTTGTTTTCTTTTTTTAATTTTAAAATTAGTTTTCTTCAGGTTTTTTTTTTTTTTTTTTTTTTTTGTGGAACTGGGGATTGAACTCAGGCTCTTGCACTTGCCAGGCAAGCACTTATTCTACTGAGCCATCTCCCTGGCTCCAGTTTTTATTTTTTATTAATACATTTTTTGTTTATTTGTCTTTTGAGATGAGGTCTTACTATGTTGTTCAGGCTGGTTTTGAAGTCACTACACAGCCCAACCTGGCCTTAAACTCACTGTCATCCTCCTGCCTCAGTCTCCTGAGTGCTGAGATTACAGGCATGTGCCACCATGCCCAGCTTTCATGTGATTATCTGCTGCATATTCTCTTTGATGAATTATCTGTTTGTATCTTTTGCCTTTTTATTGGGAAATTCT
>NW_004524736.1:5170005-5171742 GCF_000260255.1 Octodon degus | reverse complement strand
CCCTTACACTTGCCAGGGAAGTGCTTATTTACTGAGCCATCTCCCCAACCCCTCCTTGCACATTCTAGGCAAGCACTCTACCGCTGAGCGAGTCATCAGCCCTGGAATAAATGCTTCACAATAAGTTTGATTTAGTAGTAAAATCAGGGTCCAGTCTAACACTCAGAAGGAAACAGCCTCCCTGTATTACCGGCTGGTGAAGGCTGATAGGCATCTGCAATGGGTTGGTGTGGTTTATCCCCTACATGTTCATATGCTAGAGAATTGTTCTCCAGAACAACAGTATTGAGAGGTGGTACACCTTTAATGGGAGGAAACTCATGGGAAGTGATTAGGTCACTGGGTACACTGCTTTCAAAAAAGATTAATGCTGTCTCTCTGAGGGTGTTGTATAACCACCGTAGGAGGTTATAAAAGAATGAGCCTGACTGTTTTCTTGTCTCTCCCCATGTGTCTGAAACACTTCCTTAGTCGCTGAGATAAAATACAAAATACCCAAACCCACAAAATTTATTATTCTTTTAAATTTCCCCAATGAATTATTTATTTTTAATCAACTAAATTTATTGGTACATTTTAGGTACACATAATGATCACATTCATCATAGGAAATTTGTTCTTTACTCCCATTCCCTTCCCCCTTCAATCTTTCTTCCCCTTCTTATTTACAAAAGCTTTGTTTTCATTTTTTCTTCATTTCTCCTTTTTTTTTCTTTTCTTTTCCTTCTTTTCCCTCTTCCCTTTCCCTAGATCCCCTTCTTATTTGAACATTTTTTCCCTATTTCACAATATCTATTATACATTTTGGTCTTTATTTACATTTTTGTTTTCCTCATGCGATGAACCATGTGGTATTTGCACATGTATGTCCAATTTATTTCACGTAAAAACATGATCTGGATCCGACCAACCCCAGGCCCTGAGAGTGTGGGGAGAGTTTCTGCTCTGTCCTGTGCCTGCCCGCCGGTCCAAGCCCAGACCTGCCACATGAGAGAGGCCTTTCCCCATGTTCTCTGAACCTCCCCTGCCCAGCTAGACCCAGCACAGCCCACCCTCTGAGTGAGAACTTCCGCTGCGCCTTCGGCCTGCTCCATATTCGACCAACCCCAGGCCCTCCTGTACCCGCCGCTCCAAATCCAGGCCCGCTGCATGAGAGAGGCCTTTCCTTGCATTCTCCAGACCTCCCCCACCTATCCAGAGCCAGCACAGCCCATCCTGTGAGTGAGAACTTCTGCCTTGCTCTTGGAAGTCCTGCAGATCCACCAAAGCCCAGCCCCAGTAAGTGTGTGGGAGAGCTTCTGCGCTCTTGCCCCCGCTCCTCATACCCCTCCAGGCCCCCCCAGACCTGGCATACAGGCTTGGGGTAAAACCCTGCAGCTAAAGTCCCTGCAGTGAGACTAGGGTCAAAACCACATGGCTAATCCAGGAACAGAATATCTTACCAGAGGGCTACAGCAGGCCCACTTCCAAGGGCAACAACAATAAGGAGCTGAGCACAGTAGCCAGACCCAAGCCAGGCATAATGGCATGAACTAGAACTTGGTATATCAGTTCCTGAATTTCAATAAGTGATAAGGATATAATTGCACAAAAGCTCTACACCAAAGGCCAGAGGTCAGTGCCATATGAAATGATAAAGACAAGGAGCAAAATGCAATCTCAGACCTCGAGCCCACCCATAACAAGTGCAGAGGACACTAGCTCAGCTGAAATAAATGAATCAGCGTTAGAACTAAA
>NW_004524736.1:5160887-5162105 GCF_000260255.1 Octodon degus | reverse complement strand
TATTTGTTTCTCAAAAAATTATGGAGAAAAAGGAAATTTATCCTGGCTGTATTTGTAGAGGTTTCAGTTCATAATCCACTGGCTCCAAGGAAGGACTGTACAGTTGAAAGGCATCATAGAGGTGTTATAATTTGGGGTTTTGCAAGGTAAACAACAAAATACAGGACACACATTTTATAAGATTATTTTATAATGAATCACCCAAACAATCATATACCAAGAGTGCAGGAAACCTATCTACACACTAAAGACCAAAGAATTCAGCTGAGGGCCTGGATCCCGCAATAATGTCCTGCAGCTAAAGACCAAGAGCTCATAACAGTGCCTCCCACAAGTCCAACTGGAGGACTAGAGCCAATGGCAATGTGTCATGCAGGCCTGTTTCAAGGATCTGTGCTGGGAAGGCCCAAAGGTCAGTAGGGGAAGATAGGAAGTATATGCTAGTGAGGAGAAGGGTCTGTGCTAGCAGGCTGAGGGATCTAAACTGGAGCCAGGAAGCACCACTCGAGGTAAGCACCAGAGCTCCCCCTAAAAGAACTACAGCCATCCTCAATGACAGTGAGGTCCCAAGCTCCTCAGATGGTGAGGAAAGCTGAGTTCCCATCAGGAAAGCCAACATGACAAGCTCCTCCAGGAGTCTGAGCAGTGAACCATCTTCCCCTCTGGAGCCAGGAATGGATGCTCAAGGTGAGTACTTGGAGTTCCCCAAAATGAACCACAGCCATTCTCAGAGATAACAAGGTCCCAAGCTCCTCCTCCAACAACAACATCCAAGTTCATCAGGAAAGCCAGCATGACAAGGTCCTCCAGCAGAATAGCCCAAGAGAACCAGCAGCTTCCAACAGCTTCAACAGCTCCTCCAAACTGCTTCCCTAACAGCCTCCCAACAGTTTCTCTAGTTTTGCCTCTTATGCTGCTGGCAACAATCCTGAGGTGGGCCTCCCACACCCAGCACCACACTAGTTAAGTTTAGCTGGATGTAACACAATGATCACCAGTTGGCAATACATCACAGGAAGGAAAATGCTTTCATGGCTTGGTGGCAGACAGTAAGAGAAGTCAAAGACCGGGAGTAGATATAACCATCCAGGTCAGGCACTAGTGATCCACCTCTTCAAACAGGCCTGGGCTTCTAATTGCCAAACATCTATAAATCCATAATCTGATCACTTTCCAAAGGTCCCACCTGTAGTGCCTTAAGGCTGCGGGAGGAATCTT
>NW_004524736.1:5157455-5159307 GCF_000260255.1 Octodon degus | reverse complement strand
GAAAGTTAGTTGACATCTTTGAGCAATGTCCCTAAAGGCAGGCTTCCATCCTGAACTCTACATATAAGATGAAGAGAAGACATTGTTCTACTCATGTAAAAAGTGCTTGGAAGAGAGAGAAAGAGGAAAGCTAATGGGAAGGGGGAAGCTCTGACTAGACATGTGACTGTTCCCAGACCTCTAAATGATCACCAAACATTTTCAAAAATAACTCATGATGCAGGTGTGGTGGTGCTTGCCAGTGATCACAACATTCAAAAGGCTGAGGCAAGATGATTGCTGTAAGTTGAGAGCTTGTTTGGAGGTTCTAGCAGGGGAGCGCAGCTACTCGTATACGCTTGACTGAGAAATGGTCCTCCTCTATTGGGGGTGGTTGTCCTCTTCGACCAAGCGTGCAGCTTCAGGAGGGATGCACATGGATCGTTGAGGGAGGAAGGGGACACCCGCCTAGCCAGCCAGATCAGCCGAATCAACCCTGGCAATCAGTGGGGTGACAGATGTCGCAGCCAGATTGCCCTCACATCCGATTGCTGTAAGTTGGAGGCCAGCCTAGGCTACATGGTGAGTTCAAGGCCAGCCTGAATATCATAGTGAAACTCTCAAAACAAACAAACAAACAAAAAGCAAGCAAGCGAAACAACCCTTATGAGTACCCTACACGAAATGCTCTATAGATGCGAAATTCTATATCAGGTTCCTTGCTTGCAGTGCTCAAGACAGGGGAGGAGGGAGTGTAAGAAAGGGAATGTTGGGAACTGGTAGAAATCTACAGGCATGGTGTCGGTTTCAGTTGTCTAGGGCTGGGATGTAGCTTGTGGCAGAGTGCTTGCCTGGTATGGGTGAGGCAGTAGGTTTGATTCCTATCACCTAAAATAAAGTAAAGCATAAGGGCTGGTGAGATAGTTCAGCAGTCTAAAGTGCCTGCTTAGGCAAGCTTAGGCAAGTGCTCAAAGACTGCAGTTCAATTCCCAGCACTGCATGCTGTGCCAGCCCCACACTGTGGGTGGGCTGAGCTGCCCCCCCCAAAAATAATAATAATTTGGAGCTGGGGCGATAGCTCAGTAGAATAAGTGCCTGCCTGGCAAGCACAGGGTCCTGAGTTCCCCAGTACTGAAGAAAAAAAAAAGTGTAAGAACAGACTATAGAAGTTCTACCTAAAACCCTAGCGAGCTAGGTCTCTGCTAACTTGTGTGTCTGTGTGCATGCATAAGTATCAACATATCTCAAAACCCATGTGTAATTAAAAGCATAATAGATACAGTTAGGTAAGCCACTTTTTCTACTCAGCCATGTCAGATATGTTCAATAGCAGACATAATGAGCTATGAGCTATGAGCTATGCTATGCTATAATTTTGTCTATTTTGCACTTCTGGGGTAAGCCCAGAATCTCACACCTGTAGCCAAGTATGCTACCACTGAGCCACATCCCCAGTTCTACGTGCTGCAACTGTAGACACTATGAAGAAGGGAAAAGCATTGCAAGTTAGCTGTGATGTGCTGTGTTGTGATACCATTCTAATTTCAATTTCTAGTTTCAGTTCTAATTTTTTTTTATTTTATTTTAGGGAAGGGTCTACAGAGTGTTCAGGGTCTGACTACTAGATTGGACTCGTAATGATACCCTTGTTTACAGCCTCCCAAGACCTGGTATTACAGGCACGCGCTACCACGCCCAGTCTCAATTGCTATCTCAGTGTGTCCCAGGGGCAGGGCCGGCACGGCTTACCAGGGATGTATTCTAACTTTAAGTTTATAAAATAACCACTTTAGAATATTGTATAATAGTATATGTTATTCCCTGTCATGACTGCATAGCATTCTACTCTGTCATGTATCTTTTTTTTTTTTTT
>NW_004524736.1:5154599-5156445 GCF_000260255.1 Octodon degus | reverse complement strand
CCTCATGCAACCCATGTGTTCCCCTGTTGCTACGGTTTAGATCTAACTTGTCCCCTGAAAGTGTCCTGTGTTCAGTGGTGGGCTCTTGGAAGGTGACTGGGTTGTGGAGCACTACACTCTTGAATGGGTTAATTCATGCATGTGCTGTTAGGAGATGGAGCCGGTCAGAAGAGGTGAGTTCTTGGCCCAGCTCCTCCCATCCCTCTCTGCTGCCTGACCACCGTGACATGAGCAGCTTTCCTCCCTATGCCCTTCCACCATGCCATTTTTGCCTTGGAGCCCACTGTGGATTGAACTCTATAACTGTGAAGCAAAATGAAGTTCTTCTTTAAGGTGTAAGTGTTGGCTATGTTGTCTTAGCAACAAGAAAATGACTAAGATACCACTCAAGGATGCTTTCTGAATTTGCTCTATGAAAAAGTAGAACAGAGAGGGTGAGTATCCCTCCTGCAGAGCACACTTGTCCTGTAAATCCAGCAGAGCAACTGACCCAGGAAAATTCTTGGGAGCACGATACGGTATGGGTCACTTGTTTCCTTTTTGCTTGTTGACCCAACCTTGTAAGAATTCCTTGTCCCTAATGCAGACTGATCTGTAGCCTGTACTGAGTGGCACGCTAGAATTCATCCTAAATCCTGGAACTCACAAATGAGTCCGAAGACCCTATGTACCATGATAAAAACAAAACAAGATTCACATAGTTATCCTTTTGTCTCAGTTCCTATTTAACATTCGCCTGGAGACTGGGATGATCTGTACAGAGAACTCTCTGGAAGATAATTACACAGGGACTATGTAACTGTTTCTATCAATTAAATCAAGAAGAATTTTAAATTCTGTCGAACCTGGATACCAACTGCTCCCTTTGGTCAAATCAGAAGGTCTCCTTTGAAAGAGTATTTTGAAATTTCAAATTACTTCTTATTGGGGAAAACAACAACAACAACAGAAAAAAACAGAGGTACTGGGTACAATACCACACACCTGTAGTCGCAGTTACTTGGGAGGCTGAGGTAGGAGGATCGCTTGAGTCCATGATTTCAGGAATAGCCTAGGCAACATAGTGAGATCCCATCTCAAAATAATAGTGATGATGCTAGTAGTAGCTGGGCCTGGTGGCACATACCTGTAATCCCAGTGCTTGAGAGGCTGAGGCAGGAGGATGGTTGCTAGTTCAAGGCCAGCCTGGGCTACATAGTGAGTTCAGGATCAGCCTTAACTACATAGTGAGACCCTGTCTCAACAAAATCATATAATAATGATAATGATAATAATAGTAATAGTACATAGGCGTGTTGCTTAGTGGTAGTGCAATGGCAAGCAGAAACACTGAAATGACACCCAGGATTTGCAGGCTGCTCTATTCATATCGGTGGGAACTGACTGGGATCACTCCCCAAATAACCAGTCTCTGGTAGTCTGGGGCTTATATTGGATAAGCAGGCAGGAAATACAGAGGCAGAAGGACTTGTCAGCTGAGTATTGGCTCTTACAATGGGCGTCACAGTGACCAGCTATGCATCATAGTGGCCAGCCCTTTTTAAGAGACAAAGCAACAGGAACTGGAACAGGAACAATTACCTGGGCAACTAAGAAACTGAAGTATACTGGCCAGGGGGGATATCTTCTGCTACACTCCCCCCTCCATTTTAGTTTCCCTAGCAGAGCTGAGCATGTTACATGTGATCTTCTGAGACAAGGTCCAGAAGGAGTGACATTTCTAAGATAGGCCAAGATTCCCAAGACTGAAAATTCCCACCACCAGTTTGTGATATGTTCCCATTATTATAAGTTTCTTCCATAAATTGACCCTCACAAGGGAGTGAAGAAGTTAATCTGGGCTGGT
>NW_004524736.1:5146760-5154389 GCF_000260255.1 Octodon degus | reverse complement strand
AGACAGGGTCTTACTATGCAGTTCGGGCTGGCCTTGTGCTCACTTTTGTAGACCCCAGGCTGGTCTCAAACTTACAGTGATCTTCCTGTCTCAACCTCCCAAGAGTGTTGGGATTATAGGTGTGTGCCACCACACTCGGTTTCCAATGTGTTTTAAATGTTAAATCTTTATCATTTGCAAGGGTTATTTTCTATTCTCTTGAGGAAATCATCCTAGAGTTAAGCCAAACAAAGGACTGTAAGGTTAAACAGCCTGAAAAGGCACAAAAATCAAGGAGACTGATGCATTGAGGTGTAGAGCAATCCTGTGAATGGGGTGCTCAGGCTTCAGCTGTGCACAGGCTGGCCAGTGTCTGGAGTGACAGAGCAGAGCTTTGAGTGCATCATTTCTTCAGAGTGAGCTTTCTGTTCAAGGTAAAATTTCCAGTGGATCTAAGGCTGGATCTGAAACTTGTAGAAGTAGTTAGTACGTGCCTGGAATACTATACATGCGTGCAGGAATGTCTAAGGGGATGGCTGGCCTTTTAACTAAACTTTTTTTTTAAATTTTATTTATTTATTTGTGTGTGTGTGTGTGTGTGTGTGTGTGTGTGTGTGGCCAGCTCAGCCCACCAGGGGGCGGGCTGGCTGACATGTGGTGCTGGGGGATTGAACTGTGGTCCCTGTGCTTTGCTAAACTTGTTCTGAGTAGGTGCTTTAGACCACTGAGCCATCTCACCAGCCCCTTAACTAAACTTTTATTGAGCTCATTACAAGCTGTTTCTTTAACTCTTTTAGAACTTGGTAGCCAGTATACTGTACATAATTTTTATTTAATCTTTAATAGTTTTGCCAGTTTTGAGCTATTTGTGCTATAAATTCAGGCCCATTATTGCTGCCAGTGGTCCAGGGAGGCCATATCTAAGGATGATTTTTTACATTTTTTACAGCGACCCAACAAACTTCTGTTGTCTTAGTTAGCCTGAGTAGGTGCAGACAAGCACTAAGTCATGGCAGGTAGAGATCAGGGTCAGTAACACAGTTGCTGAAGCCTGAGCTGGCTGCCAGTGCTGTGACTTGAGTTTGTAGCACAAATGGTAGGGTACGTCTGGCTCCGATCTTCTGGGAGTGCTGGGTAAGGTTTTCCTGGGTGAGGTTGATGTTCCTGTCAATTGGATCCCCAGAGGGGGCTTAGGCCTGGATCAAATTACTTCGCATTGATATCAGGTTTCCAAATAGCAGGAAGCAGTAGCAAGAGAGCTTTGGCCAAAGTAACTTCCTCTGAGGTGATTACAGCACATCTAGCCTGTCAGATGCCAATCTTTTTTATTATCATTATTAATTTAGGACAGGGTCTACAGGGTCTCACTAGGCAGATTGGACTCATAGTGATTCTCCTGCTTTCAGCCTCCCAAGCACTGAGATTATAGGCTCATGCCACCACATCTAGTCTCAATCACCATCTCCGCACACCCCAGGGGCAGGGCTGGTATGGCACACCGGGGATTGAACCCCGGTCGCTGTGCTCTGCCAAAGCAGGAGCTTTACTCCGCTGAGCTATCTGGCCAGCCTAAGACTCCAATCTTAACATAGCTTCTTCCACTGTAAACAGGTTGCACTCAGCATCTGTTAGGAGGTTCATTTCGGCTTAGAACAGTTCATTAGTCAGTGTCAGTCATGGTACTGGGTGAGATCAGCACAGAATGTGGCACCTGGAAAGTGAGATCTTGGCCTAACATGAGCTTGTCAGTTTCCAGAAGGACAGTGGCTGCTAGAGCGTAGAGGAAGCAGAAGAAGGCATCTGCTTAAATCTAGACATGAAAACCAGGTGACATTGGGAAGTAACAATTCAAAAAGGGAGTCTTCACTATGAAGACAACACTATGCAATGCATTAATTATTGAAACTGTCCTACTTGTCAGTTTTGAAACTGTCTCATTGCTATTTATTTCTCAATAAAATTAATTTTAAAAAGGGAGTTTTGGTTGGCACTTCAGAGTTTAAGGTGATGGCTGCAGTGTTGACGGCACGGAGATCTTTCACTGGTTGGCAATCCCCATTGAGTGTATTTTAATGGGAGGAGAGAAGTGTTCTAAGGTGATTAACAGTTCATCAGGATCCTGAACTGCTGAGGTATGGCTGGAGCATGGTTGGTAGTTAGGCCTGCAGGGGAGTCTTGGCTCATACCTTTGGGAAGAGAATTTTCAGAATTTCACAATTGAAGTTATCTGTTTTAGGCTGATGCAGGAGTCATCTTCCTCTCAGGGAAGGTTACATAACAGGGAGGATGACTGGATTAATGACAGGAATTTATGTTTGGTGAGGTGGCTTCCTAGGCTGCAAGTTTGTGTCTGACAGAAGGGGCAAGAGGCAAGAGCCCCAGTTGCCCCTGTGATGGTAACCCTATGACAGAGGGAATTTCTGAAGGCAGAGTTTTGTTCTGTATCTAACAGGAAAGACACAGGCTTGACTCTGACTTTTGCAATGACCATGAGCTCTTCGGGGCCCAATCTGATAGAGTTCAGTCTGTCCTATCCATCCAGGCCTGACAGGGTAAGGAGAGGTTCAGGTTGAGGGGAGCCTGGATAGTCAGATTTCTTTGTGTCTTGGAGTGTGTGTGTGTGTGTGTGTGTGTGTGTGTGTGTGTATGTGTGTGTGTGTGTGTGTGTGTGTACATAGCCCTTATAACTTGTAGCTGTATAGTTGTCTATCGGACTGGATTTTTTTTTACAGACATCAGGTGCTTTTCTTTTATCAGGTGTCTGGGGAACAGTGGCTGATGGTTTTTTTGTCCCCCCGCCCCCTTGATGTCTTTGAGAAACATTGGACTGATTTTATACTTCCAGGAGGTAGGGTGACCTTTAGGAAAGTTCATGGAAACTCATTTGTCAGGGTTGACAGCCCAATTTTCCCTCAGTAAAAATGTGGAACTCAGAAGGAATTCATGACAGTTATCTTGGATAGATGTTAGATGACACCATCTGACTAGAATAGGTTTAACTGTGAAGCAAAAGGTTCAAGGGAAGGGCCTTTGTGGCTGAATGCAGGCAATGGCTACCTGGAACCAGTTCAGTTGGCTGGAAGTAGATGAGTTGGGAATGGGGAGTGAAGCTACAGGTGTTGGCAGCAACTGCAGCAGCTGACAAGGGTGCCAAGGTGAAATCCTCAGGAAGAATGGGTCTCTTTTTTCCTTTTTGTTTTCTTTAAGATGCAGGGAGCAGTTTGGTTTCATCTTTAACTCCACAAAAGCCCTTTTTCCTGCAGTCAGGGACTGTGAGTTTTGTTGACATTTCTGACTTCCTATGTGTGTGTTGCATATCTTTGAATGATGGAATAACAGATAAAGGGTGAATGCCCCTCAGAGAGAGAGAGACTATCTAGATGCCTGCTTCGCTGCACCCCTTGTGGGGACTTAGGTGTGAGTTAGCTAAGGAGGATACAATGCCTCTATTATGCCATACATAGATCACTGTGAAACCACTGGTCACCCACAATGACCACTGCTTCCCGGTTTTGGTGCATGGGTGGAGCAGGTTATTGCTTATGCTGTTCAGTCCACTCGCTCATACATGCATTCAGCAGGCACTCCAAGGTTAAACATTCCAACCCCCTCCCCTTGAGGGTGGTCCTGACTAACAAGAGCTGATCAGACTTGTCTTATGCTTGAGATGAGCACAACTAACAGACACAGTAACTGGGTTCCCCTGGGGGTCTTATCGAATGCAAGCAGGCAGGCAGACAGTGTCCAATGGCGAGCCACTCAAGCAGGGAGCCAGGAATCCTCCAGAACTCCAAAGGGACTCAAAAAACCTTGAGGGCATGCTTTCCCATCAGGACCTCAAGACATCCTTGATCCATCCCTGAGGGCCAGGATCAGTGATCAGGGAGGTGAGCACAGTTGTCTTCCCAGCCAATGTACCAGCTCACTGCGAAGCCGAAACACCAAAACAACACCTAGGATTTGGAGGCACTGATCAGGCATTGACCAGGATCATTCCCAAAATATCAGGCTCTGATTTCTGGTGGTCTAGGGCTTATATGGGACACACAAGCTGGAAGTACAGAGGCAGAATGGCTTATTAACTGGGGATTGGTTGTTACAACATGTAATGCAGTGACTAGCTGTTTCTAAGAGACAAAAGCAACAGGAAGTAGAACTGCAACTATTACCTGGGCAACTAGCAAACTGAAGTATACTAGCTGGAGTTATCTACATTAGAACATGCCACTTGCCTGGCATGCTCAGTCCCCAGCAACACACACACACACACACACACACACACACACACACTCCAACATAAAATTACCATCATTGAAGTATTTCAAGTGTGCAGCTCTACTGAGCATGTTCAGCTTGCCTGTAATCCTAACAGTGATGACAACTGCTGCAAATTTGAAGACAGCCTGGGCCACACAATGAGTTCATGATGACTACCCTGGGCTATATAGTAAGGTGCTATATCTCAGAATCAAAACAAAATAAAACATCAATGATATTAAGTATATTCATACTGTTGTGCAACTAATTTCTGAAACTTTTTCTTCCTGACAATAAGGTGACAGACCGAAACTCTTAAGCCAGGCACAGAGGCACGTGCCTGTAATCCCAGCATATGGGAAGTTCTGCTTCTCTCTCTACCGCCCTCTTCATGATACATATATCCACTGTTAAGCCCTTTCTTTCTCTCTTCTGGGTGGGAATTGTGTTCTTCTAAATCTTACTGGTCATTTATTTTAATTGGAATAGATGGCTATGAAGAGTAATAAAATGCATCTAGATTGGAAAATACAACTATATCTATTTACAGGCAATAATGTATTTTACACAGAAAACCCTAAATAATGTATTAAAGGATGATGAGAATAAATGCTGAACTAATAACAGTTCAGCAGGGGCCAGGGAGATGGCTCAGTAGAATAAGTGCTTGCCTGCAAGTGCAAGGGCCTGAGTTCAATCCCTGGTTCCACAAAAAAATAAATAAAGAAAATAAAATAAAGAAAAATTAAAAAGAAAAAGCACTCAAGCTCAAGCTGCTGTGGTTCAAACCCAGATACTCATGGCAAACCAGAAATGCCCTAAAGGCATCTGCTGGCTCCAAAAAAAAAAAAGAAAAGAAAGGAAAAAGAAAAAGAATGATTAAAAAAAAAAAACAGCTCAGCAGGTTTGTAGTATACAAGATCAATACACAAAACCAATCATTTTTATAGACTTAAAATGAACAATCTAGGGCTGGGGAGACAGCTCAATAGAATAAACACTTACCTGGAAAACACAAGGTCCTGAGTTTAATCCCTGGTACTGCAAAAAAAAAAAAAAAAAAAAAAAAAAAAAAAAAAAAAGAAATAAAAAAAAAAAAAAAAGAACAATCTAAAAATGAAATTAAGAAAACAGTTTCACTGACAATTGCATCAAAAATTAGCAATAAATTAAAGAAGTTCAAAATGTGTATTCTGAAAAGTGCAAAGCATTAAAGCATTGTTGAAAGAAATTAAATAAGATCTAAATACCAGGAAGAGCATCTCATATTCACTGTTAGGGTGTGATAGTCTCCAAGCTGACCTGCTAATCCCACTGAATCCCTACCAGCACTCCAGCAGACTTCACAGAAACAGGCAGGTGTTGCTGTGGGTAGTATGTGGTTTATCCCCCAAAGGTTCCTGGGCTAGAAGCTGGCACCCGCCTGATGGTATTGAAGGGTGGTACTGGAGGGAGGTAATTTGGTCTTGATTGTCTTGACAAAGGGGTTGACGCTGGTCTCATAGGGTGGGTTAGGTCTGTAGGAATTTTCTGAGAAAGCAAATTGTTGTAGACAGAGTGAGCGCAGCCCCGCACTGCCCTCTTGCTTCCTTTACTCACATATGCGTCCTTTTGGATGCAGCTGATTCTCTTTCTGTTATTGTGCCTTGTTTTGACAAAGCCACGTGGAAGCACCATGCTGTCTGGACCTCTTAACCACCAGAATCATGGGGAAAGTTCTCACGTGGCTAGTATGTCATAGTTAGAAAGAAGTGTGCTGGGACTCGCACAGGGCTCTGATCTTTAGGACAACAGTCTGGGGGATTGTGGGGTGAGTTTTTCTGCTTAGATTCCCAGTGGAACTTTTTTTTTTTTTTTTTTCCGTGGAGGGTGTATTAGGAATTGACCTCAGAACCTTGCACTTGCTAGGCAGGTGCTTTTGCTGCTAAGCTATATCTCCGGCCTTAGTGGCACTTTTTGTGTCTTTTTTTTTTTTTTTTTTTTTTTTCTCTGTTTGAGACAAGTTTTCACTACACAGTTCAGGCTGGCCTTGAGCTCACTTCATAGCCCAGGCTAGTCTTGAACTCTCAAAGATCCTCAAAAAAAAAAAAAGATCCTCCTGCCTCAGCCTCCCGTGTGATGGGATTATAGGTCTGCACCACCACACCCAGCCTTTTTTCTGAGGTTTTTGAAGAAAACACATTCCCTCACCAGCCTCCTTTGTTGGGCAACAGCTTGGCCCTTGTTCCACCAGCATGGGTGCATTGCTTAAGAACCTGATGTAAATTGGGCCAAGTGTCAGTAAACTAGACCATAAGAATTCTAAAAATTAATCTTGGCTTGCGATGTAGCTCAGTGGCAGAAGACTTGGTCAGCATTCGTCAGGCCCTGGGTTCCATCTCCAGAATTTCTAAATCAATCAATCAATCAATCAATCAATCACTCAATCATCACAATGAAAGTTAATTGCATTGGGATGATTATGGCTGCTTCTGTGCTCCTGAATATTTGATTTCCAAAGGGAAAAGCTTAACAAGGGAAAGAAAACCCTGAATGATGAAGGATAAAGAGTCCAGGGCACATTTGCTGGACTGTATGCTTTTCTCATCTCCTGTGGGTTCTCTGTATTGTATTTTCTTTCCCTGAAATGAATTTCATTTTGTTAGTGTTCAAAAAAGTCAAGCCTACCCAGTGCTCTTCCAACACCCAACATTTCACAACTGTCTCAGAAAAGCATTTAAGCAAGGCTGTTTTTGACTGAAGGCAGTTGATTTGTGCCTCATTATTCTGCAGCAATCCATGGTCTCTACTCTCCCCCAAGTTTGAATTTGCTTTGCAAGTAAAATCTGGGAAGAAGCAGGCTGCACTCAGGGTCATTCTGAAGGGAAAGGCCACAGGCAGATGTTGCCCTCCGCACTCAAGGCTTGTCACATGCTGGTTTTATACTGTCTCGGGTTGCGCAGCAGGAGTTTAGGCTAAATGTGCCATGAGGGTTCTTTAGGCAGGAGAGGTTGGTTGGGCTGTGCGGCCTTTTCTGGCAATCAGCCACCAAGGTTTGGTCACCACTGGCCCCTGAGAGGACTTCTTCAAGTTTATACTGTCGTTAAAGGGAGAAATAAAGCTGTATTTTCACAAAATACATTTATTTACATATAAGTAAGCATTGCAGTAAAAAATTCAAATCATATAAGCATTATTAATACAGTCAATAAATATTGCCTTGTGCCTACCATATGGTGGGCACCATTCAAAGCACAAAGCCTTTGTCGCTGACCAACCCAAGTTCCTGTCTGCATGGAGTTTACATGTTTTTGCCCCACTTTGATGCTGGAGATTAAACTCCTGGCCTTGCACATGCTAGGCAGGTGTGTTAGCCATGGCCTATAACTCCAGGCTTTTTGGTTTTATTTTGAG